>NC_090231.1:6276975-6876975 GCF_024489055.1 Chanodichthys erythropterus | reverse complement strand
AATAATTCGAATGTAAGGAAAACATTACTTCAGCTGGAACCATGTGGTTAAAAATGTGATATCATAAAAGATATCACAAGATTTAATTGGAAATGTCACAGCTTAAGATGATTCAAAGTGAAGGACAAAGTAATATGCATTATATACATAATATACACTCATATCAATAAATGCAAAATGTAGGTAGTATCCAGTGGTTTTATTCTATCTAACCCATTAAAATGTAATGCTGCCAATTTGTGACATGCATATATTAAAAAATTCTGATGAAAAACAATGTTTTTCCATTACACCCTAAACACAGCATTTATCGTGCTGTATTAATCATATCTAACATAAAAGCTTGTGTTTACATAATATGTGTGTATATACACTACCATTCAAAAGTTTGGAAACATTATTATTTTTAATGTTTTTGAAAGAAGTCTCTTCTACTCATCAAGCCTGCATTTATTTGATCAAAAATACAGAAAAAACAGTAATATTGTGAAATATTATTACAATTTAAAGTAATGGTTTTCTATTATAATATACTTTAAAATATAATTTATGTCTGTGATGCATAGCTGAATTTTTCAGCATCATTAAATCCAGTCTTCGGTGTCACATGATCCTTCAGAAATCATTATGATATGTTGATTTATTACAAATGTTGTGCTGCTTTTTTTTTATAATGTGATACTTTTTTTCAGGATTCTTTGATGAATAAAAAGTTAAAAAAGAGCAGCATTTATTTAAATTAAATCTTTTGTAACAATATACACCACCGTTCAAAAGTTTGGGGTCAGTATCTTTTTCTTTCTTTCTTTTTTTGGAAGAAATTCATACTTCAGCAAGGATGTGTTAAATTGATAAAAAGTGATAGTAAAGATTTATATTGTCAAAAATATTTATATTTTGAATAAATGCTATTGTTTTTTTACTATTTATTCATCAGTGAATCCTGAAAAAAGTATCACAATTTACAAAAAATATTAAGCAAACCAACTGTTTCCAACTTTGATAATAACTGAGCATCAAATCAGCATATTATAATGATTTCTGAAGGATCATGTGACACAAAAGACTGGAGTAATGATGCTGAAAATTCAGCTTTGCATTACAAAAAAATATACATATATTTTAAAGTATATTAAAATAGAAAACCATTATTTTAAATTGTAATATTATTTCACAATATTACTGTTTTTTCTGTATTTTTTTGATCAAATAAATGCAGGCTTGATGAGTAGAAGAGACTTCTTTTAAAAACATTAAAAATAGTAATGTTTCCAAACTTTTGAATGGTTGTGTATACATTATAAAATTCTTATATATTATATATACAGTATATATATATACATTATATATATATATATATATATACATATATATATATATATATATATATATATAAAACACACACACATATACATATACATACATATATATATATATATATATATATATATATATATATATATATATATATATATATATATATATATATATATATATATATATATATATATATATATATATATATATATATACACACACATACATATACATATATATATATATATATATATATATATATATATATATATATATATATATATATATATATATATATATATATAATATATATATATAATATACATGTGTGTGCGTGCGTGCGTGTTTATATGTGAATTAGCATTTACTTCTCTGAACAACTTTAAACATTGTACTTCTCATGTTACTGCCTCTTTAGGATGAATTGCTGTGTTGTCTTCCTCATTTGTTGGATTTTGGAAATGTCTGCTAAATGAATACATACTATTATGCAGACAACAGAAGGGAACTTGTTTGCCAAGAAATATCCCTCAGATTTCAACCTCCACCATACAACTCTAGATCTGCTATTCATTGCAGTGACATAACTGTAGAGTTAGAGAAATGCTTGAGGGAGAGAAAGCTCTAAATCTGTTATTCTCTGTTCATGTTCAGGGAGGAGTTGTGTTTCAGCAGAGCTCAGACTCTCTGCACATTGCCCAAGAATGTGATCACGGCCTGGAGACCAGAGTTTGCTGTTGTGAAGAGGCACCGCACGACTCCCTTGATACCAGAGAACGAGGGTTCACTCCTTTTAGCACAGGAGAAAACAAAGGAGAATGTAATGACCGCCTGGATCCCTCACAAATCAGGGAGGGTGACGGAGGACCCTCGCTCAGCTGTGAAACTGCCACGGCTCTCCTACACAATGGCAATAGTGAAGATAAGTGGGTGTGTGCTTATGAAAACAGTGAGACCGATTGCAGAGCGCTAGAGGAGAGCTCAGC
Source organism: Chanodichthys erythropterus (assembly GCF_024489055.1). NCBI lineage: Eukaryota > Metazoa > Chordata > Actinopteri > Cypriniformes > Xenocyprididae > Chanodichthys > Chanodichthys erythropterus. Next base: position 6,874,672 of record NC_090231.1, on the reverse strand, counting down.
TGCTGGTGTAGTTCCTACCGGGGACATTGGCGATAGTAGTGATGGTTTGCAGAGCAATTCTGAGAGCATAGCCTACAGAACCTCTTCCTGTGGACAACAGAAAGAGGAAGTTGATAAAGCGGACCACTTAATCTGTGAAAGCCAGGAAAAAGGACGCAACTCTGTAGAGGTGAAAGCATTGGAGGAGAAAGAGCTATCTGAGCGTAGCCCCACCGTTGAGTCAGGAGATATGGGAATTACTCAGTCTTTGGACACGCCGGAAAACTCGGATGTTGAATCTTGTTCTCAGGGTGCTGAGACTGATGATGAGGAAGAGGATAGATGCGGAGATCTCATAGAACCAGAGGAGATGCGGAAAGAAAGCAAGGAACCACTGGAAGTAAATCCAAATGGAGATGCACCTCTAGATTGCTCGAAACATGAAAATGAAATGTGTGTTTGTCGAGACTTTCGTGATGAAACTGGAGTCCCAGGAACTCTGAAGGGATCTGAGGGAGGCGTTTGTGAGAATATCAGGTGTAATGTGGAAGACCATCTTGATTCTTCAAGAACCTCTGATCAAGAAGATGCCAATGAAGAGTTTCATGAGACTCTAGAAATGCCATACGTGGATGGCGACCAACAGGAGGAGGAACTCTCAAGGACTTCGGCTGCTGAACATGAGAGTGTTTCATGCCTGCATGAAATTAATCAAGAGGTCTCGCCTGTAGAAAATCCAATTACTTCAATTGAAGATGCAGTGGAAGAAGGAAGTGAGGCTGACAGACAGAGACTATTAAGTTCTTCCGATATCTTACAAACTGAACCTGTACCAGAACCTGGATCTCCTACAGGAACTAGTGAGGACACCTTAGAACCTGAAGAACTTCTTTTAGGTTCTGGCTGTGAGGGGATGGAGAATGTCCATGAGAACCTGGAGAACAAACCCAGTTGTGAAGCTCAGGCAACTCTGGAGGAAGTTCTTGAGTCAGCGATTCCTGCTGATATGGAGAAAGTGAATCTCCCAGATGATCCTTCTCAGGATCCCAGGCAGGATATGACCTCAAACAATGAGGTCATGTGGGGCACATCAGAAATAGAGTCTTCTGAAGGAAATTCAGACATAGTTTTTGTAAATACTAATGAATCTGGAGATCAAGACACACCTGTACTAGTAGAGTCAAATGAGTCAGGAATCTCTGAGGAAAGTCTGGCAGTCAATGCAGAAGATCTGATGAGTGTTTTGGTCCACAGTGACCATGTAGATGGTGCCTTACACGTCTCAAAGGCACTTGATAAGGATGACATTATAGATTCTTCTATATGTCCTGAACAAACCCGGGAAAGCTTCGATCCTGTGTCTCAAGACGCTGAATCTGCAGTGCATGAGGTTGGACAACCAATGGTTGAAGACGACCTATTAAAAGGTGAGTTGAATGATATATTTATGACATTTTCCAGAAAATACTCTTTTACCAACATTATAAACACTATAAACTACTGGCGTGTGGGAAATGCTCTATACAAAAATGAACTTCAGCTCGCTTTGCAAGTTTTGCGTGATTGGCGTAATTGCATTATATAAGTACTTTAGAATATAAGTTGCAGCACATTTCAGATGATAAAAATATGTGACTTACATTATGGATGCATTTGATGACATATATGGGCATATATTTGATGACACAGTGTGATTGCATGACTGGTTTTCCAAGTCTCTCTGAAAGCACCCGCCTTCCATAATAAACCAGAATTAAGTAATTATATCTTTCAGATCCAACAGAATAATTGTAAGTAGTCTGTGTGCCTCCATCAGCCTGAGAGAACAGGGCGTATTTATCATGATATATGAACATAACAAAATGTAGCTTAGCAACAGGTGATGTCATTATGGGATGTCCAGGAAAGTGAAGTTAGAAGACGAGGTCAGCATCCATTTCCTGACCTTTTTTCTCTGTTCTCACAGTGACCGAAAAAGTACATTGGTACACCCATGTTTTTGAAGGATATTGTTATCTTTGCGGAATTACGTAACTAAACTGAAATAGCCATACTTATAATTTCCAGAAATATCCCTGTTTGGTTGATGCGTTTGCGGTGCAGGAAATGTCTTTAGTTTATTAATCACCTAATAAAAAGTGACTCATATATTCCATTCTTGAGTGACTAACGCTTGGTTGTTTTGTTATCAATGAAAGGTTTTTTTTGTTTGTTTCTTTATTTTCATGAAGAAAAATTTGTACTACTTGTTCTGCTACTTTTTTGTTAATTAATATCTGACTGATTATAATTCCTGTAAATGCTAAATGTTCTCTCACAGAGTCAGATGCACGTTTGGAGGATCAGATGGACTTTCAGAAGACAACGTGGCGTGATATCATGGATAAAAAAGATATACCACTGGTTAGTACTAAAAATATAGTGTTTTTAGACTATATATTTCATTTACTGCACTTCACTTTTGAAATATGTTTTGACATGAATAACTGACATCCCATGATAGTTGGGTTGCAAAAAAAGGCTGTCAATCATTTTTTTTATACTGCCAATACTTTGCTATATGTTTTTTTACTGTTGTTATGCAGAATCAAGTTTATTTATAAAGTTTTTTTGGCAAACCCAACAAGACAACTCGAACCAAAATAGGCTCATACCTTTTTGTTATAAGCCCTTCAGCAAGGGCTCAGTATTTACAGTTCATTTGAAGTCAATTATTTTGAGCACCGAGCTCCAAATGGGGGCGATATTTCCATGAAAAGCAAAACGTAAAGTCCTGTTACTCAGCAGCATTTTGGTCGAGTCCCCATGGTGTCGGGCCCATGTATAACCGATAACAGATGTGGTCCCCCCTTTCATCTTTAGCCTTACTTGTTGCGTAAAGACCTGAGAATTATTATAAACATCTGAATATCCAGCAGTAATATCTTGCTATGTATAGAGCCAATGCTTGATTAAAGAACAGAATTCAAATCTTTGGGGTGAGTAAGAGGACTTTTTTAAAGAAATTAATACTTTGTTATAGCAAAGATGGACTAAATTGATCCAAAGTGACAAAAAACTTTTACATTGTTGCAAAAATGTATTTCAAATAAATGCTGTTTATTTGAACTTTTTTTTTTTTTTTTTCAACAAAAAAATCCTGAAAATACATATCATGGTTTAAAACAAAAATATGAAACTGTTTTCAACATTGATAATAATAAGCACAAATGTTTCTTGAGCATCAAATCATCAATGAGTTCTGAAGGATCATGTGACACTGAAGACTGGAGTAATGATGCTGAAAATACAGCTTTGATCACAGGAATAAATTACATTTTAAAATATATTCACATAGAAAACAGTTATGTTAAATTGTAATATTATTTTACAGTATTGCTATTTTTACTGTATTTTTGATCAAATAAATGCAGACTTCTTTCAAAAGCATTAAAAAATCTTACCGACTCCAACATTTTGAACAGTATTTTATATGCTCTGCCAGATTTTGGCTTTATTTTTGTTGGTTTACTAAAGTGCTGCACACACAACCTGAGTTTACTCCTGTTATTCAAGGTAAAAGAGTTGCTTTTGTGTCTGTGGTCACAGAAACACTAGATGTGGTAGCATTGAGGCGTGAAGTCCAGAAGCAATGTGGATTTGTTTATTTTGTGTGTGTGTGTGTGTGTGTGTGTGTGTGTGTGGTTCAGTCGGAACAAAATGTCTCCACAAGGATAGTAATAGCAGAAATCTTTGATCTTGTGGGGACATGTTTTGGTCCCCATTAGGAAAACGGCTTATATTGTATAAAACTGTATGACGCTGTATAAAACAGCATCATTACTTCAGTCTTCAGTGTCACATGATCCTTCAGAAAGCATACTGATTTGCTGATTTCTGATTACTATCATTGTTGAAAATGTTGTTCTGCATAATATTTTTGTGGAAACCGTGATACAGGATTATTTCAGGATTCTTTAATGAATAGAAAGTTCAAAAGAACAGCTTTTATTTGAAATAGAAAAATGTTGTGATATTGTAAATGTATTTGGGTCAGTGACACTTTGAAAAGTTATTTAACAAAAACTTGTTTAAACACATTCATGACTCAAAATGTGCATTTTTTTTAAATGGCTTTTTTGAAGCTTTATTTGTCAATGACCATTTACTATCACTTTTAATTAGTGTAATGTGTCTTTGCTGAATAAAAGTAATAATAATCTTAATGACCCCAAACTTTTGAATGCTATTTACAATAAATGGTTGGAAAACATAGTGTACAGTATATTATCAAACAAAAAAAGCAGATGACAAAATGTAGTTTGGGCACAAGGTAACGCTGTGCTTTGGTTTGGTCTTGTTTGTGTTGATCGTCCATTCTCCTGTTGGATGTTGACAGTTTTATGGCGTGACCTCTGGGCCAGCTGTTCATCCACAGGTTTCTTTACAACTGTTTGGGGGAACAGGGGGCTGAGGTTACCCTTTTATGTGAACCACAAGTGCTGAGGGCCTTTTCCTGCAAATTATAACCAGCCCCATCCTGGCAACTCACGAAGCCATGGTTTCTGCTTATTTCAGCTCTGGAGATCATGAGCAGATGGAAGAAATCACTCGTAGGTGTTGCTCTGCCTCGTTTCCTCTGGGCAGAGGGTGTGTTTGTGATTGTGTATATACATGGTGCGCTAAACACTGAGAAGCTTTGACACCGTTTCAATGGTGGTGTCGATCAGAAAGGCATCAGGGCTGTTATCAGAGTGTCCCACCGGACAGGCTTTCCTGCAGGGACTGAACTCATTCCATTCAGAGGAGGAAGGAGAACTGTGACAGAGAAAGAAAAGTGACTATATGGGTCATTTTAGTAGTTTCTGAAATGCAAAAATGCTAATAAGGAAGTATTTCTATAAAAGGGTATATATTAAGTATGCTCTGGTCACACTAAGATACTTTAATTATACTTGGTTGCAATGGCAAGACAATTAACAAGATCAAAAAAAATAAAGAGCTAAAGTTTGCTCAGTGACTGAGGGACTGACAGTAAACTTACTTGACAACTTTTTCAATTCCGCAAATTCATTTTTAATATGCTGATACCAGCGCTGTTGTTTTCCCAGCCAAATTATGTCACTTCCTGGAGGATGATGTCATCAAGGAACTGGCTTTTGTTATTTTTGGGATATGACAAAACTAAGTGCAGGGGAAATTGATATTGAGAACAATATCTATAAACAGTGCTATAAAGTATTTAATAATATTTTGAATTAATTTATGTTTTCAGTTTTTTATTATAATTTTAGTCAAGGCAAGTTTATTTATATAGCACATTTGATGTACAATAGCAATTCAAAGTGCTTTACATACAAAGGAATTTAAAAAATCTATATAATTTGGAATTAAAAATGGCATATATAAAAATAAAAATAATAAAAGTAAAGAATAAAAATTAACATAATATGCATTAAAACAGTTTACAATAAAAATAACTACTAGGTTTAGTAGTTACATTGTTTTTGTAATTGTGTATATATATATATATAATGTGTGTGTGTGTGTATATTTACTTCAGGTAACATTTATTTTATTTGATTTAATCTAAGTGTTTTAAATAGTTTTAGTTAATAATAGCAACCCTGGCTATAGATTGATCTTAGATTTTAAATTCATTGTCAGTATAAATTGTAAATATATAATATTTTATCCAATATATATTAAAACACATTGGGGAAATTCACTGCATAGCAGGAATGACCCATGTGCAGATGTGTGAGAAACAGCCCATAGGGTTGGGATGGTGCAGGCACAACGAAAGAGGAAAAGAGACCGTTCGCATATGCGACTGTCTGTGTGTGTGTGTGTGTGAGAGAGAGAGAGAGAGTGGGGGATGAGCGAGGGAAAGGGGCCGGCCCTTCACACAGATGTGAAAGATTAGGAGCGTCTCATTTTTCCAAACGCTTGAGCCATGGAGATTGAGCCTGTCAGGACCTCATGTGGGAAATAAGCTTTGTTCAGTGTCACAGTTTCTCCTTGCGTTTGTTGGAAAGATGTACGAACGATACAAGCGGAGGTATAGTTTGTGTGCCAAAGGAGAGAGAACTGTGGATGTAGTTTTAATCAAGGTAAGGGGATCTGAAAGATTGACATTCAGTGCTGTTGCATTGTGACTTTATATAAAATGAATTGTAGGTATTACACTTGATGTTGCTAATGTTTTTTTGTAACTTTTTTTAAATCATTAACAAACAGTACAATGCTTAACATAACTATTTTTAGTTGAGTATATGGTAGTTGCATATTTTGTATTTTGTTACTATCAAGAAATAGACATAGCAAAAAAATAGCATTAAACAAAGGTTTACATTCTATGCTATTCAAGTTTTTATAAAGCTATGCAGCTATGTAACCATTTGTTTTATGCCATTAACACATTTTTTATAAAGACAATGTCATCTGCAGACATAGTAGCTCAACTTAAATGAGTTCTCAGTTATGCTTCACTCAAGTCTGAACTTATAGTTTCTCCTTAAAGTCTTGTGTAAAATGAGAGATTTGTTGTAAGAATACAGTGCTATAAAATGAATGTGGACACCATCGCTTGTTAGATAAGTTGATCTTGGAAGATTGTAAGAGAAATGTTTGAGTTCACGTTGAGATAATCTCAGAACAGATCGCAACTGAGTATGATCTTTCCTATATACTGCATGCACTGATTATAAGTGGTGTATGTTTTTCATAGGAGTCAAAGAGTATCAATAATTTTCCAAGCTAAGGATAAGTTTCTGCTCATAGGATTCGTCTGTTCTTGCAAAATGTGATAGACATGTTCTTTGGCGTCTCATTCAGGAATCTCTGCACTCAGCTGTTCTTTCTGAGCACCCAAACGGTGTCATGTCTTATTTGTTGATTCATAGTTCTTATGTTGGGTTGAGACATCTGGCATTCACACATCATGGTATACAGTCTGAGAGCGTGTGTGTGTGTGTGTGTGTATGTGTGTGTGCATAAGGTGCGGCTTGTTTTCAGCTGTTTAATGTGGTTCAACAGACAAATACCCTGAAGCACTGATCTGACAGTTTGATCGTGCAATGAAGACGTGCTGCTTGATCTGTCTGTAAAGCCATTAGCACAGATGTCACTGCTTTCCAACCTCAGATCGTTAAGCTCTCAATAAACTGTCGAACTATATGTGTTCAATGTTATCACCTTAAAGGTGCCCTAGAATCAAAAATTGAATTTGTCTTGGCATAGTTGAATAACAAGAGTTCAGTACATGGAAATACAGTGAGTCTCAAACGCCATTGTTTCCTCCTCCTTATATGAATCTCATTTGTTTAAAAGACCTCCAAAGAACAGGCGAATCTCAACATAACACTGACTGTTACGTAACAGTCGGGATCATTAATATGTACGCCCCCAATATTTGCATATGCCAGCTCATGTTCAAGGCATTACACAAGGGCAGCCAGTATTAATGTCTGGATCTGTGCACAGCTGAATCATCAGACTAGGTAAGCAAGCAAGAACAATAGTGAAAAATGGCAGATGGAGCGATAATAACTGACATGATCCATGATATCATGATATTTTTAGTTATATTTGTAAATTGTCTTTCTAAATGTTTTGTTAGCATGTTGCTAATGTACTGTTAAATGTGGTTAAAGTTACCATCGTTTATTACTGCGCGCGATTTAAAGGGGCAGCAGCCTGAATCGGTGCATAGTTAATGATGCCCCAAAATAGGCAGTTAAAAAAATGTATTAAAAAAAATCTATGGGGTATTTTGATGTGAAACTTCACAGACACATTCAGGGGACACCTAGGGCACCTTTAAAGCCTTTGTGTTCCTCAAATGTAACACATGGCAATTCATGACTCATTTGATTCAGTACAGTTGATTCAATACATGAGTCAACATAAACAGAATTCATAGTTGTATTGTAAATGATTCATTATTGCACATTATTTCAAAGAAGTACAGTTCATGTTATTTGTAAAAATGACTCAATGACTTTACCAAGGCTGCATTTATTTGATCATAAATACAGTGAAAAATGTAATATTGTGAAATATTATTACCATTTAAAATAACTGTTTTGTATGTGAATATGTTTTAAAATGTAATTTTTTCCTGTGATTAAAGCTGAATTTTCAGCATCATTACTCCAGTCTTCAGTGTCACATGATCCTTCAGAAAACATGCTGATTTGCTGCTCAAGAAACATTATCATTATCAGTGTTGATGGTCGTGCTGCTTAATGTTTTTTGTTTCTTTCAGGATTTTTTTTTAGATGAATAGAAAGTTCAAAAGATACAGTAGAATTCTGTAAAAATTTTATTTTTTTGTCACTTTTGATCAATTTAATGCATCCACCCAAGTATTAATTTCTTAAAAAAAAAAAAAAAAAAAAAATCTTACTGACCCCAAACTTTTAAATGGTACTGCATTTCAAAAGTAAAATGGTTTGCAAATGCTGTTACATAACAGGGCTTTTCACACTTGAAATAAGCCGCGTTTCCACCGCAGGAACTTTCCCCAGGAACTAGGGACTTTGGGGTGGCACTCGGTGTGGTGCGACCGCAGGGACATGGGTTTAAATGAAGTTCAGGGTAAAAATTTCCCCCTCAAAAAGTCCCTGCTCACGAGGTAGTCATTTTTCAAAGTTCAGGAACTTTTGGGGGTGGATGCTGATTGGTTGAGTTCATGCAGCATTTTGACTGGTTGACTCCTCACAGCATTTTATTTTAACCATCAAATATGTGTTGCGTTGTGGTGCGTGCAGTAAGAGTTGTTTGCTATTTGGAATCAACAATGGAGTTTAAAAAAACACAACCGACGGATCGACGATGAGTTTCAGGATTTATTAAAGTTCCCTTGTGGTGAAAATCAAGTTTTTAATATTGTTCATGACTATGTGGTGTTTTTAACATGCTTTAAGACAAACCATGTGCAAATTCATAAGTCAACACCGTTGCTGAATATTTTCTCTTTAAAACTGGTTTGAAATCGCTGGTGTTTCTGATATCACAAACTACATTGTAACCAATCACGTCAACATGCCGTCGGGCTTTAGCATATCATTAACTGACCAAACAAGGGAGTCTCAAACAGGTGTATGATGCATATTACGATGTTATGATGAACTATATGCCTTCCTCCACTGAAGTTCAGTGTTGTTCAAAGCGTTTGTAAGGATATTGATTGCAGCTCTCTGACTCTGACATGGCAAACAGGAACATTAGCATCACATTATTAGCGGTTTGATAACTTAGTCAAGCAAAAACGCTAATCATATTAATTACCATCATGTGTCCGATGTTGTAAAGAGCGATACCATTGCGCAGCGTTTACCTCAGTAAGTTGACCGAGTGGATCTCGTGTGAGCTTGTGCGAGTGAGTGGAGGCGGGGCTGATTATCATATTCATAGATCTGTGTATATTAAATGAGGCAAGGGTGTAGAGTTACATTCAAGCTTTTTTAAGGCATTAAGAATTTTTTTCACAGAAAAGCATTTTTAAATATGTAATTATGGTGATCAAAGATGAGTTTTCAGGGATAAAATTATTGACTACAGGGGGACTTTATGCTTATATACAGAGGTTGAAATCTAATGGGAACTGGAAAGTTGCGCACAGTCCTGCATAACCGGACCAATTTGCCTAATCTTCACAGTACAGATGATGGAAACACAGACAGCAACAGGTTTAAGGGAAAAAAGTAATTTCGGTGGAAACGAGGCTATAGTTAACCCTGGGTCATTCTTAACTCTGCGTAAATGTAATCCTGGGTTATCTTGCTTCACGTTTCACACAGCTAATATTTTACCCAGGGTTAACAGTTAATCCTGGGTATTTGTAACCCTGGGTTAATATTCTTATTTGCATATTTGCAGTGTCGGTGTCATTGATTGGATGAACGCAGTTTGCGACCTGTTTACATAACAGTTGTAGCATTGCGCATCTGCATATTGCCAACTATAACAATCTAACACCGTATCGTTTCTCATTGTACAAGTTTGGCACCACAATGCGGGTTTGGAGCAGGGTTTCATAACCCCAGAAGTGGTGTTAAGCTCGCTTCTAAATCACAAGTGTGAAATGCTCCTTTACCCAGGGTTAAAAGCAGCATTTAGAATGACGATAACCTGGGGTAAAACACAGTCTGAAAAGCTCTAATGACTTCAATCTAGCACATTTGATTCAGTACATTTCTCTAAATGTATTCAATAGCTTTCTATTCTTAATGACTCCTAAAGACTGGATGGCTGTTGGATTGGTGCAACTCCTCTGGGAAAGCTCAGATACAATGTTTTGACTGTAAATGGAGTTTGAGCGTGTGTGTGTGTGTGTGTGTGTGTGTGTGTGTGTTTGCGCATACATGTGGAGGTCAAGAACTGCGTGAGTCGAAGGGGCGTCTCAGTTTGGTGACAGTCTGGGAGCCGCTGCTCAAATCCTAACGGTTTCCTTTGGCTCTTAGCCTGGAGAGAATGATGGAAACGGGCTGCCGGCCAAATGACTTCATAGCGCTGTACTGCAACTAAAAATCACCGTCTTTACAATCAGCACAAACTGGAGATTTTGGAGCTTTGCTCAGATTTAAGACGGAGATCTTGTGAACAAAAAAATGGTCCTGTAGGAACATAGCAACGTCAGGCACAGAAATTAGATTCAAAAAATGTCCCACTAACTGATTAACGTGTTCTTATCATGCCATAAATTTATTCCCAAAGCAGTTGCTTTTGTATCACAGCTTTTGTTCCCTCTGCATGCATCGAGAGCCAGCGTACAGTCTGTGCAATTTTAAACCAGATGTGTTTTTATTGGGTACACTTCTGAATGTCTGCTGGCACTGCCTGTTTGGTTTCTCCCCTAGCGCCGCAAATATGCAGTGAGAACGGCAGTGGTGCCAGATTCTGGAAAGGGACATTGGGCCATGTTTGGCTCTGAGCAGACTTCAGGGTTTGGGCCTCTGTTATAAGAGCAGTTTGAAACTGCAGAGATATGTGCAGTGTTTTTAGAGCATCATATAATATTGGGGCTGACATGCAGTTAGGAAAGCAAGTTTTCTATTTGATGTTACCATGTGATTTTTCTCCTTTGGATCAGATTGTAGAAAGACAAGAAATGCCTCAAACCTGCATTGCCTGCATGAGCACCACAGTGTGTCAGAAGCATGTTTGCTAACCATTGCACCATAGCTCTGAAAGTTTGTCTTTTGCCATTATTTATTATTTCATGTGCATTTTTCAGAAGGTGCATTTTGAATTGACTATTAGGATTAGTTCATTTTCAAATGAAAATTAGCCCAAGCTTTACTCGCCCTCAAGCCATCCTATGTGTATATGACTTTCTTCTTTCTGATGAAAAAAATCAGAGAAATATTAATAAATATCCTTATGCATCCAAGCTTTATAATGGCAGTGAACAGGGGTCACGAGTGTGAGCTGAAGAAAGTGTCACCCACATCTATCCATCATAAACGTACTCCACACGGCTCCAGGGGTTAATAAAGGCCTTCTTAAGCGAAGCAATGCATTTGTGTAGAAAAAATATCCATATTTAATAAGTTATGAAGTAAAATATCTAGCTTCCACCAGACTGCCTTCTGTATTCAACGTACGAAGAAAGTGTAAAACTTTCGCAGTTCAGAAAGCTTACGCTACGTCCTACGCCTTCCCTGTTCAACTTATGGAAAAAGCTTAACTGATGCGATGTCAGTTCCGTTTTTTTTTTTTTTTTTGTAACTTTAATATGGAAGGCAGTGTAAAGAACATTTTAAAATTCTAAAATCCATTTCCTTTTTTTCACTATAAACAACCCTTTGTGAAATTGAAAGCTTCAGTGGATCTTCAATGGAAGTTTCTTCTTGGAACCATCAATGCCAATAAAGAACATTATTTTTAAGGGTGTAAACTTATATTATCGCTTAAGTTTAATGAAGTTCCTCTTTATCTTTTTGAATGCTATGTTCTTTTGTGGGTCTGTGGCAGTTAATGAAGAAAATGTTTACTTTCTATTCACTGAGCTGCTATTTAAGACAGATTCTCTGCTACTGTACATACTTAATGTTTGCATTGGATTTTATATTTGTTATATATGCTGTTTTTCACTCAAAACTAAGTCTTCTTTTGCCAACTTTAATCAGTTTAGCTGTTTGTAGTTGGCTGCTCATTTCAAACTTTAACATTGAATCCGTATACATCTATTATGTCAAAAAGCTTTTACCACTTTAAGGAAACAGCTTGCACCAGCGCAAAGCGTCTTTTAGTGTTTAAAAACTACTGTCAGGAAAGACGAGCAGTGAAAAATGAGTTCTGAAAAGGCATGAACAGGGTTATTTCTGCGGCTGACCTTATTGCATATGCATTTGTAGGAGTTTCCCTTTCAGTAACAAAATTTATGTGAGGAGAGTATTTAAATGAATCACCCAATGCAATTTACTAAGGTTTGTGCTCGTCAATTTACTGGTATTTGCGGCATTATTTACTGCCCCAAAAAAGCATGTCTTAAACTAGATGTTAATGTGCGCTGCTCTTGGTTGATTGCGTTTGACATGATGGAAATGATCCGGCTGCGTCGCTGTTCTTTAATTTGCACGTCATCAGTAGATCAAGAGTTGAAATTTCCACTCCCATCTGTGCTTTTTTTTTTTTTTTTTTTTGTGCTCTTATGCTAATTTGCTCTGTTTAGTAAATCTGGTCCTAAGCTTTTACCAGGTCAAAGTTTAGGGTCAGTTTAAAAAAAAAAAAAAACTGTTATTCAGCAAAAATGTTATTAAATTCAGTGACAGAAGATTTCTATTTCAAATAAATGCCATTCTTTTAAACCTTCTATTTATCAAAGAATCCAGAAAAAATATATATCATGGTTTTCACTAAAATATTAAGCAACACAACTGTTTTCAATATTTATAAGAATACAAAGTGTTTCTTGAGCAGCAAATCATCATATTAGAATGATTTCTGAAGGATCATGTGACACTGAAGACTGGAGTAATGATGCTGATAATTCAGCTCTAATCACAGGAATAAATTACAATTTAAAACATATTAGAATAGAAAATATTAACCTTAAATTGTAATAATATTTCACAATATTGCTGTTTTTTTTTTTTTTCAGAATTTTTATCAAATAATTGTAACCTTGGTTAGTATATAAGAGACTTTTTTCAAAAAGATTAAAAATCTTACCAACTCCAAACTTGAACAATAGTGTGTGATAAAGGGCTGTAATTGTTTTTTGCATAATTTATTATAATTTTGTGTTTGCTTATCATCTCGCAGTCCACATTTAATTTCTTTTTACTCCTGGACGAATACATATGATTTTAGTGTGAGCAAATCTACAATCTAAAATCTCAAAAGGATCAATTCATCCAATGAAAGCATCTCGGACATGTTATAATTACACAAACCCTCAGTTTCTCATCTCATTTATAGTTCAACCACTATAATTGTCACCTATGCCTCAACAATACAGCTCTTTTCAATTATAATCTTTTTACGATCATAGTATTTGTTTTTCAGCTGCAGTGGATGTGTGAAATATTATCACACAATGCTACAAATAACCCTAAAGAGTGTGTGATTGTGCTCTCTGGCCTGTCTGTAGGCAGGGTCTGTGCTCGGGACAACAGACAGCAGTGTTCTCCACACTTCCTGCCTTCCCAGAGGCACACAGTCGACAGTCAGAGGCCTGGCATGGACGTGCTCATCAATGGAGTGTTGTGCATTGTTAATTGCTTTAAAACTGTGCATGGCCACTTGGTTTTTGAAAGGCTCGAAGGGTGTGAACATAATTAGTCCCAGGCCAGGATGGAAATGTGAGCTGCTCCTGGGTCAAATCAGAAGCGATTTATCTTGTTCGTCCTTTTTCTTCACGTTTTTCTCCTGTATTCCCTCCCTCTTGGTATCCTTTGTTGGCCATCTTTCTCCCCCGTCTGATCACCTGTGTGACCCTGTCGCTGGATTATAACAAAGGCGAAAGAGCTTTTCACTGTGCTTTCCAGCCGAGTGAATAACCATCAGCGGTGCAGGTCGCTTTAATACAGGCTTTCTATTGTGGGAGATTTGTACAGGTTGCAGTTCACTACCAGCACTGGCCGTAACATGAGATCTCTGTAAACATTTCCAATAGACTGTATGTATTCACCCTTTCAGTTCTTCAGATCAAAAGCTGACATATAGTAGGCAAGCAGGCATGACAGTGTTTGGACCTTTTTAGTATAATACAGACTGAAACTGGAAGTACATTATACTAGATACACAAGAAATGCAAATACTGGCCCTGTTTACATCTGGTAGTAAGATGTGTTTTGGTCGATTTGATCACAAGTTGGACGAGGGAAACACATTCCCGTTTACACCTGGTGTTTTAATCCGTCTCTTTTGTTCACTTTCAACCACTTCTGTCCTGATTTCTGCTATGGACGGGTTAATGTTTGGGCTTTTGCAGATCTTTGGATCTAATGGACAAAATAAGCTCAAGCAATTTACACATGAAAGCAACCGAGATAATGGAAAAAAATCAGCTTTCGTTTCTGCTCTGACAGCAGCAAGATTGTCCGAAAGCTGTGAGTGTGTGTTAGAAATCAGAAATGGTGAGAGAACATTGTGCTTAGTACATTTTCTACTCAAACCAAACCTGGGTCTTCAGCAAACAAAGTTTAAATCCCATCTGGCTCATAATGTTTATGCATTTCATCAGTAGATGGTCTTTTGTGGCTGTTCGAACAATAGACTGTAAAAGATGGACAACGCACCTTCGCTCTCTTCCATTGTAGATAAGTGAAGCCACCAATGTCCAAGTATGGCGCTGACAATATTGTGTAAAATACAGTGACTACTTTGCTTAGAGAAGCTGTCAATCCCAGAGTCCCGACTGTGAACCTGGGCAATCTCGCAAAATCTCTCGAGACTTCAGAATAAACATGATGGATGATAGGTTAGGAGAAATTGCATTGATAGTGTTTGGAAAGATTTTGGTATTTTTTTATAGGACACATTGTATAAACACTTATGCTGTTTCCACAAATCGACAAGCTGATACTCCATCTCTGCTGTCCAAATCCATTTAACTTTGTGCTTCAGCTCGCTTTCTGATTGGATATTTTTTTGTTTCATGTGATAATCCCCAAGCATGCATGCATTTGTCCTCGGGGTTCCCCCCACACATCAGAATTTCTGATCATTGATTCGCGATCCGGGCACCTCCGATGTTCTTCCGAGCAGATTCAGTCACTCTTAACACACCTCACCCCACAGGAAAGTCTTATAAGATAATCTGTAGAACCATAAAGATAATTGGGACATTACCTAGATTGTCAGAAGGGGGAGAATTCAGCCCAAAATCAGCCCGATTATCTTGTGGTGTGTACCCAGCATAAGATTACATACAGAGGGTGGGGTTTATGAGCTATACTGGGACCAACCACCTGGGGGCGATTGAGGCGTATTGGCTTTTTAGGACTTTTTTTTTAGGACACTTGGTTAACATGCACTTTGGTAAATACAGGTGTAAAACATTTTGAGTTTGTCCACTTTCGACTACTTCCAGAGATAGTCTAAACCACATTCGATCGGATTGCTTTCGTAGTGTAGATGCTCATGTGGTCGACTGCGGTTTAGACTATCTGGAAGTGGTTGAAAGTAAATAAGAAGCAAATATAGCAGAAAATAAAATCATGATAACAATATAATCTTGGCGCCAGCGCGATCACTTGCACGTGAACTGGAGCGCATCTTATAGGCAAAACTCAGCGGCTGCTTGCCTCACAGACATGAGAAATATATCTATAGAAAGCTTGTCTACTTTTAAACTAAATAATTCATAACGAAAATAAATAGGCTACTCTCTGATTATGTAATCTGAATGAAATGTGCATTTTCTCTCTGAGAGCGTCCATGGAGATGATGAGAGTCAGCAATGTCAACTTCATCTTTGCAGCTGACACTGATTCAGAAAACATTAGTTTATTAATAAACAATTAAATTGTCTCCTTACTGTTTTTGTCACATTCATAATCATTACTTTTACCATTCTTTATGGCAAGCTTTATGTGTGCGCTTGAGTGCTATATAGCCTGTATTACATAAACACTCATTATTATGGTTTATTCTCTCCAGTATTTAAGAAATCAAATTAATATAAATGAACAACTACTAGTCCAACACACACACCAGAGAAAAAACTTTGCAGGTCCTATGGCTGAGAGAGAGCCTACTCAGATGAAAGTGAGCTCAATTATAGTAACGCAGCATTTTTTTTTTTTTTTGTCAGTAACGATAACGCCGTTGTAACAGGGAAAAAGTAATTAATTTGATTACTCGTTACTGAAAAAAGTAACGCCGTTTATTTATAACGCCGTTATTCCCATCACTGAAAATGATCCACAATCAAAGCTTTTCAAAAGAGAGCACACCTGTGAATTCCATATAATTATGCAACTTTTTTAGCCTATAGTTAGTCTACATGCTAATGAACCATGTTACGTTTAATATGGTTCATTAGCATTAAGTTTTCTCCCACAGTTTTCTCTTTTTGTCTTTTAGCTCATAAACACGGATTTGCTGGGAACTAAGGCCATACAATGTCAAACGACAATGTAGTTTTCAACACATTTATACTGATACTTCCAAGACTATTTTTATTTATTTAGTTAGTTAGGTTTTTATTTATTTATTTATTTTATTATACTTAACTATGGATTAAGGCAGGGAATTCACGGTAGCGCACAACTTATCTTGGCTTATTGCTTTATTTTACAACACACTCAATCATATCTCATCTTATTTGAGCTGAATCTGCTTTATATGCTGGGTTTTACCACTGCAGCCTTTCACTGAAGTTTCTTCTATGTAACTGGATTGAATCCAACCAGCAGTATAGTTTGTTTGGATGTCTGGCTTGTGGGGACCATCTCAGCATTGGATCCTGATTGCTGAAGCCTCTGTTGTCCCTCAGGGCTTGTGTGGGGTGGTGTGTGGTCTATGATGAGCGAGATGCAGCTGTTGTTGGGTCCACAAACCACAGACTGAGCTCAAACTTCATATATGCTGCAGTCTCTGAGCATATGTGAGCGAAGCTGCTGCTTCTGTTTCCCTGTCGCCTATGCCTTCATTAGCACCTTTCACTGACCTTTTCAGCAATTAGAAAAAAATTGTGTGTGTGTTGGGGGGTGGGGGGCATGCAATGTTTATTTAATTGTTTTTTTAGTATGTCAAGCAACTCTTTCCAGTTAGACAGTCACATGCATAATACCATATCTTCCTCTTTCTGTCTCCAGATCCACAGAGACAAAGACGCATTGTGTTCCAGTGTGTCCCAGAAGAGACACAGCCTGTCCACAGGTAAGATCACACATCCCTGCTATCATATTGTCAAAGGTGTAAAGCAATACTATTATTTACGTAGTTTTGGTCTCATTTTAGCTTGTGACTTTAAATGGAATTATACAAATTACTCAGAAGATCATATTTTAATTTGTAATTTAACCCTGTAGATAAATGAGGCAACACTGAATGAGTCCAGAGAAATATCAACTATAAATATACACTACCATTTAAGAGTTTGGAATAATTCATATTTTCTTTTATGTTTTTGAAATAAGTCTTTATGCTCACCAAGGCTGATCAAAAATACAGTAAAAACAGTAATGTTATGAAATATTTTTAGAATTTAAAAGAACTGTTCTCTATGTGAATATATTTTAAAATGTAATTTATTCCTGTGATCAAAGCTGAATTTTCAGCATCATTACTCCAGTCTTCAGTGTCACATGATCCTTCAGAAATAATTCTAATATGTTGATTTGCTGTTCAAAAGTATATATTATACTAAAATATTTTGACTTTTTCTCTTAAAACAGTCTAATTTTATGATCTTAATGCTTTTTAATGCTTATGAAGTAAGCTTAGCAAAATGTTAACGTCATTTTCTATTTGAATCATTTGTGAGTCACATGGCTCATGCACTTCATGTGATGAGTGTTATTTTATGTGGCATGTGTGCTCACTTATGAGGTTCCATGACTGTCGGGGTGCTGTCTATGTAGGCAGGATACAGTAAGGCTGTAATGTTAGTCATAGTTCCTTGAAACAAAAACATTTCCACCATCTCTCTGACCCTTAGAATTGAACAGGCTGTTTGACTTTTGTACCTTTAAGGCTTCTATACAATATGTATGGTTGGCTAGCTTCTTAGGAAAGCGGGAACTTTGCTTGTAAACATTGAAGTGCATCTACACAGATGAAGTATGGAACAGAAAATAGGCAAGTGCTTGTGTAGATGACTTTTTATTTACTTGTACGTACTCTGAAGACTGCTCACCTTCAATACACAAGCAGCACCTGATATCTCCTATTTAATGAAAAGTGACAAGGTTTTGTTTGTCCTATTGTGAATATAAGTGACCTATAGCTCTTTTTTCCAGTTAGACTCCCCTGACTAGATGTATTGTTATAAATGCAGGAAGCAAGATGAGACTTATTTATCACATGAAACCTTTTCATTGCATTTAACAGCGTTGAGTACAGTACAATGCTTTGAAAGCCATGCTAAAAATAAAATAATGTTTAGTGTTCCCGGTCAAAAATGACTGCTTTGTAAATCATTGGATTCAGTCTTTTTGTCAACTTGTTTTTTTGGGGTTTTTTTTTTTTTCTCAATTAGGACAGGTTTTTTTTTTTTTTTTGGAACTTATTGATTGTAGGCCTCATTGATCTGGGGTTATGCATCTCAGTTTTTGAGTGAAAGCATTATTTGTGGATCATTTTATCAATCTGAAATAAATTATTAGGGATGCACCGATATGAACATTTTGGCTGATACCGATAATTCTTTATATTTGAAAGCTGATAACCGATATATTAACCTATAAATCTAAATCAAAGTTTTTATATAATTTTTGCCTGATTACAAAACAAACGTTTCACCATTAAAAGCCATATGTCACAGGCACACACTTATAATGTTATCATTATAATATGACAGACTTGCGCTGTACATTGCACTTGACTGTATTTTCCTTTTTGATTTTTAAATTATATTTCAAGCAATTCAAAACCATCATGGCGAACAGTACACATCTAAAGTGTCTCAGCTGAAGGAAATAATCCAGTATTTATCAGCTTTAATATATCGGCCAAATTTTCTTATTGGATCAATAACGATATCATTAAAAATGAACATATATCGGCTGATAGCAATATGGTGGCTGCTATATCGTGCATCCCTACTGTTTATCAAACTACTGTGCTCTAATGTTTAACCATGAAGTTTGTTTTGAAGTGCTTTTATTTTGTACAAAATGGAGCAAAGTCAAACTTGTGACTCTGAATTCTTTCAATTGGGACAGGTTTTGTGTTTCTTTTTGAAAATGATTGATTGTAGGCCATCTCTCTGAAAAAGAAAGCCTGCAGTACTTAAAATAGTTTGTTTGTGTACATGCATGTGTGAGTTGTGTGTGTGGTAGGGCATTCACATGTCCAAGGCCTTTATCTTTGCAAGCACACATGTACATGTATGAATATGAACATGATGAACATGCTCCTGAACACTGAATGTTTCTCTGAATGTTTCAATGAGGCCTGTGTGACTTTTTTCCATTTTGCACAAGATAAAAGCATTTAAAAACAAAACTCCTGGTTAAACATTAAAACACTTGTGTGATAATGATAAACAGTGCATTTTATTCATATTTTATTGAATATTAACAAAATTATCCACAAATAATGTTTTTTTTTTTTTT
The DNA here is from genome assembly GCF_024489055.1 of Chanodichthys erythropterus. Taxonomy (NCBI): domain Eukaryota; kingdom Metazoa; phylum Chordata; class Actinopteri; order Cypriniformes; family Xenocyprididae; genus Chanodichthys; species Chanodichthys erythropterus. The sequence goes on along the minus strand of NC_090231.1, from coordinate 6,854,975 downwards.
TTTTAAACTCAAAACTGAGGTGCATAAGCTTAAGTCAATGAGGCCTATGACCAAAACCTCCAAAAATAAATACAAAACCTGTCGTAATTGAAAGAAAACAAGTTGACAAAAAGGTTGAATTGAATATTTGGTGATAATATAGCATAACGAGAGATTTATTAGCTATTTTTGTAGGCCGATCATTTTTGAACAGGAACATCACAAGTGTAACAAGGTGGGAAAAAAGTACCAGAAAAGTACAAAAATTATCCCCAAAATTTTGGGAAGTAGTTACACCATGTGTAAAAAAAAAAAAAAAAGTCAGTAAGTTTTAGTCCAATGCAATAACATTCATGAAAAACAAAATCCTCTCCAGGTCAAAATGACCTGAACACAACATAAGGGTTAAATTGTTTTTAATGATATATATATATATATATATATATATATATATATATATATATAATATACTTTTTTTTTATTTTATTACCATGCTAAAAATATTTTAATTTCATTTCTTTTTAATGGTAAAACCACTTTATTTTATTTTATTTTATTTTATTTTATTTTATTTTATTTTATTTTATTTTATTTTATTTTATTTTATTTTATTTATTTTATTTTATTTTATTTCAGCTTCTTATTCTTTGTTAACAATGTTAAACACTAAACACAGAGCCACAGTGTTTACAATTTTCAATTTCCATGCAATTCCCATGCATGCATCACCTTCAAATGAATCATGTCAAAAACATTCCGACGAGACTTTTGTCATTGAAACTTAACTGTGATTATTCATAGATAGTAAATGCTGACGTTCTTCTCAGAGGCCTGTCGTGGCCTGCGTTTATGTTTTCAGTTGTTTGAAATGACGTTTGCTTTTACTACAGCATTCATTCATTAACAGCACACACACACAGTGAGAACGGGCAGCTGTAGTGGTCCTAGCGAAACCCCTCCTTCACTTCCCAAGACATGGAGCCATCTGTGTGCAGTTAGACAGCTGACAAAGCTCACACTCTTGTGACAGATCTGCTAGTGTTGATCCCAGATCCTGTTCACTTACACTAAGCGTACATAGAGAATGTGTTGCGCTTAAAAAAGGTAGAAGAAAGTGAAAGCGAGAGAGAGCGAAGGAAACAGGCGGTAATTTTTTTCTAGGTTATGGAATCTGTTGAGGTTTGTCATGATGGTTTTGTCACCCACGTGATATGGTTTTGTTACCCACGCGATGGTATGGTACTGACAGATGCGTCAAACTTCTATCACGTTTGTCAGACTTTGCTATCTTGAATACATGTGCTGTTGTACAGAGATCTGTTCTGAAGGGGAAATCTCACTTTTTTGTTTAAGAGGACATTGTGCTTGAGTAAGAGAACTTATTTGGAGGTTTTTATCATATACTTTAACTGGATAAACTAGCTTTTTCTTTCTTTTTTTTCTTTTTTTTTTTTTTTAGCACACAGCTTTTTAAAGTAGCTTTAAATTTGTCTGTCATTGTGTAAATGTCTGTTTATGTTTGTTGCAGAGAGTTCAGAGTATCCAGAGTTTCACACTTGCAATTCAGAAACAGTCACTTATCGAGACTCAGGCAGCGATACAGATGGATTTCTTAGTCCTGACACCGGAGAGGACAACGTCTTCAGAAAGGTGAGAGAAAGAAAAAAAACTAACTAGATTTTTCTAGAGTGTTGTTTGCCACAGAGGACGTTATGTGGTTTTTCTGGGTAGTTGCTTGGACATTTGTGAGTGATTTTTTTTTTTTTTCCTTTTGGTCCTAAGATATAGCTTGCTTATTTATTTATTTATTTATTTATTTATTTAATAATTATTTATTTGTAATTGATATTTATTTATTTGCAATTAATTAATATTTATTTATTTGCAATTAATATTTATTTATTTTAATTAAAAAAATTCAAAGTTAGTGTCAGGCTGATTGAAAAAGAGCACAACAAGCTGTGCAAGTAGAGGGTTAATTCAGCACAAAATGCAGGATGCAAGTTTAATAATAAGGGTTAAGAGCTTTAAAAAAATCACATACCTCAGTATGAGGAATAGTAAAAGTGATGTCTTAGCACAGAGATTTTCAAACATTAGAGTACTGTTAGATTAGATATAAAACAATAGCTGTCAATAGGACAAAATAATTGTGAGTTAATGTCATGGTTTTTAACCAGTCTTTTGAAGGCAGAATTAAATGGTGGTCAAATTCAGTGTTTTTTTTTTTTTTTTTTTTTCAAATTCAGTGTTTTTTCGTAGTTATGATACTGTAAATGATACATATCCTTTGATCACAGAATTGGCCATTTTTTGTGATCATGTCACTACAGTTTTTTTTTTTTTTTTTTTCTGATTTTTAGGACACCTAAATGTTAAAATGCACTGGAGGGTTTTATTTCCACTAGCTCACGTGGTTATAAGTTCTCTAGAACCCTTTTAAACCTCATGCACACAACCTTATAAACCACCCCCTCTGCTTCCTTGCACACATGCTCAATAGAAGCTATTTCAGGGGCCCGTGAATAGAGGGCTTTCATCCCCCACCCAGAGAACCAACAAAAAACTCAATGTGTGTCAAAAGCTCAAATCCTCTTCACCTTGTCTCTCACGCCACCAGTGCTTGGCACAATAGACTCATCAAAACCTCACACCAAGGAACTTCACGACTTCTTTAAGTTTAGGTGTAGGAGATCATAGGTTACTGTGTGTGTGTGTGTGTGTGTGTGTGTGTGTGTGTGTGTGTGTGTGTGTGTGTGTGTGTGTGTGTGTGTGTGTGTGTGAGTGAAGTGAGTGAGCGGGTGAGTGGGTGAGTGGGTGAGTGGGTGAAGTGAGTGAAGTGAGTGAAGTGAGTGAAGTGAGTGAAGTGAGTGAGTGAAGTGAAGTAGGTGAGTAGGTGAGTGAGTGAGTGAGTGAGTGAAGTGAGTGAGTGAGTGAAGTGAGTGAGTGAAGTGAGTGAAGTGAAGTAGGTGAGTGAGTGAGTGAGTGAGTGAGTGAAGTGAAGTAGGTGAGTAGGTGAGTGAGTGAAGTGAGTGAAGTGAGTGAAGTGAGTGAGTGAGTGAGTGAGTGAGTGAGTGAGTGAGTGAAGTGAGTGAAGTGAGTGAGTGAGTGAGTGAAGTGAGTGAGTGAAGTGAAGTGAGTAGGTGAGTGAGTTAAGTGAGTGAGTGAGTGAAGTGAGTGAGTGAGTGAAGTGAAGTAGGTGAGTAGGTGAGTGAGTGAAGTGAGTGAGTGAGTGAGTGAGTGAGTGAGTGAGTGAGTGGAGTGAGTGAAGTGAGTGAGTGAAGTGAGTGAGTGAGTGAGTGAGTGAGTGAGTGAGTGAGTGAAGTGAAGTAGGTGAGTAGGTGAGTGAGTGAAGTGAGTGAGTGAAGTGAGTGAGTGGGTGAGTGAAGTGAAGTAGGTGAGTGAGTGAAGTGAGTGAGTGAAGTGAGTGAGTGAAGTGAGTGAGTGGGTGAGTGAGTGAAGTGAAGTAGGTGAGTAGGTGAGTAGGTGAGTGAGTGAAGTGAGTGAGTGGGTGAGTGAGTGAGTGGAGTGAGTGAGTGAGTGAAGTGAGTGAAGTGAGTGAAGTGAGTGAAGTGAGTGAAGTGAGTGAAGTGAGTGAGTGAGTGAAGTAGGTGAGTAGGTGAGTAGGTGAGTGAAGTGGGTGAGTGGGTGGGTGAGTGAAGTGAGTGAAGTGAGTGAGTGGGTGGGTGAGTGAAGTGAGTGAAGTGAGTGAAGTGAGTGAAGTGAGTGAAGTGAGTGAAGTGGGTGAGTGAGTGAAGTGAGAGTGGGTGGGTGAGTGAAGTGAGTGAAGTGGGTGAGTGGGTGAGTGGGTGAGTGGGTGAGTGGGTGGGTGGGTGAGTGAAGTGAGTGAAGTGAGTGAGTGAAGTGAAGTAGGTGAGTAGGTGAGTGAGTTAAGTGAGTGAGTGAGTGAAGTGAGTGAGTGAAGTGAAGTAGGTGAGTAGGTGAGTGAGTTAAGTGAGTGAGTGAAGCGAAGTAGGTGAGTGAGTGAAGTGAGTGAAGTGAGTGAGTGAAGTGAGTGAGTGAGTGAAGTGAGTGAGTGAGTGAAGTGAGTGAGTGAGTGAAGTGAGTGAGTGAGTGAAGTGAGTGAGTGAGTGAAGTGAGTGAGTGAAGTGAAGTAGGTGAGTAGGTGAGTGAGTGAGTGAGTGAGTGAGTGAGTGAGTGAGTGAGTGAGTGAGTGAAGTGAAGTAGGTGAGTAGGTGAGTGAGTGAAGTGAGTGAAGTGAGTGAGTGGGTGAGTGAGTGAGTGAAGTGAGTGAGTGAGTGAGTGAGTGAAGTGAAGTAGGTGAGTAGGTGAGTGAGTGAAGTGAGTGAGTGAGTGGGTGAGTGAGTGAGGGAGTGAGGGAGTGAAGTGAAGTAGGTGAGTAGGTGAGTGAAGTGAGTGAAGTGGGTGAGTGGGTGGGTGAGTGAAGTGAGTGAAGTGAGTGAAGTGAGTGAAGTGAGTGAAGTGAGTGAAGTGAAGTGAAGTAGGTGAGTAGGTGAGTGAGTGGGTGGGTGAGTGAAGTGAGTGAAGTGAGTGAAGTGAGTGAAGTGAGTGAAGTGAGTGAAGTGAGTGAAGTGAGTGAGTGAAGTGAAGTAGGTGAGTAGGTGAGTGAGTTAAGTGAGTGAGTGAGTGAGTGAAGTGAAGTAGGTGAGTGAGTTAAGTGAAGTAGGTGAGTAGGTGAGTGAGTGAAGTGAGTGAGTGGGTGAGTGGGTGAGTGAAGTGAGTGAGTGAGTGAGTGAAGTGAAGTAGGTGAGTAGGTGAGTGAGTGAAGTGAGTGAGTGAGTGAAGTGAAGTAGGTGAGTAGGTGAGTGAAGTGAGTGAAGTGGGTGAGTGAGTGAAGTGAGTGAAGTGAGTGAAGTGAAGTAGGTGAGTGAGTGAAGTGAAGTAGGTGAGTGAAGTGGAGTGGGTGAGTGGGTGAGTGAAGTGAGTGAAGTGAGTGAAGTGAGTGAAGTGAGTGAAGTGAGTGAGTGAAGTGAAGTAGGTGAGTCGGTGAGTGAGTGAAGTGAGTGAAGTAGGTGAGTGAGTGAAGTGAAGTAGGTGAGTAGGTGAGTGAGTGAAGTGAGTGAGTGGGTGAGTGAGTGAGTGAAGTGAGTGAGTGAAGTGAAGTAGGTGAGTAGGTGAGTGAGTGAAGTGAGTGAGTGAGTGAAGTGAAGTAGGTGAGTAGGTGAGTGAAGTGAGTGAAGTGGGTGAGTGAGTGAAGTGAGTGGGTGAGTGAAGTGAGTGAAGTGAGTGAAGTGGGTGAAGTGAGTGAAGTGAGTGAGTGAAGTGAAGTAGGTGAGTCGGTGAGTGAGTGAAGTGAGTGAAGTAAGTGAGTGAGTGAAGTGAAGTAGGTGAGTAGGTGAGTAGGTGAGTGAGTGAGTGAAGTGGTGAGTGAAGTGAGTGAAGTGAGTGAAGTGAGTGAAGTGAGTGAGTGAGTGAGTGAGTGGAGTGAAGTGAGTGAAGTGAGTGAAGTGAGTGAAGTGAAGTAGGTGAGTGAGTGAAGTGAAGTAGGTGAGTGAAGTGGAGTGAGTGAGTGGGTGAGTGAGTGAGTGAGTGGGTGAGTGAGTGAGTGGGTGAGTGAAGTGAGTGAAGTGAGTGAGTGAAGTGAAGTGGAGTGAGTGAGTGAGTGAGTGAGTGAGTGAGTGAGTGAGTGAAGTTAAGTAGGTGAGTGAGTGAGTGAAGTTAAGTTGAGTGAGTGAGTACATTTTGACCTCCAAAATAAACTCCAATGTTACTCGATCCTAAATAGAACCACTACATTGGCAAATTATCTATTAATGAAACAATTTAAAGAAAGACAAATCCTCTCCAAATACAGATTACGTGACCATGATCTAGAAATTGAGAGAGGAAGACGTAGACAAACATGGACAGCGAGAGAGCAGAAGATCTGTAGACACTGATCTACAGCAAATAGAGGATGAGAAAAACTTTCTACTCCTCTGTCCTAAATATCACAATGTAAGAGAAACATTTCTCCCCATACTTGAAACACTGATTCCATCATTCATTGAAATGAGTGATACTGAGAAAATGTCCTTCATACTTGAAAATGATAGCACAGCTGCACTAGCTGCAAAATATGTGTTAGCCATTCACAATATTAAAGATGGATGACTCTCTAGGGAGACCTGCTTTATTTATTCATTTACTTGGATATGTTACATATGACATGATGTATACATATGTTTTGTTTGTTCGTTTTATTATTTATATATAATATGTTATGTTAATGCTTTGGCAACATTGTGATTCACAGTCATGCTAATAAAGCTCAATTGAAATTGAAAAAAAAATTGAGAGTGAGTGAATGAAGTGAGTGAATGAAGTGAGTGAATGAAGTGAGTGAATGAAGTGAGTGAATGAAGTGAGTGAATGAAGTGAGTGAATGAAGTGAGTGAATGAATGAAGTGAGTGAATGAATGAAGTGAGTGAATGAATGAAGTGAGTGAGTGAATGAAGTGAGTGAGTGAATGAATGAAGTGAGTGAATGAAGTGAGTGAGTGAATGAATGAAGTGAGTGAGTGAATGAATGAAGTGAGTGAGTGAATGAATGAAGTGAGTGAATGAATGAATGAAGTGAGTGAATGAATGAAGTGAGTGAATGAAGTGAGTGAATGAAGTGAGTGAGTGAATGAATGAAGTGAGTGAATGAATGAAGTGAGTGAATGAATGAAGTGAGTGAATGAATGAAGTGAGTGAATGAATGAAGTGAGTGAGTGAGTGAATGAAGTGAGTGAGTGAGTGAATGAAGTGAGTGAGTGAGTGAATGAAGTGAGTGAGTGAGTGAGTGAATGAAGTGAGTGAGTGAGTGAGTGAATGAAGTGAGTGAGTGAATGAATGAAGTGAGTGAGTGAATGAATGAAGTGAGTGAATGAATGAAGTGAGTGAATGAAGGGAGTAGGGCTGCAACAACTAATCGACGATAATCGATAATGAAAATCAACAACGAATGTCATTATCGATTAGTTGCATCTGCCCACCTTGCAAGGAAAATTTCTGCCAGTCGCATCAAATTACAGCACTGAATAATACATTTCTAAGGTCAAAATGCATCTAAAGCTACCAAAAACATTAGAATTCTTAATTTTAAGCTTCGAGCTAATGCATCAGTGTAATGTTTAACATGGCTTTCCCTGTCAGGCGCTTTGACGGATGTGTGTTTTGTTTATTGTGTGATGTGTTTCCTCAGCGCAAAACTTTATTTGTACTGATTTGTTCTTATCTGTAAGTGTTACAAATTTCACGCAATTATTTCCATTTTGCATTAAGGCTCATCCTGACAGTCTGGGCTTTTTAAAATTGGGTTTTTTATCCATTTAATTGATTATTCAAAGAAATTATCGGCTAACTAATCGATTATCAAAATAATCGTTAGTTGAGTGAATGAGTGAGTCAGTGAGTGAGTATTGAGTGTTGTGAGTCGGTGTGCGCGAGTCGGTGTGTGCGAGTGAGTCGGTGTGCGCGAGTGAGTCGGTGTGCGCGAGTGAGTCGGTGTGCGCGAGTGAGTCGGTGTGCGCGAGTGAGTCGGTGTGCGCGAGTGAGTCGGAGTGAGCGAGTGAGTCGGAGTGAGCGTGTGAGTCGGAGTGAGCGAGTCGGTCGGTGTGCGCGAGTGAGTCGGTGTGCGCGAGTGAGTCGGAGTGAGCGAGTCGGAGTGAGCGAGTCGGAGTGAGCGAGTCGGAGTGAGCGAGTCGGAGTGAGCGAGTCGGAGTGAGCGTGTGGGTCGGAGTGAGCGAGTCGGTCGGTGTGCGCGCGGGAGTCGGTGTGCGCGAGTGTGTCGGAGTGAGCGAGTCGGAGTGAGCGAGTCGGAGTGAGCGAGTCGGAGTGAGCGAGTCGGAGTGAGCGAGTCGGAGTGAGCGAGTCGGAGTGAGCGTGTGGGTCGGAGTGAGCGTGTGGGTCGGAGTGAGCGAGTCGGTCGGTGTGCGCGAGTGAGTCGGAGTGCGCGAGTGAGTCGGAGTGCGCGAGTGAGTCGGTGTGCGCGAGTGGGTCGGTGTGCGCGAGTGGGTCGGTGTGCGCGAGTGGGTCGGAGTGAGCGAGTGGGTCGGAGTGAGCGAGTGGGTCGGAGTGAGCGAGTGGGTCGGTGTGCGCGAGTCGGTCGGTGTGCGCGAGTGAGTCGGTGTGCGCGAGTGAGTCGGAGTGAGCGAGTGAGTCGGTGTGCGCGAGTGAGTCGGTGTGCGCGAGTGAGTCGGTGTGCGCGAGTGAGTCGGAGTGAGCGAGTGAGTCGGAGTGAGCGAGTGAGTCGGAGTGAGCGAGTGAGTCGGAGTGAGCGAGTGAGTCGGAGTGAGCGAGTCGGTCGGTGTGCGCGAGTGAGTCAGTGTGAGCGAGTGAGTCGGAGTGAGTGAGTCAGCATGTAGATGTCTTGGCATCATTTGGCCTGGCAGACTCATTTTGCCTTGGTTATGATCATTAAAGATTCAATTTGAAGGAAAAAACTCTAAAAACAATAACAATTCAAATACTTTTGTCAATGCAAGCTTTTCAAACTTTAGTCTTCAGTTTTTTCTTAAGTATTACATTCCCTACGTAATCAAATAGGTGAAGTGTTATATTTTTTGATGTTTTAATACCTTCTTCTAATTAGTCAATGGTGGTTTATTTTCCCAAAATAAATTTGAGCATCCTGAACGGCTCAACCAATGGTGCGAACTTGGGGGCGTTTGACCGACCAATGACAAAGGGGGGATAAATATAAATAATACTAAGGGTGTGTTCACACTTGTTGTGTGTCAACACACCCTAAAATAAGACTGGTCAATATAGAATGTTTAAAGAAAATCAACACAATGCTACTTTTAATCTACAAAAACAGAAGATAAAAACTTGTAGGATACCCCCTCCATCCTGATGTGAAACACTTTTTTTAAAAAATAAATCACTTCAAATACCCTTAAAGGGATAGTTCACCCAAAAATGAAAATTTGATGTTTATCTGCTTACCCCCAGTGCATCCAAGATGTAGATGACTTTTTTTCTTCAGTCGAACGCAAATTATGATTTTTAACTGGAACCGCTGCCCTCTGTCAGTCAAATAATAGCAGTGGATGGGAACTTCAACTATAACAGTAAATAAAACTTCCATAGACAAATCAAAATTAAAACCTGCGGCTCGTGACGACACATTAATGTCCTAAGAGACGAAACGATCGGTTTGTGCGAGAAACCGAACAGTATTTATATAATTTTCCGTTTGTAGAAAACCTCCGTTGTCAGAGCGCGATCCGACCTCACTAGCCGGAAGCTGAATGTCCAACTTCATTCAGCTTCCGGCTAGTGAGGTCGGATCGCGCTCTGACAACGGAAGTGATGTCTCACGCTCATTGAAGTATATGGGCGAGACATCACTTCCGTCAACAGAATGCGTTTTTTGACCTCACTAACAGGAAGCTGAACGAAGTTGGACATAGTGGTGTATTAGAGGTAAAAAATTATATAAATACTGTTCGGTTTCTCGCACAAGCCGATCGTTTCGTGTCTTAGGACATTAATGTGTCGTCACGAGCCGCAGGTTTTAATTTTGATTTGTCTAAGCAAGTTTTATTTACTGTTATAGTTGAAGTTCCCATCCACTGCTATTATTTGACTGACAGAGGGCAGCGGTTCCAGTTAAAAATCATAATTTGCGTTCGACTGAAGAAAAAAAGTCATTTTTGGGTGAACTATCCCTTTAATAGCATTTTTGGTAGCATTAATGCTTGAGTTCTTTTAGTTGAACCATTTTTCTTTTGCACACTTTCTATTTATCATTGACAGATTATAGCCAGTCTTAATATGTAGTTATTTTTTTCATCTGTCTGAACAAAAAGACTCTTTGCTAATTGTTGTCTGACTGGCATTTATTTCTCAGGGGCAGGAGGCAGTAGGGGGAGGTGACAGCACGAGTGAGGTGTCTGTCTCCTGCTCCTCCACAGACGACACAGCCAGCGTCGGGCATCCCAGCTCCTCGGCAGAAAGTTCTGAGGAGGTGCGGCAAGGAGGGGAGGCAGAAGAGGAGGCCAAAGACAGGTTAACTGAGGTGCCGCTCTCCGCCTCTCTCTTCCGGTCAAAAGTCCGATCGCCCTCTCCATTCCGCAGACACAGCTGGGGTCCTGGGAAGAACCAGGCAGGGGAAGAAGAAATGAACCAGCGCAGGTACGTGAGATGATGTTGAGTACACTGAAGTAAAGCTTGTTCTTAGGATCATTAATATTTATGTGGAAAAAGTGCTTTAAACAATTATATTAAACCTCATGGTAGTATTTGTTGTACTGGCTTCAAATTATAATAAAAAATAAAATAATTATTGACACAAACATATTTTGCATTAAAATAATGTGAATTATAAAGTAAAATGTGCTTAATTGTCATGATATTGCAGTGCAAGAAATCTTATGAAATGAAATCTTATGAAATGATATCTTATGAAATTAAATATATTCTAATGAAATATTTTTTCTCAATAAAAATTGCTGACAGACTACATTTCAAGACAAATAAATCTCTTCTGCTCACCAAGGCTGCATTTATTTGATTAAAAATACAGTAAAAACAGTAATATTGTAAAATATTATTACTATTTTAAATAACTGTTTTTCTATTTTAATATATTCTAAAATGTAATTTATTCCTGTGATCAAAGCTGAATTTTTATCATCATTAGTCCAGTCTTCAGTGTCAGGTGATCCTTCAGAAATTATTCTAATACGCTGCTCAAGAAACATTATATAACATTATGTCTTTACTGTCACTTTTGATCAGTTTAAGGTATCTTTGCTGAATAAAAGTATTAATTAATTTTTAAGTGGAACTGCAATATGGTAACGGAATATAAAGAACATTTATATCTCACCACAGACACCAATTTGCACAAAATGTATTTGGGTTTTTAGGTTTTGAAACGCTGAATACGATTCCACTCACACTGAATGCTAATGCATTAACGCCTTAAACACAACATCGCTCGCACTTTTTAATCATGTGACACCCTCAAGCCTTTGCATGCTCCTTCAGTCATTCTCACTTCCCTCTTCCCTTTGTTACTGATTTGCATTCACTCTTTTCCATACTTTACTAGTTCCATAGGATAAAATATTATCCTTCAAATATCTTATTATACAGATATTTGAAGTCAGTCATAGTAAAAATCTCTCATATTTCCATGTCATCTCATACCTCATCTTTCCATTTCCAGTTCTGTACGAGGTACAGGAGGGGAAAGACCTGTATTTTACAGAAGAAGGTATCTTGTTTTCTTTTATATCCTTGAAGTATTTTGAGATCTGAAATCCTTACAGAGCGCAACAGTGTTTCCCATTTTTAGTATGCATAAAACAAATATGTTTTTGTCAAGTTTTTTTATGTGGAGAAAATGAATATCATGTTTACTTCTGGAACTCTACTGTTGCGCTCTAATATTTTCTCTTAGAAAAACAGGTTCAGTGGGGTTCTACTCAGGGTTCTTGACTAAACTTTAACTCTCTGGTGTTGTTCGGTCGTTTTAGACCGAAAAAAAAAAAATTGCTGCTACATAGAAATGGCACGAAACTCAGGGAATGTTATGGCAATTGCTATGTGACCACAAAACAACAACAACAAAAAACCACAACAAAAAAAACATTTGGACTTTATTTGAAAAAGCTAAATAGTCACAATTTTGTTGTTCGCGGCCATTGGAAATGAATGGGAAATACGAAAAATGTGAAAAAAGAAAGCAAATTTTGGTGGGTACAATCTACAAATAAGCCATAATGCTGACAATAGCACACAGCAGTGAAGGGCTGACACTATAAAATATCAAAAGTGCAAAGTAGACAAATAGATGTTCTTCCCCAAATCATAGACATTTTTATGTTATATGTAAGTTTGACTGTAGTAAAATTTATGCAAAAACTGACATTTCAAATCAACATTTCAAACTAAAAATAGCTAAACCTTGACAAAAAGTAGTCTTTGAGTGTGTGTGTATATATAAAATATAATATAATACTGTAGGAATCTAGTGATTACACCATGGCTTTACAGATGTTTTTTCTTTTTTACTCTCTCCAGATGGCACAAATTAGCCTTCAAAAATTGGATTTTAAAGGCATAGGGAACAATCTAGCGCACAGTTTTAACGATCTAAGCGCATGGCGCAAGTGCACTTAGGGCGTGTCCGAATCCACTTTTGCTAGTTTAAGGATGGGGAAAATGGTCTAAAAGGGTTGTCCCTATTCTCTTAATGAGTAATGGGTGTGTTTTGGTTGTAACGTGCAATAAACCAATTTAGATTCTCATCTCCCATTCCCTTTAAAAGCCAATTGCACTCGCTCCATGCCAGATTTGCTGTTTATATGATGGAATTTGCAATTCAGTAAAACTGAACGCTTCTCTAGTGAGAAAATGGATCTGCTCGTGCGCAAGGTTAAAGCGCGTGAGCAGACCATCTACGGGACAAGCCGGATGAGTGTATGCACGCTGTGTACCCGCATGAGCATTTTACTAACGCGCTCTTTAAATAACAAAAAATAAATAAATATTCAGGTGCATTGTTGGCGCATTGCTATTTTGAGGCAACTGAAATAAACTGTGCCATTGGCCAACTGAAATCTGGTTTAAAGTTAATGGCGCAGTCTATTTTAGTTGCCTCAAAATAGAAATGTGCCAACAATGCACCTGAACACACCTCGTTTTCAGACCAGCACGCCCATGGGTGAACAGATGGGCACAAATGCATTTGCTATTTAAATAATGTGGGTGCTAAACGTGAAAATGATAACTGCGTCGGGCTGAAACTAGCAAAAAACACTTTCATCGCGCCTGATGCCGCATTGTGCAGGGTGTATGATAGGGCCCTATGTCTCTATTTTAACATGAAATACAGCTTTAATAAAAAAAAAAATATATATATATATATATATATATATATATATATATATATATATAACTGTTAGAAAAAATAATTTGTGTTTTTTTTTTCAATAGGAAAAAATTATCATAATTATTACAAAATATTAATTAGTAACATAAAATTGTCTCAAAATACAAAATAAAAAGAAAAACATATTATTGAACAAAAATATATAGCATTGATTTTACTGAAAATAAAAAAGTACAATTTTCAGGTGTGCCATCACTTTTGACCACGAACAACACAAGTGTGACTCCCAAATGAACAATACCAGAGGGCTAAAGAAAATTTGCTAAAATGCTAAAAAAGTCTTAAATTATTGCATAATATGTTCATGATTGAAGGGTTATTTCAATTTGCTTTAGTGATAAAGTATGTTTACATGCTGCTTAATTCATAAAATTGAATCGAAATAAAAAGTAAATTAAAACAAAATTAATTAATTAAAAATAAATCCATAAACTGAAACCCCTTCTTTATATAGAACCTTTTCTTCTAAGAGTGGAGCACAATAATGAACCCTAACAAACTGTTTACTGCTCGTTTTTCTACCCTACCTCCCCCTCTAACTGGTTTGTGCCTACTGGCACCCCCTATATTTTGCCCAGTCTGAGCTGGTGCCCCAGTGAGCCCTGTCAAGAGCTGGAAGAAATTAGAGAGCTCATCAGGTACAGAGTGTGTGTGACCGCGTTGTGTGCAAGCTTCCTGTAAGTCCAACCGAAGAGCCATCCCCTTTGACTAGCACAAAGAGCTTTTGCATCATCATTTGCATTACCTGTTTGTCTGAGAGTGAGGCGTTTGTTTAGGCCTTATTTTGTGCTACAGCTTGGATAAATGATGGCTTTTAAAAGTTAGGAGTGTTGCTGCTGAGATACTTACGGGGAGCTGCATTTTGCTGTGTAGTTTTTGTTGTGGCTTTTTTTTTTTGTTTCTTTTTGTTGGTTGCATGATGACTAATATTGTTGTTCTCGTATCTGGCCCGAATGTCAGGTAAGAAGTTTGTTACAAATATGTTTCATACTGTTGCACCAAAATGTGAAATATTATTTAATACGACTGATTTGACATGACTACAGTAGGTTACACCAATTAAATAAGTGTCATGTTGTCATTTAGAAATAATCTACATATTCACTGTTTTATGTTAAAATTGATTTGAGGTTTAATACAATTGTGATCTCTATATAATTCAGATATAGTCTGGAAACATTCTAGTCACCTTTAAAACAAGACCCTCATTTATTTCATATATACAGTAGTGCAATATCTACAGTGTAGGTTTATTCTTTATTTCTGTTAGGCTAGTACACTTTTATTTATCTTGAGGCTTGAATGTCAAATGCGCACTTCTCATTTAGCCTCAGGTTGTGCTTTTCGTTGCTGCTTTTGAGCTTTACGTCTGTGGTGTCGCTTCTTTGATAAGACCTGGTGTCTCAGACTATCAGCAGCCATTCTGTTTTCATATACTAGACTGTAAAAACAGCTTTGCATAGTCCCAAAACCATTTTAATACTGCACTTTTAGTTCTTTTTTACTGTCTAAAGTTATTTTTTTTAGTATTATTTAGTTTTACTACTCAAGTAGTTGCATTGAAATATATCATAATGTAATTCCATTTTTTATATTATTGTATAATTAGTCATTTTTTTAAAGTGTGGATACTTCTGTGTTGGGTTTAGTGTAATATGAACATCCACTTTGCATATTTTGCATCTGGTAGGTCAGTAGAACACCACACACGGGGACACCTTTTTGGGTGGAAAGGAAACCATGTAGATAGACGCCATAATTTATTTAGTTATTTTTTCCTCTTTTTTTTCTTGGCATATCTGAGCTGTTTGCGATGTGTTCTTTTGTAGTTATAGTCTGGAGGGTCTGACAGCAGGGATCGAGGATGGCAAACGTTGGTTACCTCAGTCCGGAGGTCCATCCACAGATCAGCGCGGAGTGCAGAGGCAGGAAAGTGAAGAGAGGGGATCACTGATGTCTCTCACTGAAGAAGGTCCTGAGTCTGATTTGGGAGACAGCAGCAGTCCGGGTGGTCAGGTGAGATGAGAGTGATCTTCCCCAAATTATGACATTTTGGTTAAAATAGAGTAACCTTTTAAAAAGGTTACTCGAAGCCAACATGAATCGGCCTGAGCAGCTGTTGTGCTTCCATAATGTGCTGTTTTACCTGAAAGAGTTTTAGAGAAGTTTGTATTAGTCATAATGATCAACAACACAGACAAAACTGTGAGAACTTCACAGCTTTACTTTCATGTGTCACTTCAAATAAAGCAGCCACCCACTTACTTCTTTCTTTCTTTCTTTCTTTCTTTCTTTCTTTCTTTCTTTCTTTCTTTCTTTCTTTCTTTCTTTCTTTCTTTCTTGCTTTCTTTCTTTCTTTCTTTCTTTCTTTCTTTCTTTCTTTCTTTCTTTCTTTCTTTCTTTCTTGCTTTCTTGCTTTCTTGCTTTCTTTCTTTCTTTTTCTTTCTTGCTTTCTTTCTTGCTTTCTTTCTTGCTTTCTTTGCTCATTTTGTCAAGTATCCTCATAAGAGCAGTCTTAAATGAGTTACAGTAAATAATATCTTAAATGAACTTAAAGAGTTGTGAGAAATTGAGATGCATGTCAGATCTGCGTCACAGCAGGTCTTAAAGTGACAGCAGTCTAATAAACCAGTTGCTGTGATGTCTGTCATTAATGTTAATCAAAGAACAAAGGTAACAGTAGCTTTAATAAGGATTAATCTGTATTTAATTTATCATTTATGCACTGAAGACTGCAGTAACGTGTTTGATAACTTTATTCAATTTCTGTATATTTCCTCTACCTGTTAGACAGGTAGGAAGGCCACAATTAAATATGACATTTATTATAGTGGGTTTATGTGAAGATTCTTTTAAGTACACTTTAATTAATATATATATACAGTTCTGTCTGGTTCTCGAATCTGATTGGCTGATAGCCATGCGATATTTCAGTGATAACATCACTCCTACGGCCTTTTCACCGTTTGTATCACTCCGCTTGAAGTGACCGTCATGGCGGCCGATCAAATCAACCGTAATTTTTACAAATACTACTTCTTGTACCACGAACTGTAGTTTTAATAGTTTTTTAGGCGAGAATGTAGTTGTTTAGACCTGAAATATGTGACTCATATTTAATAACAGCGCCTATTTTACAATTTGTTTTGACGTTTTCGGAGATGCGAGCTCGAGTGCGTCAGCGGCCGTCCAGTGCTTCTGTAACCGCCGAGAACAGCTTCATCTCGGCCAGTGCCTAGGGGATTTGCCGCTGGCTCTTATACTGGTTAAACACGAGACATAATTCAATTTGAGTACATAGAACGGGCAATCTTTGGTCTTATTAATCTATTATTTGTTCCAGAGCAAGTCGAATTGTGCTATATTAAATTTGATAATAATAAACGTTACGTTACATCCTTATATAGCATATTGGCTACAACTAGATGCGACATATCAGACTCTTCTCCGCTCTTTAAATACGTAAAACATTAAACTTTATAAACATATGGTTTTTTGAGTAAAGAAAACGCTTTACTTTTTTTTTTTCAAACATCAGATCTTTATTTACCTTTGCATTGCACAGAGATGTCCAAACTGCGTGCGCACTTCATTCAGAGGTGAGGCGGATTAATGAGGCTTGATTGACAGTTTGAGGATCCAATGGAGTTAGGAGGTTTTGTCACAAGCTTTTTAAAATCCTTTTCATTCGTAAAACCCACATACCAGCGTAAATGGTGACCTATTTTTATTTTTTTTAATAACTAGTGCTTTATGTTTGACTGAACTGTACAATTGTGCTTATGTTGTTCAATAAATATTATTTTATATAAATATGTCCATTAAGTAATATGGATTGAGTGAACATTACATTAATACGCCATTAGATGGCGGCAACACTTTACAGGAGAATTAGTCAGTGAAGCACAAGAGACTTTTAAATTGAAAGGAACTTTTGCAAAAGGAAGTTGTTTTAGCGCTGTGGTGCTATGGAAAATTCCCAAAGCTGTAAAAAAAGATTGCTTTCCTCAGCGGACATTCAAACGGACTTGTATAAAGGATATAATATTATGGACATCGACTTGATGAAGGAATGTAATGCAATATACCAGACAGGTAATAGCTACTCTCTCTCTCTCTCTAATACTGTAGAAAATTCAATGTGTTTCAATGAAGCGACTCAACGTTCCTTCGTTACTAGTTCTAAAGTGATGTTTTAGAGTTAGCAATGGAGGCTTGGTCCAACTGTCAAATTGAGATTTGAATCCGTGGCGGAAGGAAGTAGTGCTGCACAAAAGAGGGTTTTAAAGACACTCAGTTGTTGCTCTTATTTATTTACACACTCGTGCCGTCGAACTGTTGTATAAACGCAATATCACACTCATAGCCGTGCGATATGGCTGTATATCAGCACGCTGTGATTACCTACGGACGAATCACAGCGTGCTGATATACAGCCATATCGCACGGCTACTCGGCTACACGGCTACACGGCTAATATATTAATTTAAGTGTACGTAAAACAATCTTCACATAAACCCACTATAATAAATGTCATATTTAATTGTATTTTTATATAATATATTAAAGCCTAATAAATGTTGAAATTGAAAGCTTTCCATTATACTGTTGAATGTCTATCATTAATGTTTAAAAAAATTCATTTCATAGAGACATTAGTAGCTGTATAGTATCAGTGATAGTGGCCTTCATTCACAAAAAGATGCCATATTTAAAATATACTGGATTTAGGTTGTAACTGTGAAATATGAAAATATTAGGTTACACTTTATTTTACAGTGCCGTAGTTACATTGTCTCAAGTAAGTACTGAGTACTATTAATTAAATACATGTACTTACTATAGAGTTATAGTTAGGTTTAGGGTTTGGGGTTGCACTTTATTTTACAGTACGTGCACTTACATGTACTTACCGTGTACTTGCCTAAGTACTGGGCAATATAAGGCAACTACATGGGTTAAGTTTAGGTTTAGGGGTAGGTTCAGGGTAAGTACCTAGTTATTACCCAGTTATTGCAATTACTATAATAAGTAGGTAGTATGTACATGGGGAACAGGACTGTAAAATAAAGTGCTAACGGGTTTAGGATTAGTTACTTGTAATTATGCATAATTTACTGTTATTACTATAGTAAGTACATGTAGTAACATGTAACTACGCACTGTAAAATAGTGTTACCAAATATTAAAAACTCCAATGAGTTAGAAAATAGGGCTGGGCGATATATCGCATGCGATTGTCACGCGCATTTCGTCAGTAAAGCTGGTTGCCTGATTACCGCTAAATCGTCATCACCTGCTTTCAAATGGAGCGGCATTTAATAGACAGAGCCGTAGATCACTGACAAGCCACGCAATATCGTGTTCATATCGCAGATGAATCGCCTTCAATAATGAGCGCGACGAAATGCGCGTGACAATCGCATGCGATATATCATGCAGCCCTAGTAGAAAAAGATGTTTAATACTGTGCAACAGTGTTCCTTTTATTTTTTTTCCCTCTCTCTGTCTCTCTCTCTCTCTCTCTCTCTCTCTCTCTCGGGCAAAGCTTTTCTCTGTTAGATGGAAAATTTGGCCACCTGAGCAAAAATATTCTTTATACCAGACGGTTTGGGACAACCATAATGTTTATTTGTATGGTCGATTATTGACTACAGACAGCATTTATTCATGAAAATTAAATGTCTATTTATTTCTCATGAATTCCCCTTGTGAGATAAATTATTTATAAGGCTTATATAATATAATATTTCTATGAAACCTGTAAACTGAATTTACCAGCCGGGGTATAAGATGTGCGCATTTTAGAGGCAACATTGCTGTGCAATATCTTTCTGTGAACTTAAATTTAACACTGAGCATCTAAATTTGTGATTGCAGAAATCGAGGAAGCATCATCAGTTCAGACACAGCGGTCCATCTGTGACTCTCCCCCTCATGAAATCAGTCTCTATGCTCTCCATCAGCCAACGGGACATAGATGGTAAGTAAAGCTGCTTGATTTCCATCTCTTCTCTCAGTTTAGATTGATTTTATACTAGAAACATCTTTTGCTTTCAGAATACCAGATATTTATAATTAATTCCTTATTTTCAGAGGTTGTGCAGGTTCAGGTTGTACTAGTATAGGGTAATTTGTTTTCTTCGTCTGGTTTGTGTTAGTTGTCCTCCACTCATTTCTCACACCCTCTAAATCATTTGCTTTAATAAGTACTCGCTCTGACTTTTCCATCCCCAATGCGACCGCCCAGCGATAGGACGAACTCGGCGAAAGAGGCGGATCTCTTTTACCTTCAACCTCTCACCGATCCTCCCCAAATCTAAAACTGTGTTTAATGTCACCTCTTCATCTAGTGATGAGGAGGACATCATAAGTAAGTTGCAGTAGGAGCTAGATAATGGCATCTTCAGCATAGTAATCTTTAGTGTCGTGTCACTAGATGTCGTCCTGTGATTCACAGTAGATGTAGAGATGATCCCAAATATGCTAGCCACCTTTGAAACCTGAATATAGATCAATCCATATTCTGGATCTTTACTGTAGAGCCCTGAATTATTGCAATTTCTTTTCTGATGATATAAAATGAGGGAACATCATGTATATGTACTTTGTAACAATAGCTGTTCTATTCTAGATCAGTGGTTCCCAAACGGTGGTACGTGAGGTGACAGAAGGGGGTACGCAAACAAAATGCCGAGTCTTGCTGTCTGTTCATTTAATTCTACCTTACTAGATGCTGTAAATACATAAATTCCATAATTTACCTCATCTTTTGTGGTGAAAACTGACACACAAGCAGCGAGCATATGACATATTGCATTGCTACCTTAGAAAATTGTGCTATATTACTGCTGTTCTCGACACCTTTGTAAAAGTGGGGTTTTAGCACTTACTCACATGAAGAACAAATATAGACACAGTGGACTGAGATCGATTTAAGACTCAAACTTTCTGCGATACAAAAACATACCATGTGTGAGTTCTTGTATTTAATGTTGATAGAGAGCAAGAATGCAATTATTCCCAAATATTCACATGATTGCAAATGTAACATTGATTATTATACAACAGGTCAACAAACAAAATTAAACAACACTGTCAGTATTTACTCTACTTTGCAACAAAATAATAATTCCAACGAAAACCACAGGAGATGGTACAGCTGCTGGTTTTAGTTTATTATGTAAAAGTATCACTTCATTTTTACCATCATTGCATATTTCTCTATTGAACATTATTTAAAACATTATTTATTTTATAAAGTTATTCATAAAGGTAAAGGAAAATCAATTTAAGGGGCATATATTGTCCTTTAATGGAAAAGGTATGACTGCAGTGTAAGTGGAAGAGAGGGGGTACGCAGAAGGAAGGTAAACCCCTCAGGGGGTACGGCACTCTAAAAAGTTTGGGAACTACTGATCTAGATCATGTATTTTCATGGGGGGCAAAAAAATCACACTTTTTCGAAGGCAAATGCAAAAATATCTATATATATTGAATAGCGTCACAATTTGGAAGAATATTGATTAATATATTTAGCTATACCCAGCCTAATTGTACTTATGTCCTTTTGACAGCTGCTTGTCACTAGTTTTCATTTTTAGGAGAATTAACCCAGTATACTTTTCTAAAATGTAGTTTGGAGGAGGTCACATTCTACCTCATCTTTTTGCAGTTATGTACTATAGAGGCCCTAAAGGGAACTTTGCAAAAAATAAACAAAAATATACAGACTTTCTCGTGTGTACGAGAAACTATTGCATGCGCACGGGAATTGTTTTGCCTGCTCACATGTTATAATTTCTATGGCTGTATGGTTTCCGTGATTCAGAAAATGCAGACAGAAATGCGGAATCCAGTCATAAAAATGGAATTTACTGTATAACGCAGAATGTCACGGAATTTTGAAACTCAAAGGTCTTCACAGCAACCTGTCAAAATAAAAGTTTGGCTTAACTTGAAGGAGTAATGACAGAAATGCATTACTGCTGTACAGTAGAATTTAGCTACCTCAGTGTAATAATAATGCTAAAACTAATAATAATAAATTATGATTAAATCTTTATTTTTTTTAGGAATTTTTTTAGGAATAATCAACAAATTGTTGTGCAGCACTTTAATTTCATATGATTAAAAGATAAATTCAATTGTTTTTTGCCTTTATTTGATTGCCAGAAAAAAAAAAAAAAAAAACATTTAATGAAATAATTTTGTTTTTGTTTTTTTTTTTTTTAAATGCATTTTGTTGTTTTCATGAATTCAATTAATTAGACATGCTTTTTGATTTTTTTTAATTAAACCATTAAAAAGGAATCCAGACAACCTAAAACAGAAAACAGTAATATTTGTTAAACTTTTAATACTGTTGTTAAATTGTGCATTTATAATTATGTACAAGTTTCATGCTTTCAATTAATTAGACATGCTTTTTGATTACTAAAATTAATTTTAACCATTAATATGGAGTCAAAAAAAAAAGGAATTTGGAAAAAAATAAAATGTAATTTGGGAAAAAATAAAACTGATTTCATAGGTCTCTAAATTTCTGGTTTATGTGTATACTATAACCTAATCCTTTGTGCATCACTGCCATTTTACTATGAAGAAAAGAGAGTATGGATGCACGTGAATTAGTAATGCTGCATTTTCTCTAAATTTGGCTTTTGTTTTTGCAGGATCCCTCTGTCTTTATTTGTTTGTTGTTTTGTTTTTGTTTTTGTTTTTTTAAGCATAAACCTCCCTTAATATCTAAAGTCCTTTGTGTCTATAGCTCTGCTTGCGATCAGCGTTGTTAGAATTGAATGAAGAAAATGTGTTATATTTGACAAAGTGGTTTAATAAAGGGGCTTTTGATCTTGTGAAATATGAAATTTTTGTACATTTTACTGTTCCAATAATTTTTTTAATGGGATAATATAAATACTGCCCTAATGAAATCCAAATTTGATCATTTATTGCTGTACACAGCCATATTGAGACATTAGCCCATTTAAGCAGACATAAGGCTGTGATATTAAAGGTACAGTGCCCTAAAGAAAGCAAAATAGATCTTGTTTTCTTCACAGTAAAATGGCATTGACGTTTAAAGGAAATGTTATAGACAGTACATATAAAACGGAAATTGTAATGCGTGAGCATGCATGTAGTTTCTTTGACATTTAATGGAGAATACAGGGATAACTACCTACAGTAATAACTAAATCTGATTTAATGATAAGAATATCATTATCATTATATCAATATACTATAATATGACTTTGAAATTTCTAGTATTGCACATAGCATGTTCATGGCATAATGAGTCATTTTAATCTAGTCGAAATCCTAGACAAATCACGCACTCTGTTTGCAGACAGACAATTTTGCATGTGTATGTAAATCAGGCTCTGCCGATGGAGGCTGTTTGTTGTTGTTATTGATGCCAATTTGACTCCATCGTTGTACTTGTAGGCATGACGTCATACACCAGTAACTCCGGTTCCATGGGATACAGGTAAGACGCCAATGAATATTTTTAGCTCAATTCATTTGGACATTTCCGGAAACACTCTTATAATTCATGTCTTTATATGTAGCATCACAGAGGAGGAACCCGGACCTTTAAGAGGAGATTTTGAAAAAAATACAACTAAAGTTGGCCGGACTTTCAGCTACCTGAAGAACAAAATGTACAAGAAAGCGAGAGTAAGTCAACGTTTGCAGTCAAGTAATTTTTATCAAGTAATTTCCTCTCCTCCAAGAATGTATTTGTCGATGAGATCATTGGATTCATTTATACTGATGACTGCGAATTATGAATGTGTCAGTCAAATGCAAGACAGGAATTTACCCTTGTACTGAAATGAATGGAGAAGTAGATTGTGTGAGGGGTTGGAATAGCACTAGAGGAAATACAACGATAAGAAGAGGCACTATAATGTTTCATTCTTTACAGTTAGCTCAGCATTTAAAGGACCAGTACTTTATTTCTAGACTGCAGAGACCTAGAGATGGAAACTCAAGTGTCACACTTAAAGGGATAGTTCACCCCAAAATGAAAATTATCCCATGATTTACTCACCCTCAAGCCATTCTAGGTGTATATGACTATCTTCTTTCTGCCAAACACAACTGTAGATATATTAAAAAATATCCTGGCTCTTCCAAGCTTTATAATGGGAGTGAATGGGGCTCACGATTTTGAATCCCAAAAAAGTGCATCCATCCATCATAAGAGTAATGTAGGAGGTTAATAAAGGCCTTCTGAAGCGAAGCAATGGGTTTTCGTAAGAAAAATCCTAGCTTCCGGCAATGGTCATATGCAAAGTGAACTCTGAACATATCTGCAAAGACCTAATGTGCACATGGAAAAACTTGATAGGAAACCTGTAAATAAATAGTTTTAGCAATTTAGCATCCAAATACTGATATTTCTTTGTAGATGCAACTTGGTTTGATGTTGTTTTTTTAATGCAATATATTTTTTTGTGGCTTAAATAATCTTTAGTGTTTCAGTACATACATTATTTCTGAAGTAGCCTTATATTAATACTCCAAACTTCCTGAAAGTCACTCAAGATTTTATAGTTCCACATGTATTTTCTCATGTTTCACACTGTAAAAACTAAACATTAAAATGAATCCAGCTACCAGCTAAACTTTGGAGTTTAAGTTTAAATGCTAAATTTATAGTCTAAAAGGCTTGCAACTCTACTGATTTGCTATAAAAGTTTTCATGAGGGCGTTTTTACACCAAAATGTTCAGATTTCATCAGAGACCAGCAGCGACAGTGTAGTAAAAAGAGGAAGCAAGAGTCACAGCACCTCCCATCTCGTGTTTGATCACTTCCTCCTGAATCTGAGGTGATGCTGAACGTTTTGACTCGGTTGAGAGTCTTGCAAAGGCTCTGCCTCCTACAGTAATGCTATATAGAAAGTTTTGCGAGGTGCAGGGCCGCTATCAGAGGAAGAGCTTGAAGGGAGAAGAGGTAGGCCAAATCTCAGAAACTGCCTCGCTTGAGGAAAGGGATGATTTGCCCCTGGGGTCTGTTCACTTTTTGTTGTGGTTTATCTTGTGCTTCTTTTTCTCTTCTCACTTCTTGATGTTCACAGTTTCTGAAATGGTTAACTCCTTAGTTGCTTAACAATGGATTCCAGTGACTTTTTTGCAGTACAGTATTTGATTTATGGTGCTTCAACCATACATAATTGAATATTTCATGTTAAGAATAAACCTGATAATTATTGTTACTTTAGCTTTAGCAAAAACGGTTGCTGTTTCTAAACAGTTGCTTAACTTGAGGCCTATAATTACAAGTAGGAAGCTGAACTTTGGTACAGGAGAACTTGACAACAATTGAGAGGATGTTTGTTCACAACTGTCTGAATCACAGTGAAAATGTCCTCAGTTTGAAATGATGTTTTTTATTTTTTTTACAATAGGGCTGCCCACTAAGATCCTCTTTTAAATGGCATACTCATTAGCTCTGGATCCAGTGGTGCTCATCCATAAAAAAATGTCCCAAGTCCTGTATTTCCCGCACCTTGCTTTGTTTCGTGTAAGGAGTTAGTGCAGTAAATAACTTGGCAGAAATGCCATTAAAGAAAATGATGAGCACTTTAATTTAATGGGTTTAAACTGAAGTAGCTGTGATGGGTCATTACAGTGCTCTGTAGGTGTTAACAGCTGTCACCTATTGTAATATTTCTCTTTCCGTTTCTGGCACAGGAAAAAGACAAGGAAAAAAATCGTGAGAAAGACAGAGAGGCAAAAGAGAGAGACAAGAAATCAGTGAATGGACATCTGTTCAGCACGTCGAGTTTGCTGCATCCGGCTTTGTGCCAGCAATGCAACAAAACCCTCAACACTAAAGATGCTGTCAGCTGCACAAGTAAGAATCAGTTCATCATATTAGGTTTCAGTTACTTAATATCCATTTGATTTAGTTACTCCACAATACTAGATTTCACATGAAAAGACACAGAACCTCTAGTATGTGCAGGAAAAATATATAAAATACATTTTTTTATATTTAAAAAAATATAATAATATAAACTTTATACTTATACCTTTTTGCTATTTTAAAGGTTCCTTATATTGTCTTGGAGGTCTCCTACCATAGGTTTACATGCATCCAAGGTCTGTTCATAATTGGTCAGATGGTCCAGTCTGTTGTGATTTGTTGACTGCTTACAGAGTGTGTTGGAAACCAAACGCCCATTATTCAGCTCCAGATCTCTCTCAGCACTTGATACACAGTGATACGAACTGTAATAATGGTGTCAGTTTACCATATAAATTCTTCAGCATTCTTGACATGTCAAAAATACGAACCAAACTCTTCCAGAAAGAGTAGACGTTGTTTGTAGGCAGCCAATGAAGACCATTGGCTGGCATTATGCAAAGGTATTACGTTGTTACATGGGTAGCTATATAACAGGAGGTAAGACTGGAATTGCTGATGACTTGTTCGAGAGAATCTGATTTTTCTTTTAGTAGGCAATGACTATTTGTCACTATTTGTCTTTAAAACTTTTTAGGCCTTTTACATTCTCAAACAACTATATTACACACTGCATGAAAGGTAGTATTTGAAAAAGCATAACAGTGCTTTACGTATGGCGATAGAAAACACTAAAGGTGTGTTAAACACTTAAAATTGAAGGGTGATTTAAAAATGTCTGAACTATTGTGTCATTTATTTCAAAAGACTCTTTGTGCAAAAATAGGAAGGAGTTCTGGTAACATCATTCACTTCCTCATGGAGCTGCTGGAGAGAAAATCTTATTCATTCAGGGAGAAGTTTTTTGTCAAGTTGTTATATATTAATCTCATGCTCATATTAAACTTTAAACTTCCCACTGAGTCTATTTTTCTGTCCATCTTTCCATAGTCTCATTGCCCAGCCCATTGGGAGTAATAGAAATATATAATATAAATCTATATAGAAACAATAATAAAAAAAAAGTATTTAGTATTAGTATGTATTTAGAGTCTGCTCTTTACGAAACATCAGTATTTCTGGTGCTTGTTTGGCACCTTCTTGAGACTTCATTTGTGTACTTGGTGGAGTTTCCTGACTGGAAGAAATTCCTAACCCTAAGCCCAACTGTCTTTACCACTTTGACCATGAGCCAGAATAGCAAAAACAATGGCTTCCGTTACAAGTACATGATTAAATCCTTATGTTTGGTCATAGAGGTGCAGTTTTCTGCTGTTTATGCTTTGGTAACAAACTGATATATAATGATGTACGCTTACAGCATCTACAATATAGCATCTTTGTCAAAGAATTGAAAGATTGAAAACTTAAAGGTGCAGTAAGCAATTTCTGAGAAACACTGTTTATATTTGAAATCAACCCAAACAAACACACCCCTCCCTTCATTGCTCCACCCCCAAAATGTTTGAACATGCAAGAGTCAATGGCTGCGTCCAAAATCGCATACTTCATGAGTAGGTACTACATTTGAATTTGAACGTACTTCCCGACCGTTAAAACAGTACGTTCTAAATAGTATGAATATGGGTAGTATGAATGGAATTCAGATGTACTACATCCGCCATGTTAATGTTGTCACTTGTCATGCGTCGTCACAACAGCGCAAAAATTTAAAGGGCCTGCTTATCGCTTTCATCGTTGTTTTAACGTCGATTCAATCAACAGCTTAAAGGAGGCGTCGGTCAGCTGCTCGCAGATCACGCTTTCTTCAACAGCTTGTTAAATTTATTGTTAAAAATGAATGCATATAAAAATACACGAGAAACAAAAGACATGAATCAATGAAGAAACTTGAAAACATTATATATAAATAAATAATGTGTAGATAGACAGAGAGGGCGAGAGAAATACACAACACAGCCTAAATATTAAATACAATATATACAAATAAATACAATGATAATAATATACATATTCTAAAAAAACTACAAACTGTGAGCCCTATAAACTACTACCGCCTGAATGTTGCTGTCCGTTAAGTTTTCTAATCTCATTAAACTGCTTAACAACGAACGTCTCCGTTAAATAAAACAGTGTTAGCAAGCGGATGTAACTTATCTCGACCTGTTCGTTAGCTTGATGTGCTGTCAGTAATAATGATTAAACATCTTTTTACAGCCAACTCTTAATCTTCTCATTACATTGTTTAAACTTTCAATAAGTCAGTCGTTTACTTAAATAATGTTAAACAAGTGCAATTTAACCACAATAAACACCGTTTTTCCCTGAGGTACTTAAGGACTTGAATGAGCTGCATATCGCCACTTTCCGCCATTTTTGAATATGAATATGAAGAATCCTCTCCTGTGGCATCACGGGATAGCGCAGCGGAATTCGGGCGGTAGTAGTAGGTCATCCGGGTACTTCTCACCTACTGTTTTTCGAATACTATGAATTCGGACATACTACTCGCCTCGCATACTGTTTTTCGCATACTATATAGTAGGGAAGTATGCGATTTCGGACGCAGCCAATGTCTCTTTATCGTAGTGAAGCAAATTAATGCTTAGTGAAAAATAAAGTGAAGATGATGAACAAACAACAAGGAAGTACATAAGAGTATATACAAGCAAGAGTTCGATGTTGGTCACCAGCAGCACAACAGCTCGACATGAGTGGACACACCCTTTACTGCTGATTGGCTTACTCTCTTCTCCCCCATCATGAGTGGACATGCCCCCTACTGCTGATTGGCTCACTCTCTTCTCCCCCATCATGAGTGGACACACCCCCTACTGCTGATTGGCTCACTCTCTCTCCTCCGCCATCATGAGTGGACACGCCCCCTACTGCTGATTGGCTCACTTTCTTCTCCCCAACCATGAGTGGACACGCCCCCTACTGCTGATTGGCTCACTCTCTTCTCCCCCATCATGAGTGGACACGCCCCCTACTGCTAATTAGCTCACTCTCTTCTCCCCCATCATGAGTGGACACTCCCCCTACTGCTGATTGGCTCACTCTCTTCTCCCCCATCATGAGTGGACATGCCCCCTACTGCTGATTGGCTCACTCTCTTCTCCCCCATCATGAGTGGACACACCCCCTACTGCTGATTGGCTCACTCTCTTCTCCCCCATCATGAGTGGACACGCCCCCTACTGCTGATTAGCTCACTCTCTTCTCCCCCATCATGAGTGGACACACCCCCTACTGCTGATTGGCTTTCTCTCTTCTCCCCCATCATGAGTGGACACGCCCCCTACTGCTGATTAGCTCACTCTCTTCTCCCCCATCATGAGTGGACACACCCCCTACTGCTGCTTGGCTTTCTCTCTCTTCTCCCCCATCATGAGTGGACACGCCCCCTACTGCTGATTGGCTTTCTCTCTTCTCCCCCATCATGAATGGACACACCCCCTACTGCTGATTGGCTTTCTCTCTTCTCCCCCATCATGAGTGGACACACCCCCTACTGCTGATTGGCTTTCTCTCTTCTCCCCCATCATGAGTGGACACACCCCCTACTGCTGGTTGGCTTTCTCTCTCTTCTCCCCCATCATGAGTGGACACACCCCCTACTGCTGCTTGGCTTTCTCTCTCTTCTCCCCCATCATGAGTGGACACGCCCCCTACTGCTGATTGGCTTTCTCTCTTCTCCCCCATCATGAGTGGACACGCCCCCTACTGCTGATTGGCTTTCTCTCTTCTCCCCCATCATGAGTGGACACACCCCCTACTGCTGATTGGCTTTCTCTCTTCTCCCCCATCATGAGTGGACACACCCCCTACTGCTGATTGGCTTTCCTTCTTCTCCCCCATCATGAGTGGACACGCCCCCTACTGCTGATTGGCTTTCTCTCTTCTCCCCCATCATGAATGGACACACCCCCTACTGCTGATTGGCTTTCTCTCTTCTCCCCCATCATGAATGGACACACCCCCCTACTGCTGATTGGCTTTCTCTCTTCTCCCCCATCATGAGTGGACACACCCCCTACTGCTGATTGGCTTTCTCTCTTCTCCCCCATCATGAGTGGACACACCCCCTACTGCTAATTGGCTTTCTCTCTTCTCCCCCATCATGAGTGGACACACCCCCTACTGCTGATTGGCTTTCTCTCTTCTCCCCCATCATGAGTGGACACACCCCCTACTGCTAATTGGCTCTCTCTCTGACAGCTGATTTGTCTATACATAATCATGTGCATTTGATCTGATATAACTGGAGCACAAGGTTATGAGATGTATTATGTGAATGCTTTGCTAAAGAGAAGTGTCTTTAGTGTAGATTTAAACTGGGATAGTGTCTGTAAGCCCTGAACATCATCAGGAAGGCTGTTCCAGAGTTTAGGAGCCAAATGCGAAAACGCTCTTCCTCCTTTAGTGAACTTACAACCAAAATTCCAGAGTTTTGTGACCTTAAAGACTGTGATGGATTTTAGGGCAATAGAAGATCAGTTAATACACAGAAGCTAAACCATTTGTGTATCATGTGTCATGAGTAAGCTGTTAAGTATGCCAGCACTCTGTCTAGAGTAAACGTGAGCATGTCTCTTATAATGGCGTATAGCATCGAAGCATGACTTTTTTAATCTTTGAAGCTCTAAATGCAGTAAATTTTGGCTTACACTTCTGTACCCAAAGCTGAATTTCTTATCTTATGTAACACATCAGCCATGGTCTAACACTGTTAAACAACCTCTGGCTCCGCCTGCTACAGTAGCCATGCCCCAATGTATTTTAGAGAATGTAGAATGTATCTTAACAAAAAATCTTACATCACCTTTAAACTTAAAAAAAAAAGAAAAGAAAAGAAAACTTAAATTAGACACATTACCTTGGCAACTAACTGAAAAAAATAAGGTAAAGTAATAAAATACTAAAACTTAATGGAAATAAAAATAAATATTTAAAATGATAAAAGCATATAAACTAATATATAATAATGTTTTGTGTTTTTTTTTTTTTTTTTTTCAGATTGCAGTGTGAGAGTTCACAAGAGCTGTAGAGAAAACCTCCCCATTTGTCCCAAAAGCAGAATGAAGGTTTGAGTTGTTTTCTTTCTAAACTCATATTCTTTGTCACACCTCAAGAAAAGTGTCTGCATTGTGGTGTTAAAAATAAATCTGTTCCTTCTTTTGTTACATAAACAACAGTTTGCAATACCAGAGTCCACCACTATGCCTGTCGTCACTCTACGAACAAAATGTGAGTTAGTTTGTGGTTTGTTGTTTATATCTCTCTTTTCATTCTCTTATTTTGTATGTCAACTGATCTAAATGGTGTACGTATGTGTGATTTTGTGCATAGCGTCCACACTGCGGGATCGTCCCTGGTCTGCTATCTTTTCTCCAGAAGAACATTCTGTGATTATTCCTTCCAGACGACCCACCAGTATTATGCCCTTCCACAGCAGCAACCTCTCAAAAAGCATGTCCATCAACAATATTGCAATGTTAGTGCCTAAACACCCACACACCAACAAGTATTATCTGAAAATATAGTTCCTGAGTATGTTCAGAATGGAATGCAACTATACTGCCTACTGCATACTACACAGTATCAGTGTTGTTACTGATAACTAAAACAATTTAAAAAAAAGCATTAATTGAAATAAAGCTGAAATAAAAAATAAAAAAAATTAGATTGAACACTTAAAGTATGAAAATTACTAAAGCTGAACTGAAATAAAAAATAAATTAAAGCTAAAAAGTACTTAGTTATAAAAGCACAACTAAAAATAAATATATAATATCTAATTAAAAATATTAATAAAGACCATACTAAAAGATCACAGCACATTATTTACTGTAGACTGATTACTATTTAAAAAAGATGCATGTAAAATGAGTAGCATTCTACATTAGCTCATTATGTTGCATGTTTACAATCAACAAGAGGTCTCCAATTAACATCTTAGCACTATGTTCATAAATTGCATTTTTAAATCCAAATTTGAGGTGAAGCATCCTAACATTTGGCAGTTCAATCAAATAATGAGTCTCAAAATAGACATAAAGATCGTAGTAGATGTTCCTTTGAACATTTTAATCCTAATAAAAAGGTCAAGTCTAGCTTGTTGCATTGTGGGATACAGTATCTAGAACAGTGTACTTAACATTCTTCACATTTGGGCAAATATAACAGGTATAAATATAATAAGGTGCATATAAACACATTTTTTATACTCTGCACAGCATGCATACAGCATTCTTAGTAGGAATAGTATATAGTGTTTGGTTGATTACTTACAAATTCTGGTACTGATAAAAAATTACATGATGAACAAAGTAACTTAATCATGCTACTTTTTGATTACTTTTGACCTAATTCATTTATAACATTGATTTGCATAATATTTATATAAAAATACAAATAGGAAAAACTTGTGTTCCTGTGGAGTTAGAAATATGACAAAACTGTTTGAATTTGAATTGTGTAAATTCAAATTATAGACATGTCATTTCATAGAATTG
This sequence comes from Chanodichthys erythropterus, assembly GCF_024489055.1. NCBI lineage: Eukaryota > Metazoa > Chordata > Actinopteri > Cypriniformes > Xenocyprididae > Chanodichthys > Chanodichthys erythropterus. The sequence goes on along the minus strand of NC_090231.1, from coordinate 6,823,743 downwards.
AATATAAGTGCCATTTTATATAGTTTTGAATTATTTTAATTTTTGAAACTCAAATCCTGGTCATTTGATATTTAACAAAATTGGGAAATTTCTATGGCATTATTTCATACATGTATATTTTCAAACAGCGTATTTTTTTCTGAATCCTTAGACTGCAAATATCTACTTCTTAAACACACTTTCGAGTTTTCAAGAAGAACAAATTCGAAACACCAAATTCAGTATTGTAAAGTACCAAATGCAGGAATTCAGATTGTTCTGAAAGCAGGTCAGAGGTCCAACGTACGGGTTCTGCAGGGAAGAGTAGAGGTTCTTGGAAAAGTAGAATGCCGCATTTTGGCCAATTGGCCAATTAAATTGCGCCTGCTATGTTACACATATCTGAATGAAGAATTCAGAACAAAAATTCTGAACAAAAAATACACTGTTTGAAAATACATATGTAGAAAATTATGCCATAAAAATATAACATTTTGTTTAATATCAAATGTCCAGGATTCGAGTTTAAAAAATTCAAAAACTATATAAAATGGCACTTAATATTAAATTCTGTTAAATGACACTTGTCTATAATTCAAATTTACACAATTTAAATTCCTCCATAAACTTGCTCCATATGTTCCATTCTTTGTCATCAGCTACATGAACTACATTACTTTACATTGGAGTTTCCCAACCTGTGGTTTGTATGTTGATGAAAAGCATAAATTAGAAATAATTTGTTGCCATTATGTGAATAATATGTAATCATGTAATTTAATAAAAAAAAGTAACTGCAGATTACATATAATCAATTACTCTCCAGCACTGATATTATGTTATTACTCCATTCTCAACATACAACTTAACTGTTACCTCTTTAGCTAACGAATCCTGACCCTCTGTCATAATCACACAACCTCATCACTTCCTGCAGGTTTGACGATATGCCTCTGAGAGGTATGCGGTATCTGTCGCAATCCACAGACTCCCTCCACAAGCCCAATAAGGTCACAGCGTCCACTGAGTCTCTAGATGAAGGTGAGCAGACATGTGTCTTCCTGTATTACACCAGATGCAATGTCCTGCCCTTTTAAAAGCTTCAAAGTGAGACCAACTGAAAATCTTTCAGGGAAGAATGGCAATGTCCAGCATGTTCCCTCTTCAGCGTGAAAAGCATTACTCCTTATCCTCTTAAAAACAAGTAATTAATTGTCAGAGCTGTGGCTTCATGATTTCTGCGTCTGTGAGACCTAGTTTTGAAACTGGCCTGTGTTTAGTTCCTTTTCCTTCCCATATGTATGAATAAACATTTTGTTGGTTGCTATAGGAACTGAGATGATTGACAGCCGGCTGATGGGGGAGTTTGAAGCAGATGTTAAAGAACTGGAGGCTGACTCCTGGAGCATTACTGTAGATAAGAAATGTCTGAAGCAACTCAAGAAGGACATCATTAAGAGGCAAGATGTCATCTATGGTAAGACTGTGGTAGAATTGAATACATTTTTAATTTCTTAATGGTCAAAAGCATTTGTTGTTCTGAGATTTTATTTACAAACACTGACTAAATGATTGCAAAATGTGTCTGTATCTGCTAAACGAGGTTATTATTGTTAACTAAAAGCATTTGCTTGAAAAGCATTTTTGTTCATTGAAATAAAATAAACGTTAACTGAAATAAAATATAAAAAAAAAATCTTGTTTGCTAGCTGCCAAAACATTTCTCCTTTTCATTTAGTTTAACTTGATGTACTATACTAATACTAAAATTAACGATGAAATAGAAATTAATAAAAAATATAGACATATTAAAAAATATATATTACTTTTAAGTTTTTCCCCGCCATTGATGGAATTTTCCGGCTTTCCGTGTTTTCACTGACATATGGTAGGGGGCGCAATTACACAACTTTTGAAATATTTCAGAATGTCTGGATCAAAACACAGGCAAAAAAGGAACAGAAACAAGCAATAAAAACATTGATTATGCACGTTGTAGTCTTTTGTTCAAAATGTTGCTTTTTTTATGAAACTTGCCCACATCCAAGTGTTGATAAAAACGAACGCATGAAGCTAAAATAAAACTTTTCTTTTTTTCCCCTGTTCTTTCTTTTGATATATTGCATGTTCAGATATTCATACAGCAAAATATTCTGGGGGCCATGAAATTTTTATGAAAATTATCATAAATTTTTAAATTGATGCGGGCAGATTAGGAGTTAAAGATGACAAAACACAACAAAATGACTAAAATGAAAACTTAAAATACAAAAATATTTAAAAAATATATAATTGTATCTCAACGATACTAAAATAACATCAAAACGCATAAAAAAAAAACAAACACTTGAAGCAGTTACTCTTCATTCCTTTGGTTAACAGTTGGTAAAAAGTAACAAATAACTGACTTAAATTCATTTAGATGTTAATGTACAATTAAAGACAATAGTTTAGAAGTAATTGGCAACTTTAACATGACAATCTCTTGCTGTTCAAAGAGTCTGCATCTCTATTCACTGGCCCCAAAGCAGTAAGAATGCTAACTGCTGCTTTTCCAGATGTCTGGATCTAAACATCATCTTCCTTTATCAATCCAGAGCTGATCCAGACGGAGATGCATCACCTGCGGACGTTACGGATCATGTCTGATGTGTACAGTAAGGGCCTGCTGACAGATCTCCAGCTGGAGCCCCAGATGGCGGAGAAGATGTTTCCCATGCTGGACGATCTCCTGGAACTCCACACGTTCTTTTTCAGTGCACTGCTGGAGAGGAAGAAGGAAGCCAGGCTGGAAGGGACGAACGGCTTCATAATCAACAGAATAGGAGATGTGCTGGTCAACCAGGTGAGGATGTTTGATTCTACTTAAAGATCAAATTTGAAGTTTTTCTCAGGGGCTGTTTACAATGGCATTTTCAACTAAAAACTGAAAACTTCTTATGCGTACAACAATGGCTGTGTTTGTGCTGCTCAAGATACTGAGTTTATTAACACTTCTCCAGCAAAGTGTAGATTTACTGCACCACTACTACGCCCAGCGGAGACGCATTATTTACATACTAGGGCTGCCCCGTTAGTCGTCGAGAAGAGGCTTAATCGACCAAAATTGGTATTAGTCAGTTAGTCGCAGAAAAGAAAAAACTCCACAGGAATCATGCAGTCTGTGATGGACAGATTGTTAATGGCAGGAAATCCAAACATTTGCCCATCATTCATCAAACTCAAATATGGCTTATCACTTGAAACATGTAAGTAGTAGCAACTTTCCAAGTCCGCTCGCTCTAGTGTTAGCCTAGGTAAATGTGCGCTATTATTTGGCGCATATCCAATAGTTTGTGTGGAGAGTGTGCTTACTGCATGACATGGAGGCGCCGGTGCGATCACTTGCATTTAACTTAAAATCCTCCATCATTTTTGGTCATACAGATAATTCGAAACTGTAAATTGTTTGCTTTTATTTCTGTCAACTCACAGTAACAACAAAACATTGTGCTTTTGTAAAGTAATGAAAACAAACAGGATGCACTTTCTGCTATCTCGGTCTCAAGTGGACTTGAGTGCGTCACAAAAACAAACAGAAACTCAGCATATTGCCTCCCAAACATAAGAAATATATCTATGGAAAGCTTGAAATGTCTACTTTTAAATTAACTGATCAAAATCTAAAACAAATATTCTCAGATTATATAATCCGCATGAAATGTGCATATAGGCACGTCCTCTACTGCGGAGATCTCTACTTCATCTCTGCAGCCGAAAACACACAAAACACTAGTTAAAAAAATGATTAAAATATTTAGACAGTCTCCTTCTGTTTTTCATTCCACATTCTTAATCGTTATGTTTGCCGGTGCATTGCTGCAAGCTTTATGCATGCGTTTGATCGCTGATTAGGCTATGTATTATATATATATAGGTGATTAAAGGCTCACTATTATGATTTATATGGCTTATTAACATACACACACGATTAGTCGACTAATCGCTTAAATGAACAACTTCTAGTCGAGGGCAGCCTTATTACATATGTAGAAGAAATGCGGTTGTGTGCAAGTGCGTAGTGTTTTTTACAAAGTGACATCGCCAAATACTGGCCTGACGGCAAAATACAGCATTTTTAGTCGTTTTCACGGATCAATGTGATCAGGGATCGTTTTGACAACATTGTCGTCTGTATGCAAAAGAAAAACTTTTCCATTTTTAGTACATTGTTGTCGTGTAAACATAACATCACACGGTTTGTGAATTGGTAAAAACAAAATAATACACTTAGTAAAAATCATTTCACCTGCATGTTAGGTGTATACGTCAGCATCAATTATCAGCAGATTCATTGATCATATCCTAGCTCCTTTTATAATTTATCACATGATGTGCTTCAGTTCTCAGACTCCAATGCAGAAAGCATGAAGAGAATCTATGGCAAATTTTGCAGTCGACACAGTGAAGCAGTGAACTTCTACAAGGAGCTGCATGCCAGAGACAAACGCTTCCAGGCATTCATCAGGGTAAATGCTTCAGTTCATTATTTTGGTCATTCTTCCCACTAAGTCCATGAAGATACCTAACGGTCTTCAATGTGGTCTTGTTTCCAGAAAAAAATGAGCAGCAGTGTTGTGCGGCGGCTGGGCATCCCAGAGTGCATTTTGCTGGTGACTCAGCGAATAACAAAGTACCCGGTGCTTTTACAGAGAATCCTGCAGCACACCAAAGGTGAGATTTACTGGTTTCTGTCATGAGCTGTGGTTTAGTTTTAATTCTTTCTTAAAAGAAATCAGTTAGTCAATTCTTAGCAATAATGTTTGGACTAAATGGATATTCAAGCATAAAATGTATATTGTTGCTCTAATCCACCCCTCTCATTCCCAATAATTGCCCAATAAATATAATAAATAAATAAAAGGAGCAAAGATGCATTAAAGAGTTCACCCAAAAATGAAAATTGTCCCATAATTTACTCACCCTCAAGCCATCCTAGCTGTATATCAAACACAATCAGAGTTATATTAAAATATATTCTGGGTGGGCGGACGTTACTGGAAGCTAGTGTTACACTAGTCTATAAAGTTATAAATATGGATATTTTTCTTACAAAAGGCATCGCTTCGCTTCAGAAGGCCTTTGTTAACCCACTGGAGCCGTATGGATTACTTTTATGATGAATGGATGTGTTTTTTTAGACTTCAAAACCTCGGTTACTATTCACTCCTATAATAAAGAATTTTTTTTTAATATAACTCGGATTGTGTTTGACTGAAAGAAGAAAGTCATATTCACCTAGGATGGCTTGAGGGTGAGTAAATCATGGGAAAACTTTCATTTTTGGGTGAACTAACCCTTTAAATTGATTAAAAGTAACAATATTTCATCAACAAATCCTCCAGTATTTCCACAAAAATATGAAGCAGCACAACTGTTTTCAACATTGTTAATAATAATAATAAATATTTCTTAAGCATCAAATCAGCATATTAGAAGGATCTCTGAAGGATCATGTGAAGATGTGAAGAATACTACTGTTTTTGCTGTTTTTTGTCATATAAATGCAGACTTATAATAAAAGCATAAAAAACATTACAAAATATTACTGACCCCAAACTTCTGAACGGTAGTATAATTTTTTTTTTTTTTTTAAGAAAAAAGAAAGTGCTTCTTTTGCAGGTGCTGTATATCATAGATTGAGACATCACAGCCCACTTTCAAAGGTTGTGAGCTACTCTGATTTTGCTCTGCTTAGTGTCATTTACAAATATACAGCTATGAGGAGATGACAAAACAAAAAAATGAAACCGACACTATAAAATTGGACTTGAGCCAAAAGCAAAGTCAAAACCTCAGTACTCCAAACCCGTCAGTGTTTAAATAACAATATTTCACTCACAGTAAACACGGATCGTACAGACGGGCCCTCTGCCGCACACATGAGCCGCGACGTGTAAACATTCCACATTTACCGCAAATCACTTCCAACTGTTGCACAGCGAGCCTGAAAGGCTTTTTGGTCACGTTCCCAACAAAGAGATTTTAAAATGAATTAGAGCATCAAGTATAACAAATATCCTTTCAGGGGCAATTTGAGAAGGAGCTTATAGCTCTCAAGAGGATTTTATCCTGCCAGTCTAATACTATAATGAAACTAAATGGACTTGTTCCTTGTTTATAGGAATTTATTACTATTCAATATCATATTATAAATCTGTGTGTGTGTGTGTTTGTGCAGAGAACGAGGAGGATTTTGAGGACTTGACGCAGGCACTTCAGATGGTGAAAGACATCATTACTTCAGTGGACAATAAAGTAAATGAACATGAGAAGAAAAAAAAGTTGAAAGAGATCTACGGCCGTATGGACAGCAAGTCCATCAGTCGCATGAAGAGCGGCCAGATGTTTGCCCGAGAGGACCTTCTGCGCTGTCGGAAGCTTCTCCATGATGGTCCTCTGCAGCTGAAAAATGCTGCCGGACGACTGAAGGGTAAAACTCTTTAATATTGTTACCACACAACTCATTGTAGACCAGGGGCCGTAATCAAAAAAAATTTTATCTTACCACTAAGATTTCTCCTAAATAGCAGTAAAAGTTCTTAGCTAAGAGTTTTCTCTTAAAACCTATTCACAAAGCTGCTGAGACAAACTTTTACTAAGGAAGAGAGAGAAGTCTTAAGCTAACACTAGTGCGTTTTCATTTTAAAATGCTGTTTTAAAATGCCATTTTAAAATGAAAACGATCCGCGTCTACACTGGCGTTCCAAAGCGTTTCAGAAACGATCTCCGTCTACACTACACGACTGAAAACGCATGTCACATGACCGTTCATGCACATTGGGCATGCGTGTACAAGTGTAAACAGTTGCCTCTTGTGCATGTAGGCAGCTGCAGTATTAAAAATGCTTAATTTAACTGCACAAGGGCTGCTAAAAATGACAACAAAGCCAACAAAGATTGCAGTTCAGTCTCCATGATATTGTTTACACAGTCGTCAAGGATATGCAGAGCGAACGTGGGTAGCCACGCCATCATTTTCAAAAGTCTCCCATTTGGTCTGTTTACACTGAAACGCAACCCCGCCTTTTTTAAATTAAAACGGGGTCTGCACTCTCTCAGCTGGTTACTATTCCCAGGATATGTTTTTGCCATTTTTGCCTTTTTATTATGATAGGACAGTGAGTAGACAGGAAGTGGGGGACGGGATCGGGAAAGGTTCATGAGCCGAAACTCAAACTCAGGTCATGCCAGATGCCCACAAGTCTATCAGTGCAGACGATAGGATATTATAGGATAACTTGACCGCAATGTTTTATCTTCAATACATTTTTCCTATACATAAATGAACCTTTATGTTATTTCATTGCAGATTAAAATCTATAAATCAAAATATTTCTTGCATTCATGAAGAAAAGTTTCAGTTCCCAAAGCTCTATCACCTATTGCCTCAATGCATACAGTGTCTTTGGGTGGACTGCTGAGGCGGATTGCCGGCAACAACCATTTTAGGATTGTTTGTGATTTGGTCTTAGTGACTTAGTCCTCTTGATCAGTGTTGGGCAGTAACGCGTTACTGTAACGCAGTTACTTTTGACAGTATCTAATACTGTAACGCATTACTTTTTAAATAAATTAACTCCGTTACCATTACCATATGGTGCGTTGTACGTTACTTTTTTTTAATTTTGGCTGAAGTGTAGCCTACAGCCTAACCTGTTTACAACAGCAACGCATTGTAGGATTGGATGTTTTTCTAGTCAACTAGTAGTTGTTCATGTAAGCCATTAGTTGACTAATCACATTTATATTCATTTAATTTCTTAAATACTGGAGAGAATAAACCAATAATAAGCGTTTATGTAATATAGGCTATGGACTCAAGCACATGCATAACGCTTGCCATAAAGACCGGCAAAAGTAATGATTATGAATATAACAAAAAACAGCAAGGAGACATTTTAATTGTTTATTAATAAAGTAATGTTTTCTGAATCAGTGTCGGCTGCGAAGATGAAGTTGACATTGCTGACTCTCATCATCTCTGCATACTGGACGCGCCTAGAGAGAAAATGCACATTTCATTTGGATTACATAATCAGAGTAGACTCTTTTCGTTTTTAATTATTTAGTTTTAAAGTAGATATTTCAAGCTTTCTATATATGTATATATATCTTGATTATATATTCATAATCAAGTAAATGAATTTAAAACATAGGACTATTTAAACATATATATGAAACTACATTTTCTTTAATGACAGTACAGAGAAATTTCATAAGCAAGAGCGGATCATGAGTCACGAGTCGGATCAAGAATTATTTATTCTTAGACATTTAATAATGGGGGCATTCAAGTTATTTGACATATATATATATATATATATATATATATATATATATATATATATTTATATATATATATTTATATATATATATATATATGATTTTTTTTTTTTAAGTAAATAGTTACTTTCCCTGGTAATTAGTTACTTTTATATGGGATACTAACTCCCTTACTATTTGTGAGAAGTAACTAGTATATATAACTAATTACTTTTTTAAAGTAACGTGCCCAACACTGCTCTTGACTACTTTTCACTAACTTTTCACAGATTTAGGAGCTAGTTTAAGCGCTAAAATACTTTGTGAAATATTCTTAGAGCAAAGATTTTGGAATCCTAAATTTAGGACTAACAAACCCATTATTTTTAAGAGTTTCTCCTAAATCGGCAAGTTAGGAGCTACTTTTAGCTTTAAAACGTTTTGTGAATACGGCCCCTCATGTGTTCAACAAAACTGTTCAACTCTTAAATTATATTCTATTAGTGAATTATATTATTATTTTATTCATTATATGGGGCTTAAGATTAAAATACACAATAAGGTTCACACAAACATATTTCACATGTCTACATAAAAAGTATTGCATTATTATTTGCGGTTCTAAATATAAAAATAGACATATTTTGGAAATTAATTTATTTATTTTTTATCCCTAGATGTCCATGCAGTTCTTCTTTCTGATGTCTTTGTGTTCCTCCAAGAAAAAGATCAAAAATATGTTTTTGCATCTCTGGTGAGTGATTTGATTTTTTTTTTTTTTTTTTTTTTTTTTTTACATGACCTACGATTAATAAATGCCATAGAAGTATTGTACTGTTCATTCTTAGTTCATTTTAACTAATGTCTAATTAATTTATATATATATATATATATATATATATATATATATATATATATATATATATATATATATATATATATAATATAATATATAATGCCCTTCTATCATGATTCTTAATTGCTTTCTTTTATTCATGATGTTTTTACTTTTTCTTTGGAAACTAGGAAATTTCTCGCTCTGTTCCATGATACAGTCAGGACATAAGAATCATCCACTGTTATTTCAGATATATGTATGCTTTGCATTTGGCAAAGAAAACATGTTTCATTTGACCTGATTTCTGAAGAAATAGTGTGTTGATTGTAAAATGTGGCCATATGGGGGAAAATCGAGAATGGGAATATAACATGAAAAGCTGATTACTGATTTTTTTTTCTCTGTTTTTCTCTCCTTCTCTCTTTCCCACTTTCCATCTCTCTTTCTCTCTGTGTGTGTTCATTCCCCTTCACTCCACCCTCCTCATTCTGTGTCTCGCGCTTCCTTTTCTCATCAACAGGACCAGCGAGCCACCGTTATCTCCCTGCAGAAGCTGATCGTGCGTGAGGTGGCCCACGAGGAACGCGGCCTCTTCCTCATCACAGCCGGCATCGCAAATCCCGAAATGGTGGAGGTACACGCCAGTTCCCGAGAGGAACGCAACACCTGGATGCAGCTCATTCAGGACGCCATGCACTCAATGTGAGTACCTGATATTCTGATCCATCCCTCTCCATCGATGCATTAAAATATATTAAAAATTAAAAAATGTATTAGATAAAATTAAGTATGTAATTGAAAAAATTAAGTGCTGAATGGTTGGTGTTTTACGGAGTAAATGTATATTCAGGGAATGAAAGAGTATTTGACAGCCTCTTGTGGGTTCACAGAGAAAAGGACGATGATGAGGGGATCCCGAGTGAAACGGAGGAAGACAAGAAGCTACTTGAAACCAAAACTAAAGAAATGAGAGGTGAGTAGCTTTCTCTCTGTTAGCTTTCAATGCCTCTTTGTCTATTTTTTGTATGTTTTTTTCCCACCGAAATAGTAGTATTAGTGTGTGTCTGTGTGTATTAGGTTAGGTTAGGTTAGGTTACTTTATTAATACCCGCAGGTAAATTTGCTTTGCAGCATGATGAGTACAAAGGCATCGATATCACAAAGACAAAAAAAAAAAAAAAAAAGTATGTGTATTTCTATATATTTTTATTTTATTTATTTATTTATTTATTTATTTATTTATTTATTTATCAAATAAATGATTTTACATGTTTGTGCACACACATATATTTTTTTACATTTTTATAAAATATTAATAATATTAATATAATATTAACATTATTATTAAATATATTAATTATATTTTAATATATTAAAGAAAACACCGTCACTTTGTAGTGAAAACGCCAACCATCCACCCCTCCATTTTTTTCCTATTATTTAAATGATTGAATATCTAATTTTATGTAATCCATTTATTTTATTTTTTTAATAAATAAATATTTTAATGTGTCATTTTATATCTGCGAAAACTTTTTTTTTAGGCATCACAAAAGAGTTTAGAGTGGGACTACTAATCAAAAACAATATCTTTTAATAACTTAATGTTTTTTTTATGATAGTACAAGCATTAAAGACAAAAAAAGTTCGAAACGGAGTCATTTTTGACCATTTTGTTAAAATGAACTGATTCAGACGAGTCATTTGCTTATGAATTGCTTTTTTACAGTATGTTTGTCAGTGAGGAACATGCACAATAGTTATCATCAATTTTATAATCTTTGTCATATTTAAGTTTTCTCATTACGTTCAATTCAGACTTAATTAGTTAATTAAATCTGCACTCTAATTTCTTTTGACGTGGTGTTGTTCATTTCATACGGTAGCAGCGCAGAACCACAAATAATGGTGAAGAATAGAGGGTTTTAGTTTCATAAAAAAATCAAACTGGCTAATTATGATAAACCTGCAAATGACAACTCCCCTATCTTTTTAGACATGCTCCAGAGGAAAGATGAACAGATCGTCTCACTCCTGCTGGAGAAGATGAAGCTTTTCCGTGAAATGTGCGGTTCATCCGACGACACCGCTTCGCCACTCAAAATGCTCTTCAGGGCCAACAGCGAGGACATACCCAAGGGGGAACCCATCATGATAGACGCTCTCAGAGAGGGTAAGAAACGTCACCAGCTTCTTCAGCTGTTCTCCACCTGTCGTCTTAAAACGGATGTGTTATTTATGAGTTATTTGTGTTTGGTGGCAGCTGTGGCAGCATCTCATTTCCAGCTCTAATGTTCTTCCAGGACTAGTAACTCACTTAATGTAATGCGGTTAGTGACGTGCATGTGTGTGTTTATGTGGCAGTGGAGATGTTGCAGGCGCTGGTGAACAGCACTCTGGGAGGGGCGGTCGGACAGCAGGTGGCCTGCGCTCAGGGGAACATGGGGCCCGTGTGTCTGCCACGCAGAGCCGAGACATTCGGAGGCTTTGACAGCCACCAGATGAACATCTGCAAACGTGAGACATTTAATGTAATCATCAGGAAATGTATTTTTTCTTTAAGAAAACAGTAACACTTTACAGTAAGGTCTCATTTGTTAACATTAGTTAAAGGGATAGTTCACCCCAAAATGAAAAATATCCCATGATTTACTCACCCTCAAGCTATCCTAGGTTTATATGAGTATCTTCTTTCAGATGAACACAATCAGAGTTATATTAAAAAATATCCTGGCTCTTCCAAGCTTTATAACGGGAGTGAATGGGGCTCGAGATTTTGAAGCCCAAAAAAGCACATCCATCCATAATAAAAGTAATCTATTCAGCTCCAGGGGGTTAATAAAGACCTTCTGAAGTGGACCGATGGGTTTTGTAAGAAAAATAACCATTTTTAAAACTTTATAAACTATAATAACTAGCTTCTGGCAGACGGCCATACACATACTGTGCAAGTCGACTTGTGCCAAATTAGTAACTTCTGACGCGATGTATGACGCAGGATGTAGGAGTATTGTAAGCTCAGGTGATGTTAGACGCCTCTCGCGGTTCAAACAAATAGGTCTGGGCAACAGATTCAAGTTCCTCTTGTCTTATATCGAAATCCACTGACATTTATCGTATTTATACTTCTAATTCGTGACCGGTGTTTTGTTTTGCTTTATCCTCTGTGCTTCCGCATTCATCTCAATACATCATGAACTAGACTCACGTATGGCTGTTTGCCAGTTATTATAGTCTATAAAGTTTTAAATATGGCTATTTGTCTTACAAAAACACATCACTTCACTTCAGAAGGCCTTTATTAACCCCCTTATTATAGATGATGTGCTTTTTTGGGCTTCAAAATCAAGAGCGCCTTTCACTCCCATTATAAAGCTTGGAAAAGCCAGGATATTTTATAATATATGAAATGCTTGAAATCATGAAACCCTTTAATGCTTTAACTAACATGAACTGACAATGAGCAATATATTTTTACAGCATTTATTAAAGGGGACCTATTATGCCCTTTTTACAATTTTTGATTTTGTTTTTGGGTCTACTAGAATAGGTTTTTATTCTTTAATTTTCAAGAAACACTATTTTATACCTATTCTCCATTGTTGCAGCTCCTCTCTTCCCAGTCTGTCAGTAACACTTTGCTTAGTTCCTGTTTCAGTGAAGCCCCTTCATCCCAAAAGAGCAATGTGCTGATTGGTCAGCTGATATAGAGAATAACTCCCACTGGAGGGACTTTGTAACTTTGCAGACCTTTTTTCATGCTCAAACAGCAACATTACACACTAAAGAAAGACGAACATGTAAAAAAGCATAATAGGTCCTTTTTAACTTACAATAACAGTTTATTTTTGAAGCATTAATTACCTGTTAATTTTAGTTAGTTAAAAGTTTTCTTGTTCATGTTAGTTCACAGTGCATTAACTAATGATAAAACTTGTATCTTAAAAATACATCAGTAAATAGATTAATTTAACTAAGATTAATAAATGCTGTAGAAGTTTTGTTAATTGTTAGTTCAGCTAATGTTAACAAATAAAACCTTATTGTAATGTGTCTCCAAGAAAACTTTACAAATCTTTTTTTATATAAAGCATGAATGATTGCTACGGAAGAGGATTAGGGCCAAGCAATAATAAAAAATAAAAAAAAATCTTGAGATTAAAGTTATTTAATCTCAATTTAAAAATAAATTTCAAGAAAAAAAAATCGAGATAAAATGTTGAGAATAAAGTCGTTAAATTACGAGGAAAAAGTCATGAAATTGCGAGAACAAATTTGTTAAATTATGAGAAAAATGTTAAATTTCAAGAAAAAAGTCGAGATAAAATGTTGAGAATAAACTCATTAAATTACAAGAAAAAAGTCATTAAAATATGAGAACAAATTTGTAATTTAAAGTATTTGTTCTCATAATTTAACGACTTTTTTTTCGTAATTTAACGACTTTTTTCTCGAAATTTAACGATTTGTTTTCTCATAATTTAATGACTTTATTCTCAACATTTTATCTCGACTTTTTATCTTTTTTCTCGAAATTTAACTAATTTTTTTTCTCGTAATTTTGACTTTTTTCCCGAAATTTAACAACTTTAATCTCGAGATGGTTTTATTTTTTTATTATTGCTTGGCCCTAATCCTCTTCCGTAGATTGCTGATTGGATCCTGCTCACGCTTGTTGTGTTTGTGTGACTGTAGATGGTGACAAAGAGGAAGCTGAAGATCTTCGGAGGACAGAATCTGACAGTGTACTAAAGAAGGTAGGAAGCCTGTGCTCCAGCCAATAGGAAAATAGCTGCGGGTCAAGCTAACACTATTTTAACCAGTCAGCATCTGAATTTATGTTTAAGTTTAAAACAGGAAATTATGTCTGTACAGTAAAACATCTTAAAATGAATGAATCCTCATATCCTCACATACCTGTAAACCAGAGCTGTAGGAACAATCTCAAAGGTGTCAGTGTCACACATTATATTACTCATGAATATTATTTAGTTATTTTAATGTTCTCCCATCAACTAGCATATTTGCTGACACAGTCAAATTGAAATATATATATATATATATATATATATATATATATATATATATATATATATATATATATATATATAATCTGTCTTCCCAAAAATAGTAATTATAATGAAAGTGTATGCATTCTATCTGACTATATAAACTGAATTAAATTACCCATACTGCCCCCTAGTGTCATTTAGTTTTTATTACACAGACATGTGCTGTGATTATATCCTGTCAGGTTTTGTAGCTAATGGCAGTCATTAGTGCAGTGGGAGCTCAGTGAAGGGTGGAAAATGAATAAGCGTCCATTAGGAGTGGCCAGCATCGCCTGACTCTTTAATGTACGTAATGAGCAGCGGTGAGCTGGGCTCAGGCCTGCGCTCTGGTAGGTGCTGGGCTGATTAAACACTCTCAGCTAGGCTCAGTAAAGCTGCAGTCTCTGCTTGTCTGCTCTACAGGGAGGAAATGCCAACCTGCTGCTCCTGCTGAAGAGAAACAGCGAGGTAAGACAGAAGAGCATGCTTCTTTTAGAGTCGAGGGTGTTATCCTTCAGAGCTTCTTGGGCTTGTGGATGTTTTTAGCTCGTTGAACTGGCAAAGATTCAGTGCATTTGGATAACATGTAGAGATGATAACATCTGTTTCCTATGACATTCTTGAATAACTTTTAGATTTAATGTTTATACATTTTGTTGTTGTGATACTTGACAAATGACAGTCTTTCCTGATGACTTGTGTTTCCTGACAGCAGGTCCTGACTAGTGTCACCCACCTCCATGAGCTCTTGACCTCACTTCAGGTGTGTATTTCAGAAACAGTATGACTGGTGTTTGGAGCCTATAGAATGCAGTTATATGCTCCTAAAATGTAAGATATCAGGGCAAAAATGCCCCTGTATGAGTTTTTATCTCATATTTATATCATGATATAGTTAAGCAATATCACACGACTAACAGTATACCACAGTTCAATAAAAAAGGTTAATATTGTGTTATATTTTAGACACGATATTGTCTGCATGTAAAGCCAGAGCAGAACTGTTGTGCATCTCCAAACAACAGTTTTAATTCCGGAGTGAATGCGCATTTTGAACAAATCAATCGTGTGAACCAATGATTCAATGATCCATTCATAAAAGCTTCTTCTCATTTCGAAGGATGCGTCCTCTGGTTTTCGCATTTGATGGTTGAAGACCTTCGTTCATCTTCAGAACACAAATTAAGATATTGTTGATGAAATCTGATGGTTCAGTGAGGCCTCTATTGAGAGCAAGTTAATTAACACTTTTAGTGCCCAGAAAGCTACTAAAAACATATTTAAATCAGTTCATGTGAGTTCAGTGGTTCTGTCTTAGTATTATAAAGTGACAAGAATACTTTTTGTGTGCCAAAAAAACAAAATAACAACTTTTCAACAATATCTATATGGGCCCATTTTAAAACACTGCTTCATGAAGCTTCTGAGCTTTATGAATCTTTTGTTTTGAATCAGTGATTCAGATCTTCTATCAAACGGCTAAACTGCTGACTTTGGCACTCCGCTTCACTGATTCGATTCGTAAAGCTCTGAAGCAGTGTTTTGATATCGGACCATATAGATATTGATAAAGTCTTTTTGTTTTGTTTTTTTGGCACAGAAAGTATTCTTGTCTCTTTATAATATTAATATTGAACCACTGTACTCACATGAACTGATTTAAAAAATGTTTTTAGTACCTTTATGGATCTTGACAGTTTGAATGGCTTTGCTCTCAATGCAGGCCTCACTGAGCCATCAGATTTCATCAACAATATCTTAATTTGTGTTGTGAAGATGACCGAAGGTGTTGTAGCTGTAGAACAACATGATGGTGAATAATAAATTACATTATTTTCATTTTTTGGTCAACTAATCCTTTTAGTCTCTCCATCAGTGTCGACTTCGGTTTGAACAGTGTAAGGCTGTCACTAATAATCCTCATTTTGGCTGCGTGAGATTCTCCAGCTTTGTTGTTGTTTAGCAATCGAGGTGTGAGCTGTTAAAGCTCCGCCCTCTTCTGGAAAAAAGGCCAGGAGCAGCAGCTCATTTGCATTTAAAGAGACACATTAAAACAGCTTGTTTTCTCTCACACCCAAATAGGGGTAAATTTGAGAAGCTATAATAAATGATCTGTGGGGGATTTTGAGCTGAAACTTCACAGACACATTCTGGGGACACCAGAGACTTATATTACATCTTGAGAAAGGGGCGTAATAGATCCCCTTTAAATAAGACATCCTTGATGATGTATGCAGCCTTCAAGGAAGCTAAGGAGAGCCATTTACTTTATTCCTGAATGAATTATCCGTTTGAACGAATCAATCAGGTGAACCAATGATTCAATAGCCCATTCATAAATAGAGCCATTTACTTAATTCCCGAATGAATCAGCTGTTTGAATGAACCGAATGAATGAATGACTCAATGACTCACACATTTAGACATTTACCGTCACCTACTGGCAGTTTTAGTTTCTTATTTAGAGTATATATATATATATATATATATATATATATATATATATATATATATATATATATATATATATATATATATATATATATATATATATATATAAATATAATGTTGAATCAAATAATTATTTTTTTCTAAAGCTACTTTTTGTAATGTCCATTTCATGCTTTGTTTTGGGGTAATTTCTCAGCCAAATTTGATGTGTGATTAATTCGATTAATTGATCGCCACATTGTTTAATTAATTAGATTAAATATTTTAATCGCTTGACAATTTTCAAATATAACAATTTAAATTAGACTTGTATACTTGTTATATTTTGTTCCTTGTTTACTCTTACTAGCCACAGTGTGTGTTTATATATAATGTCTTGCGTTAAATGGTTTCTATGTGAATCTTGTTTACAGGCTGTGGTGCTGCAGCAGGACACTTTTATCGAGGACCAGCGTCAGGCCCTGAGCGAGCGCACCCCGTCCCGCTCCTCTCGTCCCCCCTCGCTGGTGGAGCAGGAGAAACAGCGCAGCTTGGAGCGGCACCGACAGGAAGCCGCCGCTCTACAGCGCCAGCAGGCTGCCCACGCCGAAGAGAAGCGACGCAAGGAAAAGGAGTGGGATGTGAAGGAACGGGAACTGACGGACCGGGAGGTGCTGCTGCACGTGAGGGAGGAGGAGATGCGGAGGAGGAACAAGGAGTTGGAGGATGCGCAGCAGGAGCTGCTGGGAAGGAAGGAAGATTATCAGAAGGATCTAGAGAGACTGAGGGATGCTCAGAGGAGGCTGGAGAGGGAGAAGGAGCAGATGCAGAAGGAGCTGGAGAGAGTGGAGCACCTCCGGGAGGTGGAGGTGAGGCTTGAACTGCACATTCAAGCAGGTTTTTTGCAGCCATTTCATCTGCGCATTACTCATCATTAACTATTTATTATATTAAATCACTCCGGATAAAGATCTGCATCTCATTTCTTTCTGCAGAAATTTATTGAAAATTCTTCTTTTTTTCTGCTGTTTGAGTGCAACCAAAAATATTAGTTTTGAGGAGCTGTTTGTGACACGGTCATTTGAGAAATTTGACTGTGTGCATGACTGAATAAAATTGGATGAATTAAAGAGTTAGTTCACCCAAAAATGAAAATTCTGTCATTAATTACTCAGCCTCATGTCGTTCCACACCTGTAAGACCTTCGTTCATCTTCAGAACACAAATTAAGATATTTTGATGAAATCCGAGAGCTCTCTGACTCCTCAATAGACAGCAATTTAACCACCACTTTCAAGGTCCAGAAAGGTAGTAAAGACCATTAAAACAGTTGACGTGACTGCAGTGGTTCAACCTTAATTTTATGAAGTGACAAGAATACTTTTTGTGCATAAAAACAAAACAAAAATCTTATGTTGTTTACATCCAGCGCTTCCAGGTTCTACATCGCCAGCTCCTGTGACAGCATCACACGCATGTGTCGTGCAGCTTATGTGAACAGCATTGGCCAATAATGAGCCTGCGTTCTGATGTAGAACCTGGAAGCGCTGGACATAAACACCATATGAGAATGACACAGAAGAGAAGATATTGTTGAACAAAGTCGTTATTTTTGTTTTGTTTTTGCGCACAAAACGTATTCTCATTGCTTTATAACATTAAGGTTGAAAAACTGCAGACATGTGGATGGTTTTAACAATGTCTTTAGTACCTTTCTGGACCTTGAAAGTGTTGATTATATTGCTGTCGATAGAGGAGTCATAAAGCTCTCGGATTTCATCAAAAATATCTTAATTTGTGTTCTGAAGATGAATGAAGGTCTTACAGGTGTGGAATGACACAACAGAAAGAAATTATTGACAGAATTTTCATTTTTGGGTGAACTAAGACTTCATCATAACGTCTTGTTCACCTTGTTTTTTTTATTATTTTATATTTGTGAGATAAAAATGTATCCAAGAAAATACTACAAATTAGGTAGGCAGAATATCAATTATCGACCAGTTATTATAATTCATATCAGTTGTATTATGTACAGTGTGTATATATATATATATATATATATATATATATATATATATATATATATATATATATATATATATATATATATATATATGTATATGTGCTATCTATCTATCTATCTATAATTATATTTATTTGATCAATATTATATAGATTTATAAAACATATATGCAAATGTAGCATCATTCCTGCTGTTTAATTGTATACTACATACATATTAATACTGCGGCAAATTCATCATCTGGATCTCTCAGCACTGTCTAGTAGGCTAGCTGTGTCAAGACCATATGTGAATGTTATAATGCCGGGAGAGCCGGAATCGAGGCTTCGTCGGGACAGCGTTCTTGCATGGAGAAGCACAATTACACAACATAACTAATGTGCTCACTCACAGAATCAGACACTACTGCCTTTTATATAATACATTTCCCATTATATCTTTATGATTTCTTTGGTCTGTTGGGCCGGATTGCTTTCACATCTCGAGCGAAATGCTCCAGAGTTCGTTTGAAAGAGTAGGAGGTCTTGGTACGCTGCTTTGGTCTGCTTTTAGTGTGCATCGAAGTGTGATCGCTGCTTTCACACCTGCCCAAACTAACCACTCCAGGGGCAACGAAGTCTAGTGCGATTCAACTGAACTAAATGAGGCAGGTGTGAAAGCACGCCCTCAGACTGTCACTTTTGACCAGTTTAGGTCCCTCCTTGCTATCTGTGTGATATCTATCTATCTATCTATCTATCTATCTATCTATCTATCTATCTATCTATCTATCTATCTATCTATCTATCTATCTATCTGTCTATCTGTCTATCTGTCTATCTGTCTATCTGTCTGTCTGTCTGTCTGTCTGTCTGTCTATCTGTCTCATATATATATATATATATATCTTTCAGAAAACTCTTACTGACCCCAAGTATATATAATATTATTTATATAATAATATTGGTGAGTCTGTTGTTCAAATCATAAATTGAAATATTATTATAATATATAATATATTATGCATAATTACAAGCTATTTTTGCACCTTAACATTTTTTGTTTGTTTGTTTGTTGTTTTGTTTATGTAAACATGACTTGTCAGACTTCAAATACTTCTGCGCTCTGACTAACAGAAGTTATGTAAAGCCAGTCGGTCAGTTTGGAGCTTGCTGTTGCGAGTTCTTTCCTCTCCAAACCGTCTAGCAAATAGCATGCACGCTTTGACACGTTGACCTATGATGCTTGTGACTGAGCTCGTATCATTTCCTGATTTGAGTTTAACTCATAACCTATCATTTATTCCACAGGCTCGTCTTCAGCGCACCCCGTCCAGCACATCGGAGGACTCCCTGAAGCTCCAGAGCAGCAGCTCCATAGAGCGAGAGATCTGGGAGGGCGAGTTATCGTCCAGCCCCAGGAAGAACTCTCTGTCCAGGATGGACTCCAAACAGAAGGGCCGCAGCCTCTTCTCCCTGGGCGGCAAAACACAGAGCATAGAGGGTCAAAACCAGATGCCCACACGACTGCTTCAGCTGGCTACATCTAAGGAGAAAAAGGACAAAAAGAAGAAGAAGAGCAAAAACCAGCCTCCTCAGGATGCAGGTGAACACTGTGAACTCACAGGCACTAATTCAATAGAGATAATGAGAAAGAATTAATTCAGTTAGCCTGCAAATCACAATCTCTGTGTCCGTTCTCTGATGCAGAACGTCACACATTTCCATTTAAATTGCAAAAGGAGGAAGATCTTTGCACATACTGAAGAAGTGAATGCATTAATGTCCGTTACACTGAGAATGATGACTCTATTGTGGTTCAGTCTAGATGAATCATCTTCTCAAATCCTGATGTTTTTTGTCTACAGCATCACATCTGTTGCCCCTGGCGGAGCCTCCTATGGACGGAGAGATCTTCTTCTGCTGATTTACCCATCATCCCTTCTGTCCACATCATTCCCTCTCATGGACTTTCTATCAAGTCATGGAGGAAGTCTCCCAAACTGCCCTAATATTGCAGTTATGGTTCGGCAATATTTCTAAAATATGATAAATCACAAAAAACATATCCAAGTCATATTATATCACAAAATAAAATATTACATTTTGCTTAAACTAAATGAAGACTATTTTAGGATTGTTTTAATTATTATTATTATTATTATTATTATTATTTTTGTAAATTATGACATTTTAATAACAATTTATGACATTTACCCCCAAATTCTTATTACTGTAATGTATAAACAGTAATGATATATTATTTAAGTTGTATTTATAAAGCATGGTAAATGTCTTTTTATATAATATTTTATTACAGTATTTTTGCTGTGAGAAAGTTAAAAACGCTGTATTACAGTAAGAATAACTTGACAAAAACAGAAAAGTGTGTGTGTGTGTATATATATATATATATATATATATATATATATATATATATATATATATATATATATATACACTAAAAGAAAACAACAATAAAATACAGTTTTTCATTGAAACAGTAACATACAGTAAAAACAATGCATTTTGGGTAATATTATTTATAATTTTCCAGAAAGTATCCTATAGGTTACTTTCTCTAAAATAACAAATATTACCCAGAACACACTGTTTTTACAGTATATTACTTTTGTATATCACATTATAATGCATTCTGGGTAATATATGTCGTTTTCAAGAAAGTTTCTTAAAATGACAAACATTACCCAGAATGCATTGTTTTATGGTATATTACTGTTTCAATGGAAAACAGTATTTTACTGTGTAAATTTGTTTCCTTTTTTTTTACAGTTATTTTTTAGTGTATATATTAATTCTTTTTTTTTTAATAAAATTTGGATATAATTTGAATATTATATATATATATATATATATATATATATATAATTTATTTTATATAAATTTATTTTGGGGATAAATGTGACATGGATATGTTTGCTGTGAGAACTACACATCAATCTTAAGATTTGCACTTGCTTTCAAATGTTTGTTTATCAGACAAATCCAATCTTTCCATAAATTGTTAAAACATACAGATTTCTGTATTTCAGTGTCTTTGAGTTAACAAATAATTTGTTCCACCAAAAGGTTTAGAAAATGCAAAAAAAATCAATTGTAGCTCCCCCTATTGGCCAACTTTTTAGGAAGATTTGGCGTATTGCACACAAGAATGATCATTTAAAATTTAATCACAGTTTTAACATTTAAACGGATTAGGGCAGAGAGGTGGTTTTCCATTTCCCCCCATGTCTTCTATTTTAGGTTCCCGAAGGAATGTCCCGTCTTTGAAATGCCACCGAGCACTTTAACACCCTTCACATGTTAACCCGAAAATGACAATCAATTTTTCATTAGCATTCCAAAGATAATGCCCTAAGGACAGTTTTTGGGGGCCGTTGTATAACATGCCAAGGCATTTGATGCTAGTTTGAGATTCTCTAATCCATCTGTGTTTAATACTTCATGACTTCAGCAGGACAGATGAGCTGTAAATACTGTATGAATCGTAGACTCCTGGAGGATATTTAGAGCTACCTGCTGGACAGGTAACATAGATAATCATCCACACAGGATAGTGTACTTAGCCTATACGTTCACCCTTATGGATCGAATGCACCGTATCATATCTAAATGTCAATAATAATGCATTTAACACCCCGATTTTTGCACACAAAGTGTCCACTTATTTCATTATACATGAATATTCACCCTACAAGCATACAGGCTTTTGTTCAGCTAGAGGTTCTGTTGGCCTGATTTTGTTAGGAGTTATTTATTGGTCCAAAAACATTTGTTATTTTTATTTGAATTCCGTTTTTTAAGCAGTACATGCTCTTAAAGTCCTACTTGTGCAGGTTTGTGCTGCACTGACTTAACACCACCATGAGGGTGCAGCAGAGAAGCATTTTATATTGGAAAGCTCCTCTATGGATTTACATAACTTGATGTCAGAGGAGACACAGTGACGCAGTGCAGGAATTATTATTTCGTCACACGCACAAAGGGAACTATTGGTTTGTAATTTAAGGAGAACGGTGCCTATGGCCTTACAGAACTGTCAGTCACACTTTTGTCCTCAGGAACAAAGCGACAGGGAAAACTCAATTCAGGCAGTATATTGTTGAAATGTCTCATGCATAAACGTAAACTGAAGTTGCTTAGCCTTAAAGAAAAGATGGCGTGCACTAAAATATAACCCAGCAATTTCTCAGGAGTATAGTTTCATGTTTTTTTGTTTTTTGTTTTTTTCCATCATTGACAGTAAGGTTTCATTTGTACATTGAGGTACATGTTTTCTTGCGAAATAAAAAGGAAGAACTAATATGTAAATATTGTGTAACTTGTTGAAATGTAAAATTCTGAAAATGTTTAATTTGTGATTAATTTTGTAAGATGTGTTTGAGACGTAATGCTTTAATTTATCATTGATCCCTTTGTTTTGAAGCAGAAGACACAATATTTTCCTCACATTAAAATCTATTGCAAATTTTCTCGTTTTTGATCTGTTCATTGTGCTGGAGGAGGTTATTGTATGTTTCATTCAAATTCACAAGTGACTGAACAAACAGATCAAGGTCACCTTTTTCTTTTAAAAAGATTAAAGAAATTGCCACTGTACAAAGACTCGCATATAAACAGAGCCTTTCATCTATTTCATGCAGTTTGCTTAAAAAAAGAAAAAAAAAAACCTGATAAATCAAATTCCAGTGACACTATTAACCTGTCATTGATGGCCAGAGATTATATATGAGGTGGGTCATTTCTACTTACCAGTATTTTCATGTCCCAATCATCATCATCATCATCTTATGCCTTAAATATAGTGAAGGAAAAAACTCAATTTTAAAGAAGTCATTTGCTTCACAATTAATGGATACATTTGGATGTGAGAATGTTTGAGCAGAAGTTGCCATTTTTTTATCATGTTCCTGGGTTCTTTTTCTATATTCTGTTCTCCTTAAAAAAAAAATATACTGAGATAACATAACAAGGAAACAAAAATAATACAAAATTGTATTCTTACATTTTTTTTTTTTTTTTTCATAAGTTTTCAATAGTTATTCAGAATATTTTAGAAATATTATGTGGTTTTGTCTTAACAAACAAAATTGTTTTAGAAGTATATACAGTTTAAGAGAGGGAAAAGATAATAGGTTTGTGCCATAGACTGTAAAAAAAGATGGACGACGCGACGCCGCTTCCTTCCATTGTATTGAACTGAAGCCAAAATGGGCTGATGAATGGGCGCTGACACGTTACGCAATACGTCAAAAAAAAAAAAGTTTGGAGCCTGGGCATGCGCAGAAGGAATCGTCAGTTGAGCCGGAGGCGGAGTCGCGATGTCAAACTTTCGCCCAGACGACTGCGTCGTCATTCACGTATTTTAAATAGACTATAGAAATTATACACAATTTAAAAGTCTACCTATAAAATAATAGGCTATTCTGTTTCTAGAGCAATAATATTTTTGAAACCGCAAATTCAGTAGATGAAATCAATATAACATGCCACTAGAAACAACTCTAAATAGTCAGAAACGGTCCTGCCATTTTAAATCAAGTTCAACTAATGTTACAGGAGATCGATTGCTGTAATTAGAGTAAGCTATCATTAGTTTTGTCCTGCTAATTATTATTTTATACCCATAAAAATAATAAGTAACTGCCAGATAACGATCACCTGCTTTTTCCCAACATGGTTAACATTACGTGTGTTATCTTAACTAATAACATTTATTAATTAGCTTATAACGCCCATATTTGATGTTTCAGAAAAAAAGTTCAGTGATCCGTCAGATCCTGTAGGTCGGTTAGTACAGTTTACTGCTGAACAACTCATTTTGTTGGTGTTAAATAACAAAGAAATCGAAAAATAACAGTTAGTTAATACATCTTCAATCTCCCCTCGAAGCTCCGACAGTCCTCAGACAAGCTGTCAATCAACTTCGAATCATGACGACACGCCCCGTTTTTATAGCATCAAATTGCTAGCTAAAATCTAAATCATCACAAAAACGAACAATTGAATATATATCAGTGTGATAACAACTACCTTAAATGACCAAAACCATCTTTCAGAAAGTTTTATTTGAAGCAGAATTTATTTTTAAGTTTTCACTGAAGTCTCATTCGACTGCATTGAGAGGGCGGGGTTTATGACCTGTACTTCATCCAGCCTCCAGGGGGCGATCAAAGAGCCCGTGGCTTCACTTTTCAGAACGTATGAGACACACCCGATTTGTGCAGATCGATCGGCGCATGACATCAAAGTACCGCGAGAGCGTACGACTCCTTATGCTTTTGAATCGCTCTCGCGGTACTTTGATGTCATGCGCCGATCGGTCTGTCCAGCACCGATGCGTCTCGAACAAGCTTAATGTATGGGAAGCTAAACACACCAAAAGTGGTACGATATGGCGTTCGGACGAGCTCATTAATATGACGTTGCAACATGCACTCGTCTCACTGAACGTCACGTCTGCGTCTGCCGAACGTGACGTCTGCGTCTGCCGAACGTGACGTCTGCGTCTGCCGAACGTGACGTCTGCGTCTGCCACATTACAGTTCGACTGCCTGGACGTGACGTCTACGTGACGTCTGCTTTGCTGCAAGGGTTTCCAGCACATTCCATACACTAATTAGAGCTTTATTATACCTATTCATTCTCTATTATTGTTTACACTTATCCTCAATTATGTTTAATTAGCAATTAAGTGCTTTTTACCTTTCTTATGTATAGCTTTTTATTCCAAAAAGTAAACATTTATACAAATGATATAAAAAATTCTGTATGCAATTGCTTCTTCCACATATCCACGACTTCGGTAAAGTTGGTTTTATATTCGCACATTCGGACATCCGTATTCAATAGCCTTGTTAATCACACTATATTGGACATTCAGTGGACATTCACAAGTAAATATGCCATTAAAACAATGCTTGCCTATTTTGATCGACTGTGAAAAATGTTGTAAGTTGACAATCGTTGGTTGTCAATATCATGTCGCTGCTTAAAATTTGCAAACATTAATTTATTGCACATTTATTGGAAAGTCTGAATTTATCAGAAGTCTGAATGTGCGAATATAAAACCAACTTTACCGAAGTATATCCACGGATGTTTTGAAGAAATCATAAAAAAGTTGTTCTAGCATGTATTCACCACTAGGAGTCTCTAGACCAACACCAAAAGAACGAATGTTTAAACACTGCTATATTATGGGCTAATTTTACTAAAATAAACAATATTTGCAATCTTTTATTTTGGAGTTGTAATATTTAGATTTATAGTTTCGCCAAAGTGATTGACAGGCGATCTGTTAGAATACTATAAAACATTTACACCTCAAAAGACAAAAGCGAGCACATTTTATTATTATTTTTTGTTTTTATTTATTTATTTATTTAGCCTAAATGTTTTTGAGGATGGTTTATAGTGTTATTATAATATTGTTACAATTTAAAATAATGGTTTTCTATTTTAATATACTTTATATTTATTTCTGAGATGCAAAGCTGAGTTCTCAGCATCATACTCCAGTCGTCTTTGACGCATGATCCTTCAATGTCAACGTCGGAAAAAATCGTGCTGCTTAATATTTTTCTGTGATATTTTTACAGGATTGATTGATGAATACTGGCAGATTATTATTCAAAATATAGAAATCTTATCAATTTAACATTATTGCTGAATAAAAGCTAACATTTTCTTTTTAAAAAAGAAAGGAAAACATGATAAAATAATATTAGAATCCTAATTTATATTTTAAATGTAAAATATAAGAAGAGAGGTGCTTGAAAAACTGAACATTAATCAGGCATAATGCATTTTTCCATGTATTTTATTATTATTTACAGCAACAGTCTCAGATCTAGCAGCTGATTGCGATCGATGGGCTGGCCATCAAGCATGTAGGCTATATTAAAAATGTAAAAAGATAAAAAAAACAATAACCCCCAAATGTAAAAAATTTCAAAACGGATTTCATTAAACTAAACGACATGAGTATACCTAAGAGCAACACAAACTTCGCTTTTAGGCTTTATACTTTTTATGTTATCTTTATACTTTTACAATTTAAAAAAGTAAAAAAAAAAAAAAAGTCTAAATTGTTATATATTAATATATGTATATTTAATATGCACGTAATTAATGTATATTGAGTTTGCCGGGGAAAAGTTGCACTAAAAACTGACAAAAAAAATAAAAAAAAAGTCAGACGCAGACGTCACGTTACAATTCAGACTGAGATGTCACGTCCATTGAGAGCAGTGAATGAAGTGCAGGTATATGGCGCTCCAAATGTTCCATTCGGTGACGAGACTGACAAGCACTACGGATAACACACGTGTATACGTGCGTGTACGTCTCCATTTGTTTTATATGGAGACGTACACGCAAACATCACGTCACGTAGACACGTCAATAACGTGTAGCTGTTGATCTTTACAGACGTGACGGCGGCGTCACGTTAGAAGTTAACGTGTGGATTACGTGTGAACGTGTGAACGTCTGCACGTCTTAACGTCTGCCCGTCTGAACGTCTGCACGTCTGAACGTCTGCCCGCCTAATTTTCCTTATTTTCTCATACATTTACTGTTATAGACATTATCATAATCTTATTTTGGCAGTTTACTCAGGGTCATATCATTATTTGTTTGTTTAAGATTTGTTAAAGCCCTGCAGCAGCCGGTCTGCATGCCTCAAGTTCATTTATAGATACTGCATTTATTATTAATTAACCATTCAGAAACCACTTTAAAGCTTATTAGATTTTAAACTAAAATAATTAGCATACTTCTGATTGCCGGTTACTCCTATTCTTATAATTAAAATTGTTTAACATAAACGTTCCATTTAATAGAGCTACACTAAAGTTTTTATAAAGCCGGGCACTCTATGAAATGTAGCCCATGCAGTCATAGCCTATACTCCATGATCAAAAAGGATGTTGATTCAAACAAGATTCAAAATGATTAGTCATGCTGTCAATATAAGTGTTCAGTATTTTCAGATTTAAACTATGGCTACAATTTATATTTATATTCCTTATATCACAATGACATATATATATATATATATATATACAGGGTAAGATTTGTAGGGGGGGACGGGGGGGGATTTCCCCCTTCTGGTCTATGTATCCCTGCCTCTGCTAAATTATTTTTTCTGAATTATATAAAAAAATATCCCCCCTGGGTGATGCTACTCCACAAACCACCAACAGAGCATATAAAATACCAAAAATATAAATCTTTTTTTTTTTTAAATAAAATGCTGCGTTTATATAGAACTGTCTCTTTACGACCACAACAAACGGGACACTTTTTAGACGCGCATTATCCGACTTTGCCTCAGCGCCAGGCGCAAGTCAAACAAGCGCGGAAAAGGTGCAGGTGACAACGAGTGAGCTTCAGTTGAGCAACAGTAAACTGCGGTCAGATGTTGTTAGTAAAACTCAGAAAAATGAACATGACTGTCCAATCAGCCGTTATACTGTGCTCGTGGCGCGCACTCAAGAACTGCATGCGCAAATGCGCCGGCGCGCTGCATGATTACTTTATTATAGCTTAAACAAAGCGAAAAAGAAACTACGAGCAATAGCCGTCGGTGTTCTGTTAAGTAATGAAATTACCAAACATGCGATTAAAGCTGCCTCAAAACTGTGCATGCATGTAGGTGTTGACATGGGTTTTAAGCTATTGTTATCAATTTGTTGGCATTAAACGTCCTAAAAATGCACATAAGTACACCAGGGAAATCTAAATTTTCTCGGGGGAGCATGCCACGTTCCCCCTAGTAAACTACATTGTCTGACCCTGGTAATTATGAAACCCTGTGTACAGCACAGTTTATATTCTATATAATGAAATCTGAGGTAAACGTGTATACATAAATGGGACCAAACGCGATTGATTTTGCATTTCTATCAAAAATTAAGAATTATTAGTGTCATTGTAGTGCTGCAAATATCTAAGCTATATCTAATACTTGAAATCTCAAAGTTAAATCAGATTTTTTTTTGTAAAAATGTTTCTGTAACAGCTGCCAAAAATAGTATATAGCTCTCTCTAGGCAATTGGTTTCATCAACCAATTGCCTGGATGTAATAAATAAGAAGTAACTATAGTAGACAATATAATCATGACATGGAGGCGCGGGCGCGATCACTGGCGCGTGAACTGGAACGCGTCTTACATGAATAAACCGAAACTCAGCGGCTGCTTGCCTCAGAGACATGAGAAATATCTCTATAGAAAGCATGAAATATCTACTTTAACGAAAACGAAATAATTCAAAACGAAAAGAAATAGGCTACTCTGTTTATGTAGAATAAACCGAATGAAATGTGCATTCTCTCTCTAAGCGCATCCACTATGAGGAAATGATGAGAGTCAATGTCAGCTTCATCTTTGCAGTCGACACTGATTCAGAAAACATTACTTTATTAATAAACAATTAAAATGTCTCCTTGCTGTTTTGGTCACATTCATAAGACCAATATCGATTCCCCGGCTATAATCTTAACTCTTCCACTCTTTTGCCTCCGTACCCTTCCACCACACATTATTACTCCTCTTCTTCACGGCTGTTGACACTGTTGGTTTCTGTGTTGTTCTTCTATTATCTAAATGTGTGACACTGAGTTGTACTCTGTCAATATATGCTTGTCAAATGAAGCTTCATGAGATGCACCTCTGAGCTATTTCAGAGACCTGGGGTGCGTTTCCCGAAAGCATCGTTGGTGAACTATGGTCGTAAGTCCCATTGAACTCTAATGGTAACGACGGAACTTGCGACCATAGTTCGCTTCAGGAAAACGCACCCCTGGTTGATTCAATGCTTTACATTCTCCTTTATTAGTGAAATGAAAAATTAAAACGTTAAAATAGCATGTCATAGGAACCAACATCAGCACATACATTTAGGCTATACCCAGTTTCTATTTGTATCGCAGCCACTTTAAATTCACATAATGTTTCACTTCTGAGTAACAGAAATATGTGTGTATATATATATATATATATATATATATATATATATATATATATATATATATATATATAAATATATATATATATATATATATTTAAATATAATGAAAATTAATTGCCAACTGAGACAAGTTGAGGAAAAATACCAAGTAAAACACAAATTTATACATATGTGTTTGAATGTTTCTGTAATGAACAGTTTTTAGAAAACCAGAATGCCTGTAAATAAACAATATATTAATGACTGGCATTTCACACAATAGTCAATGAAAATACAGTTCCAAACAGCGCCACAGCAGAACAATTGCAATTGTCTGAAAGAAGTAGTTGTGTGGGTGTTAAATATATATTTGTGTTTTTGAAAGAATAGGTTGAACATCAACCAGTATTCTCTATAGAACAGGGCCTTGGCGCCATCTACTGGCAATTTTATATTGATATTTAGTATAATATTTATTTAGCCTCCTTTCATTTCAGCATTTACAACTCGGTTTAAATGAGGTTACTAGAAGTTCATAGAACGATTTTTATAACATATAATTAAGTAATGCATCCACTCTACTAGCTTTTTTTTATTATTATTGGAGCCTATATAGCCTATTTCCTATTCCCATGCAAGCTCGTGCATAATTGATATTTCAAAATACATTCAAAGCTTTTTACTGTTGAGATTAGTTTTTTTTTTTAATGTATCCAAACCTAAATAGTATTTTCTTAATATCCTTTGAGGATGTTAAAAGCTAGGCCTATGTAGCCTATCTATTAATGTGATTTTCTCTGCTGAAAATTACTTAATCTAATTTAATAATAGCTTAAATTACTGTTCGAACAGTGTCTCAAGTAAGACAAGTCCGTTCAATTCAGTTAAATTCAAATTTAGTTGTAGGCTGTAGCGCTTTTCACAATACATATTGTTTCAAAGCAGCTTTACAGAAAATGCATTTCAGAAATAGCCTACATATAAAAATACAGTTAGTTAGTTAGTCATTTATTAATCCATCATACAAGCATAAAAGTAGGAGCGCTATTTTTAAATTAGCCAAGGCACGTTAAGTATTGCGTTCAGACGGGCAGACGTGCAGACGTTCTCCACACGCACGTTAACACGTCTTTTAGCTTGGTTAGGAAAGAAATGACACAAAGGGAGCGCCATACAGGTATATACTGCATTGGCTCACACACTGCACTGAGCCGTGTGAGGACCGTGTTCTGATACGTGTTAGCGAAAAAATAAATAAATAACTTCACTGCTACACGTGAATCACGCGTGAACGTCTGACTCGACACTTCACTGCCACACGTGATTTACGTGACGTCTGCGTGACGTCTACGCCTCGTCTGCGTCTTAAAATGAATGGATTTAATAGCAAAAAATTAAGACGTCAGTGAGACGTTCAGTGAGACGAGTGCAAGTTGCAACGTCATATTTTTGACCTCGTCCGAACGCCATAGTACGAGGCAGCGGGGTGTTACAAAGCTCGCGCCGCGCTGACATGTCATCTGCGCGGATCAATGGACCGAGCCGCGCGACCGACTCGTCAGCGCAGCGCAGACGAGTTTTCTAGCGCCACCCAATGGGCAGCGCGGAGCGAGCTAATCTCATCCAATAGTATCCAGCTGCAGACCCGCAGCACCACAGTTTCAGAACCGCAGTTTCATGATGTCTACAGTATTTAACAACAATACTTTTAAATAAAGTCATTTTTCTGTTCATATCGGCCTAACATGCATAAGATATCATGATGTACAAAGAGGAGTTTTAATTACCAAGTTAATCGATAATGCAATGTTTTGCAAAACTATGTTTTGTTAAGGCATGAACTAATTTGTATAAACTGTGAACAAATATACTTTTAACCAAATAATTTTGAAAATATATTAATAAATGTGTAACCATATAGTAAAATGTCTCCCTTGAGATATTATTTCCTTATGTTCATGTTGTGAACTTCTGACAAATAGTATAAAGACACAGAGGCATTTAAGGGCATTTAATGTCAAAATATAAGCCTACATGTATTTAATCATTCCAAATCCTTGAACAAGAGAAACATGCATTTAAGCCAATGAGACATCAGAAGGTGTATATGGTGAGTGTATGATATTTCTGTCATGATGTGGTGAGCGAATTTATATTTATATATTTATATTACTAAGTATTTGTATTACTAAGTGTCTGCTAGGCTATTGAATCATTTACATTTTATCATTAAAGATTTTTTTTTGCATTTGTCAAAGATATGTATCGTGTTAATATTAAATAAATATTAATAAAACTTATTCATTTTGTTTTCAGGGATGAAAAGACAGGGTTTTCTGCAGAAATGCCATGATATGGGCTTATAATCTTTAAGTGTTTTAAGATGATTATTTGTTTTTTGCTTGTTTTTATTTTATTATCAGCAGTTTAAATATGTTTTAATCCTATTATTTTAGAAATGTTTTATATCCTATTTGTTTTCAACACACGTTTTACTTGTTCAAGGCTTTTTTTTAAATGGTTATTTTTATTTGACATTAAATAGCCTACGTTACATAATGTAGGCCTAAGTATTATGTGTAACAATTTGAACATGAAGGAAATAATACGATCAAATATACAGTCAAATGTTACACATGTATTAATATATGTTTGAATTAATAAAAATAATAATAAATAAATATTCTCAAACTCTGTGTCATTGTATTAGCCTATTTAAAACGTGGAGAAAATAATTTAAAAATAAAAACGGCGTAGTTGTAGCCTATTCTCGCAGTAGCCTATACACGACTGTGTTTGTATCCATTCATTGACATTAAACATATAGGCTGTTTTAAAATTTTGCTCTTTGTACATCATGATATCTTATGCATGTTAGGCCGATATGAACAGAAAAATGACTTTATTTAAAAGTATTGTTGTTAAATACTGTAGACATCATGAAACTGCGGTTCTGAAACTGTGGTGCTGCGGGTCTGCAGCTGGATACTATTGGATGAGATTAGCTCGCGCCGCGCTGCCCATTGGGTGGCGCTAGAAAACTCGTCTGCGCTGCGCTGACGAGTCGGTCGCGTGGCTCGGTCCATTGATCCGCGCAGATGACATGTCAGCGCGGCGCGAGCTTTGTAACACCCCGCTGCCTCGTACCACTTTTGGTGTGTTTGGCTTCCCATATTAATGACATCGTCATCCAGGATGCACCACCATTTTGGAGGGAAAACAACAATATAAACATCGGTGAGTATTATCATTGGATTTGTGAGTTCTGTGATGATAGCTGGTTTGTTTCATTCCAGTCAGTTGTATAATGTGTGATAAAAATTTCAATCATTGTGTTATCAGTGTTTCAAAATATATCAATCAAGCATCCTTATGTTAGAAAATACTTAGTGGTTAGCTTTAGCTAGTGATGGAGAAACAGCTCTTTTCGAAGCTCTTAAATCAGCTGAACCAACTGCTTTGTAAAAGATTTACTGTTTTGAAAGCTTGTTTTATTAATTTGTAATCCTTGTTTTGTGTGTTAAGCCCAGAACACATCAAGCGGGCAGTCGGCCGTCGGGCGTTTTTGGTTAATGGGCCGACTAAGTTTTCTCAGTGTGTTCCGCACCATCGGCTGAAGTTGGTCCTGGCTGGCTTTTTTCGGGTGATTCGACATGTTGAATCGGCGTCGGAGCTAGAGGTCTACAAAGAAGACCCGGGACCCGTACGGGTTCGGGACTATATTTTAAATGGTCAGCCGGGTCCGGGTCGGGTCCTAATCTATTACTTTGGTTCCCGGGTCTGATTAACATTGTGTGTATACCCGAGCCGATTTGATTCGGAGATCACCCGGCCGTGTTGGGAGTCTGTCAGTGCTGTGCGTGTTTTGTAACTTGCAAAGTAGGCTATATGAGCCGGGAGATAAGGTGAAAAAACACGAGTGACCCCAGCCATCAGAAGCAATAACTGCTTGTAGCCTTGCACATTCGCATTTAAATAACATAGCTTATTTCAAATCATTAACAAAATATGAACTATCACACGAATGTTTTCTGTGACGCTTAAAGCTTATGTTTCAGGTTGCTCCAGCTAACGCGCATGTCTCATGCGAACGCACTTTCTTTCTCCTGTTTTTATAATAACATTATGCCGTCTTGTTATATCTGAAGTTTTGATCAGACTCGGCTCAGAAAGCATAGAAATGCCCGCAAATAAGTAAAGCTAACGTCAGCGGCCATGTCACTGAACAAGCAAGCGTTATTATAGTTCAAAAGGGCAAACAGTCAAAGTTATTTTATTATGGGAGTTGACTCGAGTCTCGAGATACAACGAAATAATGCAAAACTGCAAAGTCGCATTTGTCATCGTGACAGCAAGTGAACTTTTAAAGCTGGAATAATGAGTGGATTAAGCATTTCAATCGGCAAGAGGAATAACGGATGAACTTTCTTGGCAAGTGAATCACAGTCAGGTCCAAGGGAGAAAGCTATAGCCTACTAATATTAGATAAGACAACACGTTTTATTTTCGCAACTTGTTTATTGACTTATTAATAACAATTTGCTGTGGAATAGACCTATGTGCCGATCGGGTCCAGACTGGTCCGGTCGGGTTCGGGTCCAGATTAGACGGGTCCGGGTAGTACATTTATGGCATTTCTCGGTTCTGCACGGGTTCGGGTCCAACTTTCAAAATAATAGTCGGGCCGGGTCGGTTCCGTGTAGCACATTTACGGGTCTCTTGGGTTCGGGTATGACTTTTTGGACCCGTGAAGACCTCTAGTCAGAGCTCGTCGGTCCATCGGGCCATTTCATCATTCTGATTGGCTGTTCAGCTACTGCCACCTGCTGGTACAGAAAGGCATTTCATCTTATATAGGTGCAGAACGGACTTGCTACTCGGGCGTCAGTTTGGTGTGTCAGGCGAAGAAGAAACCGCTCTTTTTGAAGCTCTTAAATCAATTGAACCAATTGCTTTGTAAGCTTGTTTTATTAATTTGTAGTCCTTGTTTTGTGTGTTAAGCCCGGAACACACCAAGCCAATAATCAGTCGTTGGGCAGTTTTTGTTCGTCGGCCAAGTTTTCTCAGTGTGTTCCGCACTGTCGGCTGAAGTTGGTCCTGGCCAATTCCACATGTTGAATCAGCATCGGAGCTCATCGGTCCATCGGGCCATCTGATCATTCTGATTGGCTATTCACCTACTGCCACCTGCTGGTATGGAAAGGCATTCCATCTTACGCAGAACAGACGTTCTACTTGGCCGTCGGCTGTCGAGCGTCGGTTTGGTGTGTCATGCCAACTTTGGACCCAGACGCTGTTGGTGTTACAGGGCTTGAATTTTGGCATGGGATTGCGCGCATTGTGTATAATTTTACTCATTCCTGCAGATTTTGTGCTCACACCTAAAGTGCGTGCACAAAGCTGCTTCTCAGTACTAAATTGAGTTGTTTTTCGCTGCTTATTGGACTTAAACAAAGCCAGTCTTGGTGATTATTCTCGTAAACACAGTCAGTTATGTTTCAAGTGAATGTAAACAGTTGAGAAAGAAAAAGCATGTGTAACAGTTTAATGGATCAGTGTGTCAAGTCTTAAATATACCTGCTGCCAAATTATTAGATAATATTAAAAATATCTAAAATATATTTTAAATATATGTTAAATAAATGTTGTACACAGTGAAGCTCAATTAAATAAATTTTTGAAATTAAAAATATTTTTGGTTTCAACATTCATATACTGAAATATATTTCAAAATATATATATTCAGTGAAAAGAAAATACATTTACATATATTGAAATATATGGAGGGCAAAATAGATTTTATATATATAATGCTTTTATATAATGTGCATGCATTAAGGCATTGATGACAGAGTCCATTATCAGACTGTGTAAATTCTCTTCCACAGCCTGTCCTGTGTGTGTGTTTCCCAACAGCCATTAGCTCCATGGCAGTGATGCGGGTTGCCAACTGTTGGTTGCAATGCTGTGAAACCTGTTGCTAAGGTAACAAACAGTCCAAGTAGGCTATATTGCAGGAGGAGAGAGTGAGTGAGTGCATGCATGCAGGGATCACTGAATGTCATCAAGATTTATTGAATGAATGATTTTTAGTTAGAGATGTTTGCTACAACCCACTAAGAGTTAGGTTAAAGGCAACAGGCATTTTCTGTATTTTTACAACTGGCTCAGTCATGTGTGATTTTCTGCTAGATTGCTTCAATTCTGTGTGAGGCTGCTGGATTCTGGCTTCTTTGAAAATATGAAAAAAAATAGGCTGGTATATAATGGTACCACTGCTTCTTTATTATTAAGAATGCACTGTTGTTCACGAGGTGTGGATCTCAAGTCAACATGAAAAGTGTTTGCAAACCATATTACTTAATATTACATATTAAGTTAAAAAGTTGATTGCAACTTTCAATCTTGCAATTCTGAAGTCAGAAATGTGAGATGTAAACTCGCAATTGCAATACATCAGAATTGTGAGATAAAAAGTCAGTTAACTGTTTTATTTTATTCCATGACAAAAAAAAAAAAATCAGAATTGTTTATAAGTTTATACCTCACATGCGTGATATAACCCAAGTTACTGTATAAGGACTACAACAGTTGTCTGAAATTAATTCACATAAACCTCACATCTTGTAATAGTTTTACAAAACGATTATACATGTTTACGACTGTCCCTGAGGCAGAGTCTCTCAGAAGTAAAGATGAACCGAGGCTTTCCAATCTGTGAAAGAGTGCGTAAAAAGATTGTGGAAAACAATGTTCCTCAATGTCAAATTGCAAGGGCACAATCCGCCGTGCCATCTGCAGATGCCAACTAAAGCTCTATCTGGCAAAAAGAAAGCCGTATGTGAACATGGTCCAGAAGTGCCATTGTGTCCTGTGAGCCAAGGCTCATTTAAAATGGATTGTTTCAAAGTGGAAAAGTCTATTTCATGTCTATTTCAGGGAAGGCCTTGTGTATATCAGCAGGACAATGCAAAACCACATACTTGCAGCTCTTACAACAGCATGGCTTCGTCGTAGAAGAGTCCAGGTGCTGAATTGACCTGCCTGCAGTCCAGATCTTTCACCTATAGAGAACATTTGCGGCATTGCTGCAAAAGCGAAAAATACATCAAAGTCGACCACAATCTTTTCAGCAGCTGGAAACCTATATCAGGAAAGAATGGGACCAAATTCCAACACCAAAAACTCCAGAAACTCATAACCCCAGACGTTTTGAAAAGAAGAGGAGATGCTACACCATGGTAAACATATAATCCCAACTATTTTGAGACCTGTAGCAGGCATCAAATTTGAAATGAGCTCATTTTGTGCATTACATTGAAAAATTTTTGTTTGTTGAAGATTGTGAGCTGTTTCAGTACTATGTTTAGATCTAAAGAGCGACTGAAAGTGCTCAAAGAGGTCATTAATTTGCAAATGTAATTCAAGTTGAGTTGCCACTGTTCTTGAAGTTCTAGCGAGGTGTGAAAAAAGATCCTTCAGAAATCATTCTAATATGCTGATTTGATACTCAAGACACATTTGTTATTAATACCAATGCTGAAAACAGTTGAAACCATGATACATTTTATTCCAGGTTTTTGCTGAATAGAAAGTTCAAAAGAACGTTTCATTTAATTTAATGCATCCTTGCTGAATTAAAATATTAATTTCAGTCAAAAACAAGTCAAGTCAAGTCACCTTTATTTATATAGCGCTTTTCACATTGTAGATTGTGTCAAAGCAGCTTTACAGTGATAACTGGTACATTATTTTGGCTGCACAGCAGCTCTTAAAGAATAGTGTCAATGCAGGCAGATCAAAGCACTGCAAAACAAAAATCTTACTGACCCTGAGCTTTTGAACAGTAGGATCTATATAATGGCAATGCTAGCTATTGCTTTAGTAAGACAGTTTAGAATGCTATTAAACAAATGTGGTGGAAGTGACACATCCGGGAAAAGTGAAATTAAACTTTTTTTTTTTTCTTTTCTAAAATGGCAAAATTGTCCATAGTTAAAGAATATATATATATATAATATATTATTGGTAGCATTCTCAATAGTGGAGAGAGAATCTATGCTCTCAGAAGTGAACTTGTTTGAATGTTATATCACTCATGGTGATCATTTCTCCTAATAGTTTATCAGTCATCAAAGCACTGTACCAGTAACACATAAAATAATGCAGATCTATAATCGCATTTCAGGATGTGAAAGGCTTTCAGCTTTGACATTTACATCCATCCAACCGACTAAAAACTTGAAATGGGATGTCGAGAAACAGTATTGATCAATATCAATACACTGATAATATCATAATTTGATAGAAGCAGCACTGGCCTAAAAGCATTCTGATGTCACTCAATGTTTTTTTGTTTTGTTTAAAGATAATTAAATGCTGTTGT
The DNA here is from genome assembly GCF_024489055.1 of Chanodichthys erythropterus. Classification (NCBI taxonomy): domain Eukaryota; kingdom Metazoa; phylum Chordata; class Actinopteri; order Cypriniformes; family Xenocyprididae; genus Chanodichthys; species Chanodichthys erythropterus. The sequence continues at coordinate 6,785,773 of NC_090231.1, read as the reverse complement.
ATTCATGGAGCTTTTAAAGGTGAAGTACATACCAGTGTCAACCGAAAATGCAAAACATTTTCAAGTCTGTCATTAGTCTTAAAACATATAATCCTGTAGTGCTTTGCAGTCTTTACATTTTTCAGGGGAATCAGCTTAACTACTTGCCAATAGTTGACTTCATATTAATCTGGGGTATGAAAAAACATTTTAACAAGTGTGGGAAAAAATTACACACTTCGGCTTCGAGGACAGGAATGCATTATTTTTCCATAACATAACTTATTTACATCAAAACGTTCCCATTTAATATCATAGACATGCCCTGGTTTCTACAGAGTGTGAATTTGTAACACTATAAACAGATTTGTCGTTCAGTGTATTATAATACAATCTAGTCTATAATGAGCATAAATCATTTGTCTTAATATGAGACAGTGGGGTCTACTTGAATGAATTGCAGATCCATAACTGTCCTTTGGGGAGCAAAACCTGAGCCTTCTCTTCAAGCCGTGTCGTTCTCTAACTTTTCATTTGAGTGTGGCCTTTGGAACAAGTGTCCTTGGGGCAGTTGAGCTCGCATGAACCTGCATTTATTAAAACTTTCCAGGTCCTATTTGCATAAACAGAAACGGGTTAGTTCAGACTTAATTGAGTTCATCACAGTGGGTGGTAAAGGGTCTAAGTGTTTCTCAGAATTCCAGTCATGCTCATATCCTCGACTTTTGTGCTTAATCACTGTCATTAAAAGTCAAAGACAAACACCTCTCCAAACTCCACTCTTCAAGCCTGAGTGTAGGATCACACTCGAAGAGTTCAACAGCAATGTACATTGCTTATTTTAGCCTACAGGATAAATGTGATGATTCAGATTGTGTGCTTTTTTCAATTTGAGACAGATGCCTTTCTCCCAGTGCTAGGTGGTTGCCAAGGTGTTGCTGTTGTTGCTACCTGTTCCGAATGATTTTTAGCACATTTCCTTGCAGTTGCTAGAGTGAAATGTCCACTGAGTGGTGCTAAAAGAGAGTACAGTTTTCTTGAAAACAGAAGAATGTGACTATGGCTGAGGCTGCGGTTTAATTATACGAATATACACCGATCAGGCATAACATTATGAGCACTGACAGGTGAAGTGAATAACTCTGATTATCTCTTCATCACGGTACCTGCTAATGGGTGGGATATATTAGGCAGCAAGTGAACATTATGTCCTCAAAATTGATGTGTTAAGTAGGAAAAATGGGAAAGCGTAAAGATTTGAGTTTGACAAGGGCCAAATTGTGATGGCTAGATGACTGGGTCAGAGCGTCTCCAAAACTGCAGCTCTTGTGGGATGTTCCCGGTCTGCAGTGGTCAGTATCTATCAAAAGTGCTCCAAGGAAGGAACAGTGGTGAACCGGAGACAGGGTCATGGGCGGCCGAGGCTCACCGATGCACGTGGGGAGCGAAGGCCCGTGTGGTCCGATCCAACAGATGAGCTGCTGTAGCTCAGATTGCTCAAGAAGTTAATGCTGGTTCTGATAGAAAGGTGTCAGAATACACAGTTCATCACAGTTTGTTGCATATGGGTATTCCCTGGTTGCCTCTTTCAGCAGGATGTGACGACTGAGACAAATCAGACACAATTATTTGTTATATTTAACAAATAATTGTTTAAAACTTACTCTGGGGTCTGCTCCCATCCAGCCTTAGTTTTATTGCCCTGAAGTATGTGTGTGTTGCCATGTGGAAAAGGAGAGACAAAGAGACACACAGAAAACCTGCATCTTTCCCACAGAAAACAGACTTTCCTGCATTAATCTAAAGACAGACTGCTCTATAAATGATCATGCATATTCCCAGGAACTGGTATCCATTATTACTGTGGTATTGTACTCAGTATTGTATTCATATGTTTTATGATGCATTTAATGTAACTTCAATTATGCCATGTTTAGTGTCTATAGGTTCGTAAATGCTTGTGTATGCGATATGTCGATACCTGTGCAACACATCAGTATTACACAAATCTTTAATAGTTCTTCTTCAACAACTCAGCCAGTTAATCTTGCTCAGTCATAAAAGCTCTGACAGGATGAATGTTGTCGCCCGGAAATACAATCTTCTCACTGGTCAGGTCAACCCTAAGAAGTGGGACTTTGACCAGAGGTTAAAAGCCTGCACACAACGCCCCTCTCTCTCTCTCTTGTTGATCTGACCAAAACTGCATCAGTGGGGGGGTTCTGCCTAGGCCTCGGCCTGCCCTGCACCCAGCCATGTGCTTGACTAGGAGAGAAAATAACTTTTTCCTACTACGAGATTCAAACCATGCTTCCGGTCTCCTGAGATACTTTCATCAGATCCATTTCTGAATCGAATTCTATCAAATGACGTTTGTAAGTACAAATAGTGTGAGTAGTGCATTCACACAGAAAATTCCAAAAAGAAATTGTGCACTTTAAACAACCGGATGATGCACTAAATTAACGGAAAAAATGAAGTGTGGAATGTTGGACACTTCATGCACTCAACTGTCACAGATATAATTACATAGTGGAGTGGGAGGGGGCATCAGACTCCTTTGTTAAATGACAAAATACCCTTATACAATTCATGCACTACATGGGTGAGTACATAGTGCATAAGTACATAGTGTATAAGTGCATAGTGTGTAGTCATTTGGGATGCAACTTATGAATTCGGACATACTACTCTGTTCACATACTGTTTTTTGCGTACTATATAGTAGAGAAGTATTCGATTGGTGGTCAGTTTGTTTGTAAATGTATGTTTTTGACCACCAAAGTTTTCCACTTCTGATGTCATTTCTATCAAGAAATTACTATTTTAGTTTTCACCAAAGCTCTGTTTTCCTGTAGATCAATAAATCATTACGCTATTTCTATTGTTAGCTACTTTCTGCCAAATGCATAAAAGGCAATTAATTAAAAGTTTGTACAGCACAGTATTGTTATTGCAATTGTAAGATATTTATTGATTACATTTGTATTTTAAAAATTATAAAATAAAAATATTTTGAATTACCTGCTAAATGCTTAAAAGTAGTGCTATCAAATCGTGATTATATATATATATATATATATATATATGTATGTGTGTGTGTTTGTGTGCACGTGTACTGACACAAACTTTTATGTTAGATGCAATTAATCGAGATTAATCGATTTGACAGCACTACTTAAGAATAAATTATTAAATACTGTTTTTAACATTACTGTACACTAATATTGCAATAGTAATATTTCTTTGATTTAATTTTTATAAAGTAATAATAAAATAAAAATAATAATATTTTGAATTATTATTATTGTATAGTCCTATTAACTGGAGAAAAACAAGTTTCTATCTTTTTTTGTCCTTAGCTGATCATTGATGATTTTTATTTTGTTTTTATAACCCTAATTGAAAATAATACTGCTAGAGCAGCACCGTTGCCTCAAGACCATGTGCTGTTTCTAATCAAAAGATGATGTCTATTTCCCAGAGAAACACAAACCCTGTCAAAGCCTTTGACAAATATTATAATTAAATGGGTTTAGTTAAGAAATTAATTTATAAGCTGTTTAAACAGTGTAGAGTGAAACTCAATAGAACTGCAGTGTGTTGTATTGAGTGGGTTCTGATACTATTTCAGTCAATCCACTTTTTAGCTCTATGAAATCATTTCCTCCACCGCCAGTGAAATGACTCATTTACTAACTCGCTCATTACTACCAAACTCAATTTCTCTGCTTCCCACTGGCAACAGAAAGCCTTCACTTTTCTTCCCATTAAATCAGTGAATTCAGGTTATTTCTATTATGGAGCTAAGATGATGTATTGTACGTCGATATTTGTTTGGAGCAGAATTGCCTTGCGTCGCTTGGTGAAATTATCCCCTGTAAGAAAAGCTCAATTTTGCTTTGACTGGAATGCAGTGTGAGCAGCAGAATATTCCTCGTTTGATCAATGTTAAGCATTTATCCCAACATTGCTCTGGCTGTATAACACTGCCGCAGCTCTGATATTTGTTCATGTATTAAGAATCAATTCTTGGGTATTAGATAACCAGAAGTTACCAGAAGCAAAAGATAACGTCATCCCATGATGCATCCTAATCCAAGTGCTGGAAGTGTAAAATGTAAAAAAATAAAATGTAAAATATAAATAAAACAAATATATAAATAAAAACTTACATTTATATAAAATAAAGTACTAAAATGAATAAAACTAAAAGTGAAATAAAACTCAATTAAAGATAAATAATAAAAAATATATAAAATAAAAACGACAAAAGCACATAAAAATTATACTAAACTTGAAATAAAAACAAAAACTGAAAATATTAAATATTTAAATAATAAAACGCTAATTTAATATATCAATAAATACTACAATAGTATATAATTAATGCTAAAATAACACTGTCTGCATCTGATCTTTTACCTTGGGTGAGATAAAAAATACAATTAAATGTAATTAAAAAAATAATTAAAAGAGTTTAATCGTACATGTACAGTTTCACATCAGATGGAAACGCTGTTGAATTTTCTGTTTTGGTCCATATAATAATAGGTCAGACTTGACAGAATAAAATGACTTGACAGAATAAAATGCACCATGGTCACCATGTAAATGGAGCAGAGCCTTTCACACGGATGTGCTGTTTTTACAATTCCTCATCTATATTCTTCTCAGCTGAGCCGCAGTCAATAGATTTGTCAGCATTAATAATTCCTAGGGACTAATTTCTCTGACTCATTTGTAATGTCTAGCTAGTGACTGCAGTGAATCAATCATGGAACAAAAATCCCTGTTGCCCAGGCAACTTCTCTGACATCTGTCATATTTTTGCGCTTTTCTGATACCATGAGGTGCTCTTGACTTCAGCTGCTCTTTGAAGCATTTGAATCACAGCTAGTATGACAATTTCAAGTTAATGAATGCAATTAATGAGACATACAATGTATCATCAAGAAACCAATGCTTATAGTAACTTATGGATTGTCGTTTACATATTTAAAGCACATATGTGCTGCACATGTGATAATACACTTAGGTACTGTAGCTATTGAGAATCAAACATGTGATTTTCCCAGAAGCTCCTTAATGATATAGAACTAATGACCCAATAAAGTTTCGTTCAACACACCCAGCAGAGGTTCATAAATATTGTCAAAAATAATGTTCATGTACAAAATGAATACGCTTTCATGTGATCTAGCTGTTTTACAACTACAAACCGCATATGAAATATATGAGCAATTATTTCACATCTGTACAGGCATGAATGTTTGAATATCTCTTCCACTGCATTTCATAACAAAATCTCAAGACTGTGCATTTTGAGTTCTAAAGACTCACCATCTGAAAACCTCTTTGGTAGGAATAACATAAAGCAAATTAAAGGGACAGTTCGCCCAAAAAGGAAAATTATCCCATGATTTACTCACCCTCAAGCCATTCTAGGTGTATATGACTTTCTTCTTTCAGACTCTTCCAAGCTTTATAATGGGAGTGAATGGTAACCACGATTTTGAAGCCCAAAAAAGCACATCCATCCTTCATAAAAGTAATCAATACTAATACAGTAATCCATATTTGTATGAAAAATATCCATACTTAAAACTTTTTAATCTAAAATTACTAGCTTCCGGCAGACAGCCATACGCAAGACTAGTTCTGGCCGAAGAGTGACCTCTGACCCAAGCCATGACGTCAAAGTAACGTAAGCTTAGTAACTTTCATGGTTCAAACAATTAGGGCTGGGCAACAAACTCAAGCTCCTCTTCTCTTATATCGAAATCTTCCAGTATTTCTCTTTAAAAGATATCGTTTTAGACTTCTAATTCTTGACTGGGGTTTTGTTTTGCTCAATCCTCTATGCTTCCGCATTTCATCAATGCGTCATGCTTCGGCTCAGGGGTCATTCTTTCGGCGTAAGTCGACTTGCGTAGGCCGCCTTCCGGAAACTAGTTATTTTAGTATGAGTATTAAAATTATTAAAATGATCTTTCATCAAGCTGTTCTTTTCACTTTTCTTACTTCAGTTTGCACACAATAGAGGTGTAGTGCTTCTACACGTATAACATTCTGCACAACAGGGATGCTGGTTGGTTTTTGCTCTATTCAGAAAGTAAAAATGCTCTTTCTTTGTATAATCTGTAGCTGGAAGCATTACACCAAGGTTTTCAGCTCATACATATGAACCCTGCAGTGCCAGTTGCCGTTGGCTGCTTTTCTAAACCGAGCGCTAACACATACGAGAGTTTGTGGAGAGCTTAATAACATCATTGCATAAACAAATTGATTCTGCCCTTATTAAGAATATTACTGCCATGCACTGTGCAATTTAGGTTTAAAAAGAAATAAAAATTGTGAATTTATATGGTCAGCACTTAGCCTTTGTTTAGGTGATGGGCAGGGCATTACAAGTAACGCGAGTTACATAATCAGATTACTTTTTTTCAAGTAACTAGTAAAGTAACACATTACATTTAAATTTACAACAAAATATCTGAGTTAATTTTTCAAATAAGAAATCCACATTTTTTGACCGACAGCTCTCTTGTTGCCATGTTGAGAGAAATCGAGTGTAGAGATGTTATGTGCGCTGTGTGAACTTGATGGTTATGGTCATACACTATAGAGTTGTGTGGGGTGGGGGTAAAAAAAATGCAATCTTATATGTCCACTAGTGCACTCTTGAGGTATTGTGATTCTTAAGCACATTATCTGCATGTTATGTTACATGACAGTGGAGAATTTTAAACACTCTGAAGCACAAGAGATACTGTATCTGTTTGTCTATATCCACTTCTCTTTCTGTAATGCCTAGATATGGCTGAGACCTCAAGGGGTTCGGAGTCTGAACCTGCCATCAGTGTATGGGATTGTTTCATCTGTTTTATCAGCCTCTAGGCGAAAATCAGAAGTCAGAAAAGAAATAGCACACCACTCCTGTGTAAGCTCATTGATTTGAGGCATCATTCAAGACTAGAATAAACACGATGAGTTATGAGCCAAAGTTTAATACTTGAGACATGAGCAATAGTTTTGCATGCCTTAGCAATTACCACTGTTTCAGAGGGGAAGGTATATAATATTTGTATCTTATATATACACACCCCTGAAGGTGTGCTGTGGTATCTGACACCAAGATGTTAGCAGCAGATCCTTTAAGTCCTGTAAGTTGTGAGGTGGAGCCTCCATGGATCGGACTTGTTTGTTCAGCACATCCCACAGGTGCTCGATTTGTTTGATATCTGGGGAATTTGGAGGCCAAGTCAACACCTCAAACTCGTTGTTGTGCTCCTCAAACCATTCCTGAACAATTTTTGCTTTGTGGCAGGAGCTTTATCCTGCTGAAAGAGGCCACGGCCACCAGGGAATACCGTTTCCATGAAAGGGTGTACATGGTCTGCAACAATGCTTAGGTAGGTGGTACGTGTCAAAGTAACATCCACATGGATGGCAGGACCCAAGGTTTCCCAGCAGATCATTGCCCAAAGCATCACACTGCCTCTACCGGCTTGCCTTCTTCCCATAGTGCATCCTGGTGCCATGTGTTCCCCAGGTAAGTGACGCACACGCACCCGGCCATCCACGTGATGTAAAAGAAAATGTGATTCATCAAACCAGGACACCTTCTTCCATTGCTCCGTGGTCCAGTTCTGATGCTCACGTGTCCACTGTTGGTACTTTCGGCGATGGACAGGGGTCAGCATGGGCACCCCCATACGCAACAAACTGTGATGCACTGTGTATTCTGACACCTTTCTATCAGAACCAGCATTAACTTCTTGAGCAGTTTGAGCTACAGTAGCTCGTCTGTTGGATCGGACCACACGGGCCAGCATTCACTCCCCATGTGCATCAATGAGCCGCCCATGACCCTGTAACTGGTTCACCACTGTTCCTTCCTTGGACACTTTTGATAGATACTGACCACTGCAGACCGGGAACACCCCACAAGAGCTGCAGTTTTGGAGATGCTCTGACCCAGTCGTCTAGCCGTCACAATTTGGCCCTTGTCAAACTCGCTCAAATCCCTCTTTTCCTTCTTCTAACACATCAACTTTGAGGACAAAATGTTCACTTGCTGCCTAATATATCCCACCCACTAACGCACAAATCCATTATACTGTTACACATTAGTTTTCTTCCTCCACTGCTTACATTCACTTAAAACATAACTGACTGTGTTTACGTGAATACTCACCAAGACCAGCATTTTGGCATTATTTTGTGTGTATTTGACTGTTTAAGAGTATTTGAGTGAACTATTCCTTTAATCTCTCTTGCACTTCACGCAGATGTTATCCCCGTAGATTTTTGCATGAAAAATCTCTTAAAGGTATTAAAGGCAGCACATTGAGTTGTTGACATATAGAGTGTGCCAGTCAGAGAGAATGGATCTTTACCTAAGGTTCCCCACAGCTCTGCCACACTGCCATCATTTAACACTGCTTACACTTTGGCACAGCAGATGGTCACTGACAGTGAGAAAACAAGCATGGAAATATCAGCAGAGACGGTGATGAAAGGGACAGACACCCTAAGGTTTTAAACTGTCCATCAGTAATGTCCTGTCCTCTGACCTCACTGCTTACAAAGAAATTGTATACTGAATCACTTTATCTCATAAACAAATGAACAGAAATCATGTTTATTGATGCAGTCAATTTGAAGTTGTGCAGTGGCACGTAGCCTTTCCTTCATCATGGTAACATAGTGACACTAAAAAATAATGCAATAAACTTTAAAGGGGTCATGACATGAGAAATCAAATTTGCCTTGATTTTTTTCACATACAAGAGGTCAACTTTCATAACTTAAAACGTCCTCCTCATAAACAAAGAATTTCTGTAATCAAGCTCCAAAAACTGCTTGTTTTGATATTGTGTGACCTGTGATGTCACATGGTCAAATATATTTGCATATGCCTACCTTCAGAGCAAGACACTGATGAATAGTTATACATCATCACACCATTGGCCCACTGGCATTCAGTCACGGTTGACTTTTGCCTACACTGGATTGTGTTGCGACAAAAGCAAATAGAAGCCATTATAATCACTGACGCTGTCTACACTGGATACAGATAGTCAAGTCAAGTCACCTTTATTTATATAGCACTTTTTACAATGCAGATTGTGTCAAAGCAGCTTTACATTGATTACTGGAACAGCAGCTCCAGAAGAAAATGGTATCACTGTCCAGATTAAATAAATTCAGTATTGATCCATTCCATTGTAAAAATCAATAGTTATTAATTTAGGTAATTTGTCTATATATCAGCACTGGAGAAAACAGTGATGTCATTGTCCAGCTCAGGGGTGTGTTTCCCGAAAGCATCATTAGTCAACTATGGTCGTAAGTCCCATTGAACTCTATTGGTAAAGACGGAACTTGCGACCATAGTTCGCTTTGGGAAACGCACCCCGGTTCAGTTCGCATACAATGGTGTCAATGCAGGCAGATCAAAAACATTGTTGAATATCAAGTGTCCCCAACTTAGCAAGGCGAAGGCGACAGCGGCAAGGAGAAACCAGGCTCAGTTGAGGGGCCAGTTCTCCTCTGGCCAACAGCGAACAGTGCATGATTATGATTCAGGCAGCTTTACAGGTCATAAGTCCGATTGGGATTGCAACAGTCAAAATATTTAATCCATTTCCATCTGGTTGAAGATCGTATTCATCACACTGGCGGGTATACATATGCGCGTTCAGTTTCTGACATACTCCACACACTTAAGTCTGTCGACAATAGGACTAATGAAAGAGTGAAAGAATGTTTGCTTTACAGCTGAATTGCTTCTCTGTACACACTTCAGAAGGATCCCAGCGTCGGAAACAAGTGGATAGTGTATTTTAATGGCATCACGGATTTGGTCAGTGTTTGTTCTGAGCATTTTGTTTTGTAAACGAGGCACAGTGTAATGGAGAGTTTGCAAAGAAACTGTTTAAAAAGATGAAGCAGCCGACTTTATTGAATCTGATTGCATCTGCATCACAAACCGCGGGTAAATTATTTTATAATGCTTTGTAATGACGGTTTTATATGGAAAATGTTTTCAAAACACTTACTCATGTGCAATAGCGAGCGGGTGCTGATCCTGTTTCCTATGCGGTGATGTCAGCCAATCATAACAGTGGGTGTTAACTGACAAGCCTTAAAGGAGCCGCCCCTTAAAAACTGATCATTTCAGACAGAGGGTCATAATGAGGGTTGAAAATAACCATTTTTCTGCTTATATATGTAAGATTTGATTTTCCTGCTAAGACAAAAGCTGAGATCAAGCGCCCTGCAATACAGCAATAAAACTCATCTGTAGAGAAGATCTCAAAGAAATAGTATAGGACAACGCCTTGCCCAAACTCTCCTCACACATCTATACATTATCTACACATAATTGGCTTCTAATTGTTTACACATGTAATTGGCTGACATATTTTTACCTGACAAATAAATGTTAAATTTTGATTTATTCTGGACTCTCCTGAAATCATTATGATCAGCTGATTATTGAAGGCTGATGCTACCATAAAACTATGTGCAGGATAGAACAAACTGAAAGCTCATGAATAAATGGAGCAGCAGGCACGTCATCTGAAGACCTTTTGATTTTTGTCTATCACTGATTTAGCAAAATGAATGGAAGTGGCTAAATTAAATGCACTTTTTGTATGAGTGAGCAGTAGGCAACCGAATAAAAGGTATTATCTAACTTATTACACCCTCTGACGAAGATCAGACTGGCGAGTTTGCATGCGTGAGTTTACCGCAAACCCGGGGTGTGTATCTCTGAGCGGCATTGGGTCCGTAATGAACAAATAATTGAAAGTATGGGATACCCAGAATTCCTAATTAGAAACATGATCTAAGAGTAATAATCCTTTGAAATTGGAGTCTATGGAAGCCCGTTTACGCCACAAAAAAAAAAAAAGATTAATTGCGACTTTTTTCTCTCAGAATTCTGACTAACTCGATAGTTTTATCTCACAATTGCTAGTTATAAAGTCACAATTCTGAGATATAAAGTCGCAATTGCGTGATACAAAAGTCAGAATTCTGACTTTTTTTTCTCGCAATTCTGACTTTTTTCTCGCAGTTGCGACTTTATATCTCAGAATTCTGACTTTATAACTAGCAATTGAGTTAAAAAGTCAGAATTCTGAGATAAAAAGTCGCAACTGAAAAGACACGCATTATACCTTCGCCCAGGCCGTCGGAATCCGTTTTTGGGCTGACGGGTGGTTCTTATATATATATATATATATATATATATATATATATATATATATATATATATATATATATATATATATATATATATATATATAATATAATATATATATGAGAGAGAGAGAGATTGAGAGTGAGATTGATAGAAATAACTTTAACTTCAAGGAACATATTATAATAATAATAAAAAATCCATGTCATGACCCCTTTTAATTAACAACATAAGATGTAATATTAAATGTTAATGTATGTAACTGATAACAAAAAACTGAGAAGAAACAATTACTAAAATTAAAAACCATCAAATGTAAGCTGTCACACTGGGAATTCTGTGAATATCAGTTTATGACTTTGAATTGTTCTTTTTTACTTCCTAAAATGGTACATTTAACCGTATTTAACATTATATTTATTGCACATTAAATATAATGTTAGATCTATACAGTTTTCCTCTGTATAGTAAAAGAACTTGCTGTTAACCAGTTATGTTTTTTTCCTGTATTATCTTTTACAGTCTTTTACAGTAAAAATTACAGTAATCTTTACAGTGTATCTTCAGTATACTCACTTTGGACAGTTTGCTCATGACATTGCAGTTGCACACTTACATTGGCTTGGTTAAAAAGTAAAGATTTGAGAATTTGAGAACAAGAATTTGCCTCTTCCAAGGACGTACCATTGAACAGGTAATGACCCACTCAACATTTCAATAAATGTTTAAATATACACACATATAAACCTTTAATATCATTTGTATCATACATACATTCCATATAAAAATGCTAATCACGTATAACAAGGTAACACTTCAAATGACTGACCCTTTTTACCCTTCCAGTCATTCCCTCTATACAAAAAAACACAAATGGTTTCGTCGTGAGTGCAGTGCGATGGCTAGTCATTCAAGAATCAAGGAGGAATTCAGCCCATAGTCAACAAGACAGATTTCTGTGATTCTTTTGGAAGAAGGCAGGACAAGTTGACCCTGCTGTTCTAGACTGAAGGTGTTGTCATTGGGCTTGTCATTAGTGTTGCACCAGGGATCCCTTCACCCCTTTTCCCATCCTGCTTTATTCCCCTTATTAGCAGTGAGCCTGACCATCTGCACCGATCTCCCCAATGAAAGGACGGGCATATGGCGCACAGAACTGGCACGAGGTGCATTATCATATCAAACTCACTCTCTCTGCTCCAGGGAATCGGCCACGCACCCACTGCTTCTTAAACGGACTCCATTACATCGATCAAACACCTTGACGGCACCTCGCACTCGCTCTCTCTCCTGTCTGTGAGAGGAATGTGTGCTTTCATAAATATTTGACTGCCTCTCCTTGTTTGAGTCTTTCATCTCTCGCTTCTTTCTGGCCATTGGGCACAATCGGCACAGGATCTAAAGCCTGAGCTGGCAAACAGTGGCCACTGATGGGAAGACTTGTTTTCTTTCACATTCGTGCATGTGTTTGTTAAAGACGAGACAAATAAGATGGTCGAATTGAAATCATTTTCACATTAAATATTGAAATGATTTGTTTATATGTTCATTTTAACTATCACTGCTTTTAAAAAAGTCATAATTCATATTTCTGTGATGGAGTTTCATATTTTAAAGTGACACTTTAAAGGTTTCTAATTTTGTTCTGGAGTCTCCTATAATAGGTTTCCAAGCATCCAAGGTCAAGGTCAATTTAATTTTCTCATAATATATATTGCAGCATCACCTCTTTTTTCACAGGGTCTGAAATGGTTCGATCAAGGAATCTTCTAAACTCTCTAAACCCCTCCTTTCCGAGAGCCTACTCTGCTCTGATTGGTCAGATGGCTGAGTCTGATGTGATTGGTCTACCGCTTTCAGCACATGTTTGGAAATTAAATGCCCCATTACCATATCTGAATTTCAGCTCTGGATATTCCTCAGCACTTGATACACAGTGATATGAACGATGGAGTCGGTTTTACGGTATCAATTTGAGCCAGAGTCTTCATCCTTTGGAAGTGCATGCAAAGTGGATTTACTTTGAGATCTCAAAAAAAATTGTCTTCTCGATATGTCAACAACATGAACCAAACTCTTTCAGTCCTCAGCTACAACTACAGTTTTTGAGGGCAGGTCAAAGGAGACATTGTTCACAGGCAGCCAATGAAGACCATAGGCTGGCATTATGCAAATTTGTTACAAACCTACATAGGTTTGTGCAAGAAGTGAGACTGGAATTATCGACAACTCGTTTCAGGCAGTTCAGAATCAGTTCCTTCTTTGGGAGACAATAAGTTAATTTATCATGCATTTTGTTCTTTGAAACTTTGCAGACCTTACGAACAGCTATATTACCACATGAAATATCTGAAAATTTTTTAACAAGGCTATGTATATTTCAAAAGCCAGAAAAAAATGTTAAAAAATGTTAAAAAGATTCTCTATGACAGTTTTAATGTGACCTTTTCGAAATTAAAAGCAAGAACATGATTCTCAGACCATTAGTGTTAAACAGGTTGTTTTTGCTACTGCATTTCAGAGTCATTATTGATAACGTACTCGGTTACATACGTAACCTTGGTTCCCTGTGATACGGAAACGAGTACTGCGTATCGGGAAAATCTCCTTTTTCCTCCTCGCTGAAGCCTTTTTCAATAGCGCAGTGTAACTGCACGTCTATTGGCTCAAAGGAATTAAACTCTTTGAACCAATGATGGCGAAACAGCGCGCCAACAAGCCCACCAAAACGGGCGTGGCTTACGGCTATATAAGCTGGCGTTTCGCCAAGGGATACAGTTATAACTCGACTGAAGCGACGACACTGAGCCGCAGTGTCGAGGCACGGCATAAAACGCAGAACTCGTTCCCGTATCTCAGGGAACCGAGGTTACATACCTAACCGAGTACGTTCCCTTTCGATACTCTCCCTCATACTGCGTATGGGGAACGAATACAATCACGCCGTGCCACGACAGGGAACGACAAAACATATCATGGGCGCGAGGGGGGCCCAGAGGATATGTGAGGGGCCAAGGCCGTCGAACCCTAAGTACAGGAGCAGGAAAAACCCCTGAGGAGACACAGAGAGGACCCGAGCATGTAACGTCGGGATGTCCAAGTTGTAAAATCTGACAAAAGTGGATGGCGGGATGGTGGATGGCCTCTTATGGGGCAGTCCAGGCCCATAGAGGAGTAGCATAGAGCAATCGCGTCAACTATTTGAGACCGAAGACCCCTTGGTGCGGCCTCCAATGCAGACAAAAAGCTGGACCGACTGCCTGAATGGTTCGGAACGCTCAATATAGAAGAGGGAAATGACCTGTGCTCTGAACGGGGTCGAGAGCACCTTGGGGACATAGCCATGTCTGGGTTTGAGAACGACCTTAGAGTCGTTGGGCCCGAATTCATGGCATGCAGGTCTCACAGAGAGGGCCTGCAGGTCGCCGACGCGCTTAACCAATGCCAGTGTGAGTAGCAGAGCAGTTTTGAGCGTCAAGGGCCGGAGGTCAGCTGACTGCAGCGGCTCAAAGGGCGGGCCCTTGAGAGCTGCAAGGACAGTGGAGAGGTCCCAAGAGGGAACAGTAAGTGGTCTAGGATGGTTAAGATGCCTAGCACCTCTTAAGAAATGGACAATGAGGCCGTTTCTCCCCACCGTCTGGCCAGCGATAGGGGCGTGGAACGCTCCAATGGCTGCAACGTAAACCTTGAGCGTGGAAGGGGTGAGACCACTGTCCAGCTGCTCTTGGAGGAAAGACAATATCTGAGAAATGTCACTCTCCACAGGGTCGATGCTGCGCATTGAGCACCAGTCAACGAAGACTGATCATTTTTGAGCATAGAGACGCCTGGTAGACAGAGCTCTAGCTTGAGAAATGGTGTGCAGAATGTTCCCGGGGAGATCTACCAGCTCCCATCGAGGGACCACAGGTGCAGAGCCCACAGCTCGGGCTGGGGGTGCCAGATTGTCCTTTTTGCCTGAGAGATGAGGCCTCGTCTCAGGGGGATTGGCCATGGGGCTCTTGTGGAGAGCCTGAACAGCTCCGAGGACCAGATTTGGGTCCTCCAGAGTGGGGATCTTCCCTGATCCGTCTGATGACGCAAGGAATCATCGCGACCGGGGGGAAGGCATAAAGAAGGAGCCTGGGCCATTCGTGGTCCAGCGCATCCCTTTCTTTTGAAAAGAAGGTTGGGCAGTGAGAAGTGTCTTCTGAGGCGAAGATTTCCCATATTTTCTGAACCGTCTGGGGATGGAGCATCCACTCATCCGAGGGGACATTGCTCAGAGACAGCATGTCTGCCCCAAAATTTGTCTTCCCAGGTATGTGGGTTGCTCTTAGCGACCGTAGCCTGGGCGCTGCCCATTCGAGGAGGCGCTTTGTCAAGGCACAAAGGCGGCTGGACGATAGGCCTCCCTGGTGGTTTATATATGACACGACCGTCATACTGTCTGATTGGACCAGGACGTGGTGTCCTCAGGAACTTCTGGAATGCGGCCAGGGCGTGTTCCACTGCCAGCATCTCGAGGCAGTTGATGTGCAAATGGCTCTGCTCGTGGTTCCATGAGCCGAAGGCAGGTCTGCCCTCGAAAACGGCTCCCCAACCCGTGTTGGAAGCGTCCGTCGAGAGCACCTTCCTTCTTGACACCGCCTGAAGGGGAACGCCACGCTTGAACCAGCTGGGGTCTCTCCAAGGTCTCAGAGCTGTAACACAGGCCTGATTGACCCTGACTAAGAAGCGGCCGCCAAGCATGCAGTGGAACCCTGAGTTTCAGCCAGTATTGCAGAGGCCGCATTTGGAGGAGGCCAAGCTGCAGTACCGGGGAGGTGGAAGCCATCAGTCCTAGCATCCTCTGGAAGAACTTCAGAGGGTAACGGACATGTGATGTTCTAGCTCGGTACGAGACTGGGCCAGTATGAGCCAATCGTCGAGGTAATTCAAAACTCGGATCCCCATCTCTCTAAGAGGGAGAAGTGCCGAGTTCATGCACTTGGTAAACGTGCGAGAAGCTAGAGACAGCCCGAAGGGCAGGACCTTGTATTGATATGCCACACCCTCGAAGGCGAATCTCAAGAATCGTCTGTGGTGGGGGGCTATCTGGATGTGAAAGTATGCGTCTTTCAGGTCCAGTGAGAAGAACCAGTCCTCGGGGCGGACCTGCGCGAGGATCTACTTCAACGTTAGCATTCTGAACTTCCGTCTCATGAGGGAGAGGGAGAGCGGGCGGAGTAGAGAGCGCGCCATGACTTTGTCAGCTCCGCGTATACCTCAGGGAAGAAGGGCGCAGATCGCTGGCGAGGGGTCTGGCGGGGCCCCGGCAGAAACCACACATCTAGCCTACTGCGCGTCGGCTCTTCAGGTGTAGCCCATTCCAGGTCGAGCTCCTCAACGGCCTTGGAGAGGACGCGGAGTAATTCTGCGTCCGTTCCTGGCCTAGAGTCAATGGGCTCCAGTGACGGTAGGTTGGCGGGCTCCTCCTCGCTGGCCCACTCCTCCGGTTCAGATGCAGCGAGCGACATGGAGTCGTCGAGCTGCTCATCCTCCGAGCCGTCAAAAGAGACGAGGTCACTCGCTTCCGCTGAGGGACGCTGCTCCGGGCGTGCGAAGAGGATGGGGGATGGCCCTCTCGCGGGAGAGGTAGGCGGGCGCGGGGCCGGCGTAAGCTCCCCCAACTCCGGGCGCTGAGCTCCTCTGCCTCGCTGTCTCTTCCTGACCGGCTCGCGGGAGGAAGAGGACGGGAAGGCGCGGGAGGCGGAGCCGCTTTCAGTGAAGAAAGCGATCCTGGCGCGGAGAGAAGTGAGATTCATGCACTCGCAGTGCGGGCACGAAGTCTCGGTGAGTGTGGCTTCCACGTGGGACTTGCCCCAACATCCGACGCACTCACCAGAGGGGCTCTGCAGGTGCCACAAGCGTGGCGCGGCCTTTGAACAACGCCGCCGCCGTAAAAACAGCGCTTGGGTGGGCTCTTTTAGAGCGGTAACAACCGCGGAAGAAGCTCTTAAGCAGCGGCAGAAGAATCCGCTTGAAGGCGCTTGTAAAACTCGCCGGATGGCAGCAGGAGATTCGCTGAGAGCGAAACCGCAAGCTCGCGGCGGGTGGTCAAGAGCGGCGCTCTGGTCGGCAGTCTCCGGCGGCGCCGGCGGGAGCAGGCGGCGGTCTTCAGCTGTCTTCTGCGAAGCCTCTTTCTACGGCGGTGAGCTCGTTCCTGCGGCGAAGGCGATCAGCAAGGATCCAGCGAAGCGTAGTCGTCGCTGAAGGAGAGAGAACTGTATCCCTTGGCGAAACGCCGGCTTATATAGCCATAAGCCACGCACGTTTTGGCGGGCTTGTTGGTGCGCTGTTTCGCCATAGGCTTGCGCGACTACGCCGCGCTGTGATTGGTTCAAAGAGTTTCATTCCTTTGAGCCAATAGACGTGCAGTTACACTGCGCTATTGAAAAAGGCTTCAGTGAGGAGGAAAAAGGAGCTTTTCCCGATACGCAGTATGAGTGAGAGTATCGAAAGGGAACTAAAACCACAAAAAGAATCATTACTATATTTTTAGAATAAACATTAACTGAAACAAAATACAAAAAACTTTATTTCAGCTAGTTGCAATGGCAACATTTATCATTAACGAAAATTTCTCACTAAATTACAAAGAAAATTTTTATAAAAATAAAATCGAATTCAAAATATTAACAAAAACTATAATGGTATATCAATCATAACACTTCTGCACTTTTTAGACTTCTACATCATCTAAAACTTATGGGTTATGATTTTCTAACCTTTGCAAACATCTTAGGTCACAATTTTGTTCATAGCATACAGAGCAAATTGAACTTTCTTACATGAAATCAGTCTTTTATTGTACACGCTTAGTAGTCACCATTTCATCTAATAGGTTTTATAATGTATCACAGGGTTGATCTTTAGTTCTCCAGATGCCATATACAACAGTATACATAGCGACTACAAATGAGTTCCTCTGGATCTTCTGTACACAGAACAAGCTCAAAATTTAGTGCCGTTACCTCTGAGTTGCTGCCAAAGCAACTTCAGCAGGAACAGAGGAGATTAATCTTTAATCTCATTCCAAGTTTCTTAGCTCTCCTCAGAGGTGACGAGATATTGTGTTTACCTTTTTTGTTTCCTAAGGGTTTGCAAATTCTTTTTAGTTTTTTCTTATTACATTTGGCCAAATATGCATTTCTTATCAATGCACTATAAATATAAATACACAATTAAATCGCATTTATTAATATGGGTATTCACATAGTCAGTTAAGTCACTATGCAAGTCTTGCTTCAGAGTAGTGTAATTTTTAGCATCTTCTTTACAACAATAAATTTGTATATAATATATTTATGCACATAAATAACATCTTGGTTACTGTTGTATCCCTCGTTCCCTGATGGAGGGAATGGAGACATAACGTCAGTGACTGACAAATGGGGTCTCAGTTGGGAGCCCCAATCACGTCTGAGTATAAAAATCTGCCAATGGAATTTGCCTGCCAAGCCTCTCCCCCGTACATACAGGTATATAAGATGGTGGCTTACATCCACTCATTCAGGATTTTGCTGAGGAGCCAAGACATGGTCCCAGCCATTCAGTGGGGTGGTTCAGGGTTTTGGCAGGAGGCACATAACGTCTCTGTTCCCTCAATTAGGGAATGATGGAGTAACCAAGACATTCCCTTTATCTGTAAGTCAAATTCAACATTATGTCGATAACTGACAAATGGGGACCCATGGAAAGTGCCACAACCACTGAATTGTGTTGGAGATGCAGATGCTGGCAAACTGAATGTGCCCTTTTGGCAACTGCTCTCTTTGAGTTGTAACCTATCCAGCCCCCCACGTAAGTCGTCAGTGATAGTTTTCCAACCAACGGGGTGGAAGGGACAGTGCTTACCCTGGACAAGGTCATAGCTACTATTCCTTAGACATGTTACTTTATGGGAAGAGTGCGTCGGCTCTTCCTGTTTTTCAGTTTTCTTTTTAGCAATGATGACCAGTGTTGTTAACGCCGGTTAAGCATATAGAGACTACATTCTACCTGTAGGGAGGAAATGTGGAGATACATATATGGAAAAGAACTCTGCGGTGGGTCCTACCTATAAGGGACTGAATAGGACAAAGTAGAACCTGCCCAGGGAAAGACACAGGTTTATCATCAGGGAAGCCTTACCGTGGAAAGTACTCATACAGGATTACCAAGCGGAATCACAGTATATGGAGCATCTAGCCCAGTACAACTCAAGGTGGACTGCTGACGGATGCTCAGAGGAACAGAGGAGGTGTTTGCCAGCTGGGGAACGCACCTGAAAAGCATAGAAGGCACTTGCACCCCCTCCTTGGAGGAGAATGGCACTGCAAGCGAGACACAGAACCAGTCTTCCTGCACATTACCTGTTTGTACCCAACACATGGGAAGAAACGTCTCACAAAGACGTTAGGTGTCGCCCATCCCGCAGCTCTGCAGATGTCTGCAAGAGAGATGCCGTGCGCCAGTGCCCAGGAGGAGGCAACACTCCTTCTAGAGGCTCGCCTTGGGACTGGTATGCCAAGGCAATGGCATCCACTATCCAGTGGGCCAACCTCTGCTTGGAGAGAGCCTTTCCCTTCTGCTGTCCTCCAAAACAGACAATGAGCTGCTCAGAGCTTCTGAAGCTCTGCACGCAGTCCATGTAAACACACAGGCCACGAACAGGACACAGCAATGCAAAGGTTGGGTCTGCCTCCTCCAGGGGAAGCACTTGCAAGTTCAAGTTTTGACAATACGTTACTACTAAATGTACTTAAAGGGTTAGTTGACCCAAAAATTAGAGAAAGCAACATAATTACCGTCATTCAAGGTCCAGAAAAGTAGTAAAAACATGGTTAAAATAGTCAACGTGAATACAGTGGTTCAACCTTAATGTTATTAAGTGACGAGAATACTTTTTGTGTGCAAAAATAATGACTTTTTCAACAATATCTTCTGTCCCCTGCCTTTCTGCTTTGCTGTTTACATCCAGCGCTTCCAGGTACTACGTATGAACGCCGACTCAGTAAGTATTTTCCATCTAATTACAAACAATTGTATAAAAATTAAACAATTTATTATTATTATCACAATGTTGTTGGAAATTATGGAAATGCATTCTTTATTGCAGCCTTTGAACTGTTAGAGGAGATGAAAAACATGGGTCATAAGAGGCGCTCATCCATCAGTCCTTGAATTAGCATGATTTTTCAAGCACTGAATAATGAACAAACTATTGGTGTATGTTATTTACATTGCATTAACATCTACATTTAAGAAAAATTATATCAGGATCTTGCAACACAAATATTATCCTTAAATGATACTATTCCAATGTCCCAGTCACTTTCCCCATCATTTAACTAAACTGTTTTTAAATGATCGTGTTATAAAGTAAAAGTAATTCCCTGAAATATTTTATTTTTTTCTCTGTATCTCGGGGCAAATGAACTGAAAACTGAAAACACCGAACAGGTGAGTTCACAAAGTGGCACTAAATCGCAGCAGAGATCTTAATGAGACATGTTTAATGTGCTTTCCTCCTCATGTGCTGGCCTGAATGAGTGCAGTTGAGCGGTTCACCCCCTGTGGATGCTGTTATCTCAAACCCACATACAGCACTTAACAATCACTGTCTTATATATCACTGTGCCCAATCAGATATTAAACAGAGTGTAGGTGAGAAGAGAGTAAAATAAATCCCTCTTCACCACAAGAACCATTACTGCAGAAAAATCCAGCTCGAGCAGACGATTTCTTCTGGAGTCAAGCACAAGCTCCTTTTAAAATGTTTATGCAGAAAAATCATGTATGCTTTAATATATATTGTATTTTAAGGACACAGTAGGTTTTGTGGGTGGTTGACAGGCTGTGGTTCTCAATCAGGGGGCATCAGCAAACTTTAAAGGGGGCTTAAAAATGATTCAAAATAAGACAAAACAAGCCATAAAATAAGCCAAACAACTAAAAGGAGGTCTAATTTTAAAAGTGCATTTGTAGACCTGGAAAGTAAAATAATAGCACTTTATTTTACAGTCCTGATAGGATGTGCACACTCTAAAAAAATGCTGGATTAAAAACAACCCAAGCTGATTAAATGTTTGACCCAACCTCCTAGGTAGTTTTATTTAACTCAACTATTGTTTTAATTACTGTATTGTTTTCTTTAAATGAACCCAAACTATGTTGTAAATTAACATTTATTAATGTTAAATAAATTAACATTTCTTAATACATTTAATGAATAGACAATAAACATTTATTACATTTCTTATTAAATATTCATCTTTTCATTATTATTGTTGCCTCTATTAATTATGTGTCTGATTTTTAATTTCCAACTTATTTTGGGTTCATTTTATGCCAGCCCTACAGTAATCTTTAAACAATAGTTGGGTTACTGCCCGGCAGGTAAGGCAAACATTTAACCCAACCACTGGATTAAAACAACCCAATCACTGGGTATGACCATTTTCAACCCAACATGGGTTGTTTTTAACCCAGCATTTTTTAGAGAATACTATATACTATATATGTAGTAATTACAATAACTGGGTAATAACTAGGTACTAATCCTGAACCTACACCTAAAGCTAATCTTAACCCATGTAGTTACCTTATATTATTCAGTACTTTCTTGTAAGTACATTGAAAGTGCATGTACTGTGAAATAAAGTGCAACCAACAAATACAAAATTGTATGTATGTAAATATTCATGTGCATTTTATAATGAATATAATTTTTTCTAGCTATAATCTAAAATATTTTATGGGGTAGAAATATATATAAAAAATATATAAAAAAAAAATATATATATATTGTTATCTTGCCTTTGCATGCTATCGGAAATGTCCTACTTCCCACTTCTGAAGTCGTGATTACGAGCTCATCAGATTTAAAGGGATAGTTCACCCAAAAATGAAAATTTGATGTTTATCTGCTTAACCCCAGGGCATCCAATATGACTTTGTTTCTTCAGTAGAAAACAAATGATGACTTTTTAACTCCAACCGTTGCTGTCTGTCAGTCGTATAATGCATGTTAATGGGAACTCCATCTATGAGTAAAAAAAAACATGCACAGACAAATCCAAATTAAACCCTGCGGCTCGTGACGACACACTGATGTCCTAAGACACGAAACGATCAGTTTGTGGGAGAAAACAAACAGTATTTATAGAATTTTTTACCTCTAAAACACCACTATGTCCAAATACCCTGGGCATCTGGTTAGTGAGGTCTGAACATGCTCTGACAACGGAAGGGATCGCTCGCACTCATTGAAGCAAAGCGCAAGAGATCACTTCTGTCATCAAAACGCGTTTTCTGACCTGACCCAGGGCAGTTGAATATAGTGGTGTTTTGATACACCACTACACAGTACACACTCGACTGTACGCATGCGGTAGCATACACGAAAAAAGTATACTTTGGACTTTAGGATTAAGGGTTAGCAAAGACTAATTAGACCCTGCTGGTACATGTTGTAACTGCACCTTCTGGTTCTTAATAGCCAATAAAAAAAAAAAAAACATTTAAAGGGTCAGTTCACCCAAAAATGAAAATTCTGTCATTAATTACTCATCCTCATGTCGTTCCACACCTGTAAAACCCTTGTTCATCTTCAGAACACAAATTAAGATATTTTGATAAAATCAGTAAAGGCCTGCATCACCAGCAATAACACTCCCTTTTTCAATGTCCAGAAAGCTACTAAAAACATATTTAAAACGGTTAATGTGGCTACAGTGGTTCAAATTTAATATTTTAAAGTGATGAGAATACTTTTGTGTGCCAAAAATAACAAAATAGCGAAATTATTCCACAATATCTAGCGATTTAAAAACACTGCTTCATGAAGCTTCGAAGCTTTACGAATCATTTGTTTCGAATCAGTGGTTCAGAGCACCAAAATCATGTGATTTCAGTAAACGAGGCTTTGTTATGTCATAAGTGTTTTGAAAATTCAATAGTTCAGGTGACTTTGGCAGTTTGATACGCACTCGGAGCCATGATTCGAAACAAATGATTCGTAAAGCTTCGAAGCTTCATGAAGCAGTGTTTTGAAATCGCCCATCACTAGATATTGTGGAATAAATTCGCTATTTTGTTTTTTTTGGAGAACAAAAAGTATTCTTGTCGCTTTATAATATTAAGGTTGAACCACTGTAGTCATTTAATCAGGTTTAATTATGTTTTTAGTAGCTTTCTGGACATTGAAAAAGGGAGTGTTATTGCTGGTGATGCAGGCCTTTACTGAGTCATTGGATTTTATCAAAATATCTCAATTTGAGTTCTGAAGATTAACAAAGATCTTACAGGTGTGGAACTACATGAGGGTGAGTAATTAATGACAATTTTAATTTTTGGGTGAACTAACCCTTTAATTGCCAATAAAAAATGGACTGAAGTTTCTAAAAGCATGAAATGGACATTGGTTAATCTTCTGATTGAGAATGTTAACATTAATGGATAGCTTTCTACAGGTTTATGACTCCTGTCAGGGCTCAGGTCAAAATAGTCAAAGTCTTTATAATATTTTACAATATGTTGTCCCTAATATGTTTTACGACATTCCTTTAGAGTAAGTTTATGGGATTTTACCAGTTGCCAGGTGAAAACTGTCTGATCGCTATGTCTGACCATTTCCCTGAAATAACTCTAATCAAGTAAAAGTCTGTTAGCCAAAAATGCTTCAAATAAATCCTGGATAAAAGCTGTTCAAGTACATTAATTTTGCCATCATCACAAATGTCTGCAATCGAGTGCTAATAATATTCATCCGAGCCGTCTAAGAAATGCGAAGCGCGTAATCCTGCAGCCTATTGTTTGATGTAAGCTGATCAGATAGAGACAAAAGCACCACTCCATTCAAGTATCACAGCATTAAAGATTCAAGCATGAATAATGCCTGTATATGAGGTACAAAATAAGACAGAGAAAACACATTCTCTTTAATTATTCATGGCTGAAAGAGAGATCATAATGCAGTGGAGAAATCATAGATATTAATCATGAGAAAATGTAAAAAATAATGTTCTGTGTTTGTTTTGATCACCTTTTGTTCAGGGAGGTCAGAAGTGTGTTTACTGATACAGTGTCTGGAACGAGTAAATTCACACAGAACTAAACAAGGACTTTTTCCTCTGTCAAGGCCGAGGTTGGATATGAACAGCTAAGCAGCAGCTCGCCATACAAATACATAAGATGTTCCCATTAAAATGGGCTCTACATCACAATGTCAGCCAAATCACTAGCTATTTTAGAGGAAAGCGTGAAGATTCAACACCAGACAATGAGCATATTCATCAGCCAGAGATCAGTGTTTCATCCATAGACTGTAAAAGCAAAAGTAATACAAGAAGATCAAAAGATCAAAACTTCAAAAAAACAAAACCTTCTTTGCCTTTATGATTTATTTTAGTTTCCTCTGATCTCAGTCTTGCCTTGGAAAAGCTCTCTCAGGTTTTTTTGCATTGTTGTTCATGTTTGTTTCTTTTATTGATAATTGATTTTCCTGGTTTGTCTTCACATTGGCCATTAAAACACATTATTCTTGTTTAGATCAAGCATCTCAATCATGAGACCAACACATTAGTCTATGGACAATATAATGTTCTTGTTAGCTTGTTGTTATATGTGGTTGCTGGATCAACATATTTTATTGATCCTGGAACAACATTTCTGTCTGAAAATTAAGTCCTAATCCTATCCCTACATCTAAACCTAACCTACCCATCCCATTCAGTGTATTTTATCAATTGGGTCACCAAAATATACAATTAAAAGCTTTTTGTATGAATTGAAATGTTTAAATAATGTTTAAAAACATGACATATATTTTATCTTTATATTAGAAATTACTTTGTTTTTTTCAGTTGACACCACCTATTTTGTCGTGTTGCTCAAAGCCTTCTATGAAAGTGTACTTGGGATATGAGTAATAAAATGAGAAAAAGTCCATATGTTTTGCCATTCCCATAAATATCCATCTGTGCTTTTTTGCTGGTAATGTTTTTTTTTTTTTTTCTAAGTAAATTCATGATTATTCATTAAAATCCCATTATTTAGTAACCCCTCAACCCTGTTACACAAACCATTCTCCCCTATAAAAATAATGAACTGATTATTATGTGACACCATTAAAAGGAAGTGACATCATAGAAGTCTTCTGAACAACATTGTGAGCAGACACAGACAAGTGACCACCTTCTTTAATAATTATGACTAAATTATGTTGTGAAATTGTGTTTGTCAAGCTTAACGACTCAACCCCGTTACATCAATTAAAGATAGAAAACTATTACTTGTGAAAATGATCTTTGTTATTTCAACATTATTCATGATTTCTTAATATCATGCATGCCATACGCTCTCCATTTATTCACTAGATTTAGAGCAGTGGACAATTTGGGCAATAAATCACAACCCCGTCACACTCAACCCCGTCACACCTACATTTTTTAATAAAAAAAAAATATTTATTAAATTATATTCTAAATATAATATACAAATTTTAAACATATATTTGTATTTAACAAGAACAACCCTGTCATGAACTAACTACAAAAAAAATGTTTTCCATTTTCCATAATACTTTAATATTAATTTATGCAATGTAAGTATTAGTATACTGTATGTAGAAACATTGATTATAACATGCTGTAAACAAATGTTTCATTGTTATTTTATCATACAAGTCCTTGAATAATGTTAATGAATCAAAATGATATAGTCCACTTTTTTAATGTGTTTTTTGAAGACCTATTCTAGTAGACCCCCAAAACAAAATCAAGATTTTGTAAAAAAGCATAATAGTTTCCCTTTAAAGGCTTTCTCACTGTTTTAACATACAACAGCTTTGCTAATGTAGTCTCAAGTTACATAAAAAAAAAAAAAAAAAACATGAATAACAACCAACTGTGTCCATTTGACCTTACCCCTAAGCTAAGAACATACTGAGGAAAAAGGAAAGAAAAACATGAGCTGTCCAGTATTCTTTTATTTAGTGCTGGAAGGAGAAAAATGACTCTATAGAAGCAGAAGGATCTGGAGAGCTGAGCGTTGCTGAGATGGGGTGATGCATTGGGGGCATCCGCCCGGCGACAGTGACATATTGTGAGCTCTCTGCGGCTGAGGCGAGGCAGGTGTATGACAAATGGCACAGCCAATCAGGAAACATCTGTTATTCATCATGCCTCCACGCCCTGGCACTGCCCCTCAAGCTCTACCTGCAGCGAGGTGCCATGGGCGCCAGCCAGGCTTAAAGACGCCAATCATGCCCGTCGAGAGCTTCGGGCAGACAGTTTAACCCGAGAAAGACGGGTCACAATTGCTGGCATGTGGCTTAGTGACAGCTTGCACAATAGTGTGGAGTAAATCTTAAAAGAACAAAACAAGCAAAAAATAATCTGTTTTAAATGGAGTTTCTGTTTACTGAACCTTTAGACCTTAAAGTAAAGTTTGCATATGTGTTTTTTGGTGTGTAACATATTTGATACATCACACTCTAATGACTCTTAGAGTATGATATAGCGAGAATACGGATCTCATACTCAAAGAGGAAAAAACAGCCCACAAAATTGTGCAATTTGATGCAGTTGCTGATATTTATATGGCCAGAAATTAAGATAAAAATCTGATATCTTGTTTTTATTCTAAATACGTAAAATGCATGCAGTGGTTACATTACTTGTTTTTGTAACATCTGCTCATAACTTGTTCAATTATTCACAAAGTTCTACACATAACTGCCTGCATATTCTCTGATTTAATATTTTAGTGAATTTCATACTTTCAGCTACAGTACCAATAAGAATGTAATGCACTTTAAATGAATTGCCCAAAATCAGCACAGAAAATCAAAAGAACATAAACGAGAATCTGTATGGAACTGAGGGTGTCCAGTGTGCATCTGTGCTAGATCTTTTGTATTGTCATGGACTATTCTATCAATGCATCTTTATGGAATCATTTCGTCTTTGGCTTCTGTACAACCAAATTCAATTGACTTCAGTTGACACCTCATGGCTGCACATTTCCAATCCTCCTGGGGAGGTTGAACCCATTTATTTCACATTTAGTGTCAAGGCAAAAACATAGCTCTGCAATAATTCGAAATTGAAAAAATAGGAGCCTCAGTTTATACAGTTGGATTTTATTTGATTCTTTGTGGATTCTTAGAAGATCCTTATTTGATCCTGTTAGATTCCTTTACAATTGGTTCAAAAATTCATATAGGAATTCTTTTAGCAATCCTATATAGATCATTCAGGATTTTTTGACCAGTGTAGGGCTGCACATTTTTTTTCAAAATAAAATGCATAAAAATTAAATTATGGCCAGAAGACTGTGATTTAATTAATTAAATATAAATGGCCCTAGTCTGAGCACATGGTCTGAAGCACACGGCGAAGTTGCACTTAGGGCGTGTCCGAATCCACTTTTGCTATTTTAATGACGGAAAAAATGGTTGTTGCACCAGGTGTTTTGGGCTTAATGTACAATATACCAATCGGAGTCTCATCGGTAACACTTTACAATAACAGTACATGAATAATCATGAACTAATACCTGAATTAATAGTTACTTCAACATGAACTCATGATTAGTTAAGATATGAACTAATGAAGAGTGATCCTTAACTACGACAGGAGTCATAGGGATTCATGCATGAAAACAGAAGCCTTAACTATGCGTTAATACATGTTTGATAATTAATGCATTAATTAACATTTAGGGTAAACTAAATCAAACAGTCTCTATAAGGAATAATAAATATTTGGACTTTGAAATAAATTTAAACAATTTATTATAGTCAGAACTTAAATTACTGACATCAGCAGCTTCATTATAAACATTACTGAAAGGCACAGGATTAGTTTGCCATTTTCACTGATCCTCCTTATCAAACATATAAAATACTAAATACACTAATAATTTCTCTTAAAAGGTCTTAATCTGTTTTGTGATATTCTTTCCTATCAAACTAAACTACTGTGACTTACAACAGTTCCTGAGGAATCGGTTCCCAAAAAAATAACCAAACAGGAAACATGAACTAAGGTAAGGGAACGTTTGCTGGGATCAGATTCAGAAGTTCACTTTCCATCCAGACGCAGGCCGTGATCATACTGTACCTCCATTCTCTGACTTTTTGAAAAGTCACACAACATCACTTAACTGGGCTGATTACTTATATAGTTGTGTTAGTACATGTGTATTTGATAGTAAGTTAATGATAATCATGAGCTGAATTTGGTAAGTAGTTAACAGTGAATTAATTATGATTGTGCCCCCTCAAGTAAAGTCATGACATAAGTATACATTAACAAACCATTAGTTGATGTTAGTATATGCTTAGCTAATAATGAGTTAATTATGATTGTGCCCCCTCAAGTAAAGTCATGACATAAGTATACATTAACAAACCATTAGTTGATGTAAGTATATGCTTAATAATGAGTTAATTATGATTGTGCCCTCTCAAGTAAAGACATGACACGATGCACTTACAAATCATTAGTGCCATCCTTATTCCTTTACACCCCGGTACAAAAAAACAAAATAAAATGTATTTTTATTTTATTTTTATTTATATAATTAAACATATATGGACTTGAAAGCAAGCCATAAACATACCTGTAAAGACACACATAAGGCACATTTACATGTAAAATAGCGCGCGACCACAAGCTAATGCTAATCAAAGCATATAACGTACATTTAAAAGACAAAAATACAAATACAGTTAATAACTGCACATAACCTCCTGAAAACCCCAGTAAAACATACATGTAAATATATCTTTAATTATTAATTCGGCTTACCAAAGCAGTCAACATTTATTAAAATGCCAGCAACACAACAAACACGCCAAGAGAACACCTAGCGTGCGTCACTAATGAGTGTCCCGCCAGAAACAAACCCTACATACTTTAGTTCCGGGAATCAACTATGACTATTTAGCTATGACTAAATATAAAATGAACAATAAAAATCAGAAAACAGTTTGGATCAAATTAAATTTATTAGTGGTAGTTAGTCTATTTTCCACATTTGATTAGACAGATCTATTTAATTAATGGCTAAATAATCATGTGCCATTCCAATTATTTGTCACAAAGCTGCAGATGGCAGATTATGATATTACAGTGTAAATTATGACAGTATTAAATCACGTTTAATTCAAATTCAGAGTACTTCTTGTTTACTCTAATGGAGCCTGATTTATTTAGTTTACCCCTAAATGTTAATTAATGCATTAATTAACAAACATGTATTAACGCGTAGTTAAGGCTGCTGTTTTCATGCATGAATCCTTATGACTCCTGTCGTAGTTAAGGATCACTCTTCATTAGTTCATGATTAGTTCATACCTTTACTAATCATGAGTTCATGTTGAAGTAACTATTAATTCAGGTATTAGTTCATGGTTATTCATGTACTGTTATTGTAAAGTGTTACCGTCTCATCTCCTATTCCCTTTAAAAGCCAGTTGCACTCTTGCCATTGCAGATTCACTATTTACATAGACACCCTCAACCTGATGAGTCAGTTTAAAGCTGCAGCCTGTAAGTTTTGCCTCTTTGACACCATCTCTGTTTGAAACCTGCAATTGCAGTTATTTGCAGAATTATCATCTTTACGCGGGTTGTGCCTCGGCACGACTCAGTGCGGATGAATCTAATGTTTGCCGCACCACTGTGGATACTGTACTTCAGAATCACAGATTCTACATCTTGGAAGTATGACCAAAATAAGAATTTTCATCTGGAAAATGTCATCTGAACAAGTAAGTAACATGTCTGCCACTTTTTTTCTGACTAACTGAGAAAAAAGCATTAGGCCTACAGTAAATCGCTCTACCAATGGTGATTAAATCTAAGGATTGTAATAATATAATAATATTCAGATGCGCCTGAACATACCTCGTGCCTTATCATACACCCGGCACCAGGCACGACTCAAGTGTTTTTTGCTAGTTTCAGCCTGATGCAGTTATCACTTTCACATCCTGCGCCACGATGTTTAAATAGCAAATGCATTTGCGCCCATCTGTTCACCAATGGGTGTGCTGGTCTGAAAACGAGGTGTGTTCAGGCGCATTGTTGGCGTGTTGCTATTTTGAGGCAACTGAAAATGACTGCGCCATTGACCAACTGAAACCTGGTCTAAAGTCAATGGCACAATATTTGTTTTGTTACTTAGAGTGCATGTTAGTAATATGTGTCTATAGGTACACTCTGCTTATTAAACACACAGGGATGGACAGCAGCACACAAACATTTTTAAATATTAAAAAATACAAGGATTCCTCTCTGGAGAAGCGTTCAGCTTTTCCACTTGCAAATTCCACAAAAAGCAATCCGCTATGGTGCAAGGAAAGCACAACTGGCTTTTGGAGGGAATGGGAAATGACACTCTGATTGGTTTATTGCATGTTATGCCCAAAACACACTCATGACTCATTAAGAGACTAGGTACATGGGCATGGGTGTGAAAATGATAACAGCGTCAGGCTGAAACTAGCAAAAAACATGTCGCGCCTGGCGTCGCATTGCGCCGGGTGTATGATAGGGCGCATAGTCTGCATGTATGCTTTTTCAATGGGATTTTACCCAGCTAACAGGGAATGTTCTAACAGAACTTTAAGTTACATTCTGGCAAGGTTCTCTCAAAGTCATGAACAAACATTCTTACAATGTTAATAGAGTGCTTGTCTTCAATGGTAATTAATAATGTTCTAAAAACATTATTTATACATTGTTTATGGAAACTTTTATCGAAATTGAGACATTTTAGTTGGATGAACACTTTTTTAAATGTTAGTGTTCCAGAGAACATTTAAAAGTAGTGTTCCCATAATGTTTGTGAAATAAAAAAATAAATAAAAAAACATTTACAGTTCTAGATGTTTTGAACGTTCAGAAATAACATTTTCATAACTTAATGGGAATGTTAGCAAAATGTTTTTAGAACATTTTTTTTTGTTGTTGTTGTTGTTAGCTGAGTTTGACTTTATGTTCTTTTAGCCTTGATATTTAGGCAGGAGCAATATGAGATGTGATATGTTTGTCATGTTACAGTTCAAAGCACAATATTTGTCAGTATATTAGAAAAATGCCTGGCACTTTAGGAAGCTGTTTCACACAGTAATTGGGACTGACAGTTTTGTACGTTTATGATAGTCATAATTGAGCGCATACAGAAAGAGGCAAACGTGTTCATGCAAAGTGGAGGCGGTTACATGAGCTCATCACATCACAGATGCATTTCAATGAGTTACTAAACGAAATCTATGACCATGTGACTCATTTTGTGTGAAGTTGTGATTGTTCAGCTGATCGTACCCACTTGTTTTTTCCCCCTTCATCAGCCTGCATGCCTACAGTGCTCAACAAGCGGTGTTCAAATACTCAAGGTCATTTCAGTTTGAGTGCCTTTTTAAACCACCATCAAAGTCAGGCAATATTTCAGCAATGTTACAATGTGTAAACAACTCTCTGTTCCACAGTGAACTCAATCATAATATCCAGCCCTCCCTTATTCCGCAGATAATGCATAAATATTTCACTCTTAACAGACACATTGTTCAATTATTCAGTATGATGCATGCGGTACTCCTGGAGCATCAAGAGATGTTTTTGGCATTCCTTATTTGAACATGAGACATGTTATCTGTTGAAATTAAAATGATAAGCATACGCCTTAAGATTAGGCTATAACTTATTACACAGCTCTCTGGAATACACAAAGCTAATTGGTAAATTGAAGCAGTATTTTTTTTTTTCATTTATTCATCATATGCTTTTATCCAAAATGACTTGAATCGACTCGTCCGGGTGAATCGACTTGAATCAACTACCTGCTCGGCAGGTAATTGTAATTTAATGTCTCTCAATTCATTCTGTGGCCCGCATCCGATTCTTATTGGTCATGTCAATCACAGTGCTGGTTGCCTGCACAACGCTAAAACAAACAGACCGTTTGGGTGTTTGCAAACATTGATGATGTGTTTTGTGGGTGGAGTCTATATATGGTGGCTATGGAAGCCACGGAATAAAAGAATAAAAAAGGTTCAAGTTTATATTTGCCCTCAGAATTGTGATATAAACTTGCAATTGTGAGAAAAAGTCAGAATTGTGAGATAAAAATGTTTAGGTCTAAATGTTATAGGTTTAAAACTATTTTATGCTGTAAGGGTTAATACATCATGCCCTTATGAAATGCATATGCGAGTGTAGATCTATTGTTTATATGTAATATATGTTTTAATAGTAGGATAATCATTACCGTTTTCATCAGTTTAGTCTGTCCGTTTAATATCTTGCATCTTCAAAGATGGTATTCTATAAAATGTAAACCATCGCTGTGTCCGAAATCAAATACTTCCCTACTATATAGAATGAGAAAAATAGTACACCAATAGAGTAGTATATCCAAATTCATAGTATTCGAAAAACAGTAGGTGAAAAGTCCCTGGATGATTCTGAAATGTGCATTCGATGGACACTTTATCCTATCAGGCCACAGGAGAGGATTTATGAATGGCAGTAAAGTGACAACTGACGCTAGGTCAAATGATTATGACAACATGGTGAATGTAGTAAGTCTGAATTTCATTCATACTACACTTATTTAAACTATATAGAACATGCTTTTTAACGATAGCCAAGTAAGTTCAAATTCAAATGTAGTGCCTACACCGACAATACGTGATTTCGGACACACCGCATCTTTTTTTTGCATTACAAATTTGACATCCAAATGCACAAGACTACATTTCTTCTCTTACTGCCCGTTTTCCTCCACTTGTTGCCACTGTGTTTATGCCACCACAAGGTGCGTACAACTCCAGTGACGTAACTGACGTTTTTTTGTTTTTTTTGTGCAAACAAAGCATCACTTCTTTAAATTGAGGTTAAACCACTGGAGTCACACGGATTACTTTAATGATGTCTTTACTGCCTTTCTGGGGCTTGAAAGTGGCAGTTTCTTAGACTGTCACTGGAGGGACAAAAAGTTCTCAGATTTCTTTAAAAGGATCTTCATTTGTGTTCTAAAGATGGATGAGGGTGAATAATTTATCACAGAAATTTCATTTTTGGGTGAACTAACCCTTTAAATAT
Organism: Chanodichthys erythropterus; assembly: GCF_024489055.1. Taxonomy (NCBI): domain Eukaryota; kingdom Metazoa; phylum Chordata; class Actinopteri; order Cypriniformes; family Xenocyprididae; genus Chanodichthys; species Chanodichthys erythropterus. The sequence continues at coordinate 6,752,455 of NC_090231.1, read as the reverse complement.
GGCTCTACCCTGATTAAGGTCTACAAACCCGATTCCAAAAAAGTTGGGACACTGTACAAACTGTGAATAAAAAAGGAATGCAATAATTTACAAATCTCATAAACTTATATTTTATTCACAATAGAATATAGATAACATATCAAATGTTGAAAGTGAGACATTTTGAAATGTCATGCCAAATATTGGCTCATTATGGATTTCATGAGAGCTACACATTCCAAAAAAGTTGGGACAGGTAGCAATATGAGGCCGGAAAAGTTAAATGTACATATAAGGAACAGCTGGAGGACCAATTTGCAACTTATTAGGTCAATTGGCAACATGATTGGGTATAAAAAGAGCCTCTCAGAGTTGCAGTGTCTCTCAGAAGTCAAGATGGGCAGAGGATCACCAATTCCCCTAATGCTGCGGCCAAAAATAGTGGAACAATATCAGAAAGGAGTTTCTCAGCAAAGTGTTTGAAGTTATCATCATCTACACACCCTGACAAAAGTCTTGTCACCTATCCAAGTTGTAGGAACAACAAATAATATCTTGACTTCTAGTTGATGATTTAGAATCAGAAGTGGCTTATATGAAAGGCAAAGGCCTCTAGATTATGTTTATTTTATCAAACTAAAATCTTATCATGCCTTGATTTTTAATTATTTAATTAGGATAGAAAGGTCAGACTTTGCTTAGACAAAAGTCTTGTCACTTAACAGAAATACTGTACAGTACAGAACATAAAGTCATGGTGCAGTGGAAAAAGAATTAATATTGTGTATGACTCCCATGAGCTTGGAGGACTGCATACATACATCTTGGCAATGGCTCAAATAACTTATTAATAAGGTTATCATCTGGAATGGCAAAGAAAGCATTCTTGCAGGACTCCCAGAGTTCATCAAGATTCTTTGGTTTCATCTTCAGTGCCTCCTCCTTCATCTTACCCCAGACATGCTCAATAATGTTCATGTCTGGTGACTGGGCTGGCCTTGGCCTTCTTTGCTTTCAGGAACATTGATGTGGAGGCTGAAGTATGAGAAGGAGCACCATCCTGCTGAAGAATTTGCCCTCTCCTGTGGTTTGGACTGTAATGGGCAGCAAGAATGTCTTGATACCTCAGGCTGTTGATGTTGCCATCCACTATGCAGATCTCTCGCACGCCCCATACTGAATGTAACCCCAAACCATGATTTTTCCTCCACCGAACTTGACTGTTTTCTGTGTGAATCTTGGGTCCATGCGGGGTCTTCTGCAGTATTTGCGATGATTGGGATGCAGTTCAATAGATGATTCATTGGAAAAAATCAAGCTGTGGGCCTTGGCAAATGCAACACGATTTTTTAGTTGTCTTCTGTTTAATGCTGGTTTCTTAGCACTAATTCGGCCATTGAGACCACTGCGTGACAGAATTCCACAAACTGTTCTTGTAGATACAGGGGTTTCTGGTGACCAGTTGTTATGTAGCTCTGCTGCAGTTGAAAAAGGGCTGGCCCTGGACTGTCGAACCACCAAACGATCCTCTCGAACAGTTGTCTTATGGGGTCTGCCTGACCTGGGCCTGTCATGAACTTCACCAGTTTCTTATCATCTCCACTTGACGTTTAGATACATTAAAGATGTTTGCCACCTCAGCAGGAGACTTGGTCTTCAGGCTCTTGATGAGCACCTTGGTCTGTGGTTGAATCTTTGGCATGCTATCAGAGGTCAGGATGCATTTCAAATGAAGGTTGGGTGTGCTGGGGTTCTTCTTCTACACACCTGGAAATGTGTTAATTACAGTATTTGTCACGGTTGACGCTCTAATCTGTGATTGGTTGAATTGTGACAAGACTTTTGTCTAAGCAAAGTCTGACCTTTCTGTCCTAATTAAATAATTAAAAATCAAGGCATGATAAGATTTTATTTTGATAAAATAAGCATAATCTAGAGGCCTTTGCGTTTCATGTATGCCACTTCTAATTCCAAATGATCAACTAGAAGTCAAGTTATTATTTGTTGTTCCTACAACTTGGATAGGCAACAAGACTTTTGTCAGGGTGTGTACAGTGCATAATATCATTCAAAGATTCAGAGAATCTGGAACAATCTCTGTGTGTAAGGGTCAAGGTCAGAAAACCACACTGGATGCCCGTGATCTTCGGGCCCTTAGACGGCACTGCATCGCATACAGGAATGCTACTGTAATGGAAATCACAACATGGGCTCAGGAATACTTCCAGGAAACATTGTCGGTGAACACAATCCACCGTGCCATTCGCTGTTGCCGGCTAAAACTCTATAGGTCAAAAAAGAAGCCATATCTAAACATGATCCAGAAGCGCAGGCGTTTTCTCTGGGCCAAGGCTCATTTAAAATTGACTGTGGCAAAGTGGAAAACTGTTCTGTGGTCAGGCGAATCAAAATTTGAAGTTCTTTTTGGAAAACTGGGATGCCATGTCATCCGGACTAAAGAGGACAAGGACAACCCAAGTTGTTATCAGCGCTCAGTTCAGAAGCCTGCATCTCTGATGGTATGGGGTTGCATGTGGCATGGGCAGCTTACACATCTGGAAAGGCACCATCAATGCTGAAAGGTATATCCAAGTTCTAGAACAACATATGCTCCCATCCAGACGTCGTGTCTTTCAGGGAAGACCTTGCATTTTCCAACATGACAATGCCAGACCACATACTGCATCAATTACAACATCATGGCTGCGTAGAAGAAGGATCCGGGTACTGAAATGGCCAGCCTGCAGTCCAGATCTTTCACCCATAGAAAACATTTGGTGCGTCATAAAGAGGAAGATGCGACAAAGAAGACCTAAGACAGTTGAGCAACTAGAAGCCTGTATTAGACAAGAATGGGACAACATTCCTATTCCTAAACTTGAGCAACTTGTTTCCTCAGTCCCCAGACGTTTGCAGACTGTTATAAAAAGAAGAGGGGATGCCACACAGTGGTAAACATGGTCTTGTCCCAACTTTTTTGAGATGTGTTGATGCCATGAAATTTAAAATCAACTTATTTTTCCCTTAAAATGATACATTTTCTCAGTTTAAACATTTGACATGTCATCTATGTTGTATTCTGAATAAAATATTGAAATTTGAAACTTCCACATCATTGCATTCTGTTTTTATTCACAATTTGTACAGTGTCCCAACTTTTCTGGAAATGGGTTTGTATAATGACCATCTGAAGGTGTCAAGAAAATTTTATAAAATATTATATTTATTGTATAATATAATATTTAGTGTAACATAAAATAGTGTAATATGAATGTATTCTAATATAATATTTGTTGTCATTTCTCCGTCATTAAATGGAATTGTCAAACAGGTTCAGACTCCTCAAATCTGGTAGAAACAATCAGAGAGTCCCGTCCCAAACTTACATCATTTGTAGAGCCAATGTTCGTATCTGCATATTAAGCTGATATAGAAGAAACTAAAAAAAAAAAAAAAAAAATTTTTTGCAAATACAAAAACTTCTTCAGTGAATATGAAGAAAATGTGATTGATCCTAGAAAATACCCATTCCACATGTTTACTTCCCCTCACTAATGCACTTCTGTCCATTATCACTGCACAGCTTGCAGGTTTTAAATAGAAATATTTCCGGTGAGGGATAAAAGGCCATATTTGATAATTTTGAAAAAATAGAAACCGGAGGAAATTGCAATGCATTTAATAACCAAACTATTTTCAAGCTATTTCCAACCCTAACAGGAAGAACTCCTCCTACTTTGGTGGGCCCACTGGACTTGCTTGGACACATGTAACACCATTCATTTACATTCGATTTAAAGCCTAAATTGACCTTATTTACTGCCTCCATAGCTGTTCCCCATCCCTGATTCATCCCAGTGCACTGTTTTTCAAAGACAAATTGTGTTGATTGCCAAATTTGTGTTGGCAAACAAAATAACTTGCTCTTACCTTATTGGCTGACGTCTTTCAGGCAATATGGGTGGTGAAAATAAAAGCTATTTAGGCATTAGTTTATTAAGGTATTGTGGTAGATAACACAACCTTTAAAGTGACAGTATTTAGCACAGTAATTTAATGCAGGTTAAGCATTATCATTAGGATATGATGAGCTGCTCTCAAGGGTGAACTTGACCTTTATTCTCCACCCCCCATCAACCATCTTTGTTCCCAGCTGGTAGAGGCTAAAACAAATATGAACTGATTCCTTTTTAATCCTTTCCCAGGTATGAAACAGACCCTTTTCACAGTCAGTTCCCACTGGAATGGTCCCCCTATTTTTTCCCCTCAGTGAATATTTAGTTTCACTCATGAATACATCACATTATGTTGCTGTTTCATGTTTTCCGTTGTCTCATGGTGTCTGATTACATTTTTGTGTGTGAATGTGTGATGATGCATCATCTATTATGTAATATGTATGCACGCAGATACCCACATGTCCACAGTCCAGTGATGTTTACACAACAAATGTCAAAGTAGATCACAATACCATCAGGAAATCTGCATAAGCTTTGGGTGTCATGTGTATTTCACAAATTAGACATAATAAAGATGAGGAATTAGGTCACTGTAGGCTTTACTTTTTGCTCAATACAAAGGTAGAGTCTCTCGTAAGAAACATTATAAACAGATTTGAAGGTTTCTCCCATATCAGATACTCTCCTATTGTATTCCACATGGTCTCTGTGTTTTTAAATATATTCACTGCATTATAATTTCTCTCTGCTTTGAACAGCTGTAAGATGTCATTGTGTGAATTAGAGAGAGAATCTGAGGCGTTACTAATAAGACATCAAAGGTCAGAGATGGATCTAAAATTCTACCTTTAAAGAGGTCACCAAATGTATTCTGCTCATCACGTAGTTCAACACAATGAAAAACGAATACAATTTCCATTTCATTAAACTGTGTTGTAGTTAGTGTGTTTTAGCCTCTCATGGCTTTAAACTGTATTCAGAAGTGCATTTTGCCAAAACAGAACAGATTACCATATTCAAATATTGAGATCGACAGTGATTGGTTGGCAGTGAATGGTTATCTCATTCATATTATTCAGCAGTGAGGCTTATTCATTTATACATTTTCTTTAATGACAAACTCTGTACCAATAGCTCATTAGTCACATCACGCATGATTTTCAACAATGTACACCAGAAGCGAACACTTCATAATTGGAAGCTCTGGGGCTTTGGGTCAAAGTTTGGGTCAAAATTTCTGAAACCTCATTAAGCAGAAAGACTCCAAATAATTAAATACATTTTCTTGTTAAGTCCACAAAAAAATTATTCAAATGCATATCAAAGACAGAATTGTGAATACATTTGGTGACCTTTAAAATGATTAAAAAAAATAAATAAAAAATAAGTCAAGACAAACAATATGTCTGTCATTTTGTTTGCCCTTCGGTTGGATTTCAAATTAATATTGACACTCATTTTGAATAAATATAACATGCATAATGTATTTAAATTATGCACAGTGATGTTGTCTCCTGGTTTTGCTTCAGGACACAGATTTGACATTGGACATCAAACACAATGCAAATGTGAATTTGTTATTGCACAGAACTCTTTAAGTAATATGGATATAAGGATATGAAACGATAATTAAATGTGCAATAGTACATTTTCAGAGAGGCTATAGCAAGCTTTTAAATCATAACATCCCACCTTTACTTCACATCGCTCTCCAAAGCCACGCCTCGTCCCAAAAAATATATACATACATTTATTTAACATCTTTTGTTGTTTTATTAACATTAATGACATACAAATATTTAAATAGGCTACTGTCCCTTTAAGACCGAATCCATGAATGTAATATACTGACACATATGCTTTTCCAGGTTTTCACCCACCTGTTTACATCCACTTAAGCCATAACCGATTGTATTTACGTGAGATACTCCACACAATGGACATTTTGACAACTATGTGTGCATTTGACCAGTCAGGCGCAAGGAGAACTGATCGCGAGATAGAGCATTTCTGGTCTGTGTCATTCAGTGTGATTCCGCCTATCCCGCCTTCATTAATCGATAATGAATTGTGATTAGGTGGTAATTTTGTTCTATGACGAATTGATTGGGCTGTTTTTGCATGATAGAACACTACTACTTGTTCTATGATCACCCAGGTGTAACGAAAGTTTAGGAAATATGAAATATGGGACAAAACATGATTTTTTCTTAATAAGTCGAGACACTAAAAATAGAGCTGAAATACAGGACTGTCTCGGGAAAAACGGGACGTATGGTCACCCTACTTGTACCTGACTGCTGCAGATTAATTTTGGTGTTGATGCTATTAACATGTAAACGCAAAATAGGCATACACTGTAAAAAAAGATGGACGACTCAACGCCGCTTCCTTCCATTGTAATGAACTGAACATAAAACATTCAACGATGGGCGTTGACATGTTGGGCAAAAATGTCAGTTTGTAGCCTGGGCATGCGCAGAAGGAATCGTCAGTGGAGCCCGGAGGCGGAGTCGCGGTATCAAACTGTCAGTATCCATCTTAATTAAATTCAGTATTGATTCATTCCGATGTAAGAATCAATAGTTATTAATTTAGTTAATTTATCTATGTCAACACTGATGCCATCACTGTCACTGATGTCATCAGTAAACAGTGATGTCATCATCCAGCTCTGTTCAGTTCGCATACAATGGTGTCAATGTAGGCAGATCAAAACACTGTTGAATTGCAAATGTCAAGTGTCCCCAACTAAGCAAGCCAAAGGCGACAGCGGCAAGGAACCCAAACTCCAACAGGTGGCAAACAGGTGTTAAAATGGAGAAAAAAACCAGGCTTAGTCGGGGGCCAGTTCTCCTATAGCGAACAGTGATTTATGATTGAGGCAGCTATCATAAGACCAATGGGATCACAACAGTCAAAGTATTTATTTATTTAGTGACTCAAGTCCCGTTCTTTTGCATGGAGCAGGCGGGGTTTATGGCCTGTACTGCATCCAGCCACCAGGGGGCAACCAAAGAGCCCGCAGTTTCACTTTTCAGGACATATGAGGAACACACGAAAATAGGCCTCTATCACACTTTCTATTTCTGGTAAGCGAAGCAGTGTAAGGCTACTTCTGGTCCCATCGCAGCGCAATCAAAACTTATGGCTGAATCCTATCGCCAGTGTTACTGCAGCGATCCGGCGGCTCTTATTCTAAACAATGACACCCTTGCCTCAGTTTTCTCTGTTTCCCAACACAGCAAGAATAGAGGAAAGCATGGGTGAGACTGATAAGGCAGGATGAAGATCCAAAATAATACACGGCGCACGTCCGTGTGTAGAAGACCTATGCATTTCCAAACTGAGGATGTTTACAACTCATATCTTCAACCTGCTGAAATGTTCCTATAAATATATTTCCCTTAAAGGTGCTAGAGAGGATGTTTTGTTTTATACATTTTTGCAATATTACTTGAAACTGATAAAAGACTATTTATTAGGTGCACTGAAAGGAATAATATTAATATACATCATCTGTGCACGAGGTAGGGCCTTAAAAACATCAGCCAATCGTTTACGTCATCGCGTAAACGATTGGCCCTCTGGCTTGTCAATCACTGCCGTGACGTTCATTGTGAGGGACGTGCGCAGCTGCGCGCTCCAGTAACTTTCCACACTCCACAGGCGCCGCATGCTATGTTTTTGTCAGGAGACAGGAGTAACAACTGCAGATTATGAGTTACCTGTGGTGAGTCCGACATAATGAATCCACTAACACGACACAGCGAATGCCGGTGATAAACACTCGTGTTCCAAAACTCGTGCACGAGTTTTGGGAGGCGTTCCCTCAAAATGAGCTGTGAAGGAGGGGGGCTGTTCTTACGCATGTGCTCATTTAAAAAACTCTCTAACAGTCTTTGGTTTCTCATTTAACGAAAAGATCCTCTGTAGCACCTTTAAATGTGCATTCTTAATAATAAATAAATGTATCTCCCAACTAACCTGCTGCAGTTCAATGGTCATCTTTTATAAAGTGTTTTTCTCCTACTGATCGTATTTCATACCTGTTCAATTTACATTTTTAAATGAATTTGGCTGATGAGCTCCCTTATGAAAATTAACCATGATTTTATTATAGAAAAAAATTTAGTAACCATGTTTTTTTGTTGTTTGTTTGTTTGATTACCACACAGTTTTATTACAAATACCATAGTTTTTTGGTTTTACTTGTAAAACCATGGTTAATTTTCATAAGAGCAGTAGCCTATTAAAAAAGATGAATGAATACACCTTAACTGCCTTAAAGAAATGTAATGATGTGTTAAGTAATCTTAATCAGAAATGCGTTGACAGCACAACTGCTTTGAACATTTTGACAAATGTTGTGAATTGCATACAGTGAAATGATTGTCAGTGAAAAATTATGTAGAATAATGGCAAATATTTAATTCAAATAAATATATATGTTCATTCTAATCTGATCTCATTCATCAAGTCTCACACACAGTGCAGCGTTGCGTTACTAGTTAAGACGAGCACTGACAGCATGTGATGAAATAATCATTACGAGCCACGGCTTTCTCAGATAAATTCTGTACACAGCAATCATCAGAATATCTGTTCTCCTGTCTCTGAAAATGGCCAGATTTTTAAATTATCCCACGGATGCTTATTTTCAGAGTTGTTAATTCAAATAGGTGTTGACAGCACATTGAAAATATACATAACAGAAAGAATCGATGCACTGCTTCGATGAGCACTTCTGGTAATCAGTTCCGCTGTGATAAAAGTCTATTCATTCTGAGGACATGAACAGCTCCGGTTAGAACATCACGGGTTGCCATCTCTTAATTACGGTAGTTATGGTGTGAATGCAGCATAAGCTCGTTGTTTTGATTCAGTAGGAAGTTAGGAACTGTAAAAGGTGGCTGCTGTTTGTTTGCGGTGCTCTGTGACTGACGTCTGTCTACATAAACTCTGCATAGCATGAAACGCACTGATGACGTATGAGGTCTGCGCAAACAGGGTTTGTACAGACACTGACAGGCATGTAGGACATCATATTATTTAATTCGGACTATAAAGATTGGATGAACATTTTATGATCTTACGCCTTCTAAATGAATAAAAATACATTTAAACCGTTTAAAATAGTGATCGCAATGACAGCACACTTTCAACCAGTATAACAAAAAATATTTCTGTAGAGAATTACTTATTGCATCTTTAACATGTTTAGTTTCCAAATGTCTTTTGAATAATATTTTATCGTTACAACTTTGGAGAAACAGAAATCCTTCCACTGCCCTTGTTTGTCAACAGATCAAGAATCACTCGTTAGATTTACATGAATTCTTCGCTCCAAAAGAGACAACAGAAGCGTAAAGGATCAAGCTACCGCAGACACAGCTCCGCCCCAGTCTCATCTCTCCAAGCACCACTTTCTGGGGCCAATGCACTGAGAGAATTCCGTCAAACTGGGCCTGAAATGCTTTGGCACAGAACAAGAGACGAAGAACAACTTGAGCATTGCAGCGCTGCCTGGCGTGTGTCAGAGAACATGGTGCTCCATGAGTCCACTGAGTGCTGCATAAAACACCTGCCAACAATGACAAATCACCCGTAATACCATGCCATGTGCTTCCAAGGGAGGAACAGACAGAACATTACCTTCATTTCTAGATGTCAAAAGAGGTGCCGGCGCTTTATTTTGATGGATCTTGCCAAAGTGGTGGCAGAATGTGTAGCATAAAGTCATACACATGAGTAAGTGACAGCGCTTTGAGCAACCACGCTCACCCACAACCTCCATTTATTGCATGTTTTGCTTTCCTTGGCTACAAATGTGCAAAAGTACATGACAGCTGACAGAGCATCAGGGTTACGTATAATAAACTGTAATGTAACATCATATTTCTAAGCAAAACAATTGTCTTCTCAACAATTCTCATTGTCTTGTTAGTGTTTCAAGACTGAATAGCAATAGACCCTTTTCATGGACCTGTGATGACGCATTTTATATGTCTTCAGCATCGTAAATCTTGCAAAGTTTTTAATATTTACTTCTTCTTTTTTTAAAATGTAAGTACATTAATAACACTATACTTAGTATTATATTAACTTTGCATCAAACTAGTTACGGCTGCCGTGAGGGTTATGGTTATGGGAGTGATGGCAAAATAATTTTTTTTCTCTTCTGACTGCCATTATCAATCTATCAATCTATTTTCACCCTGTTTTTGAAAGTTGTTTTTGCATGAATATTAGGCTATTTTTATTATTATTATTTCACTCTAATAGTAAAACACTGCAAGAAAATTACTATCTAAATGAACAAATATCGTGCAGAAATATATTTTTTTCACAAATCATCAACCTTTACCTCTGTCTGTGGGTTTTGCAAATATTTAACCAGTGAAAAAGAGCTTGTGATTGAACCTCGTATCTCCATTGGATCCTGAAACTGTCAGTCAAACCTCATAACTCCACCCACCTCAAGCTTGAATGAAGTGCCACCCACAGTTTGAATCATCTCTGCTTTTTGCATTGCAGGGTAAAAGAAGTACTGTTTCTTTGAATAAGTACATAATTTCTTTATTCAAGAAACACTTTATATAAAGGTTAATGTTTTATGTATTTGAGAAGTGGAGAAGAGTGTCTTAGTTTAGCATTTGCCATCGAGTCAGCAAATAGAGAAACTTGAGTGCAGCCATCTTTAGAATTGTGTCTTTGCGCTAGCTCATATATTTCTATGACATCGCTGTCGAAGTGGATTTAGTATTGTAGAGTTAACAAAAGTTATCATGAGCATTGTAATGTTTAAAGGTGCTATAGAGGATGTTTTGTTTTATACATTTTTGCAATATTACTTGAAACTGTCTTTAATAACTATTTATTAGGTGCACTGAAAGGAATAATATTAATATACATCATCTGTGCACGAGGTAGGGCCTTAAAAACATCAGCCAATCGTTTACGCGATCATCGTGTAAACGATTGGCCCTCTGGCTTGTCAATCACTGCCATGATTGGCCAAGAGGGCCAATCTCTCACAAGGCATGTGATGGCAGTGATTGACAAGCCAGAGGGCCAATCGTTTACACGATGATCACACAAACGATTTGTACGGTTTGTTAGGATAGGGCAATATTTTGCTGAGATACAACTATTTGAAAATCTGGAATCTGAGGGTGCAAAATAAATAAATAAATAAAATATTGAGAAAATCGCCTTTAAAGTTGTCCAAATGAAGTCTTAGCAAAGCATATTCCCTCACAAAAATAATTTTTTGATAAATTTAGGGTAGGAAATTTTCATAATATCTTCATGTAACATGATCTTTACTTAATATCCTAATGATTTTTGGCATAAAAGAAAAATCGGTAATTTTGACCCAAACAATGTGTTGTTGGCTATTGCTACAAATATACCGGTGCGACTTATGACTGGTTTTGTGGTCCAGGGCCACATATATGTTTGACATTCTCTGAAAAAAGCTAGTTAAAAACCTAGTAACTCCATTTGTGGTGTTTGGGCTTTGGGCTTGTGTCACAATATGAGGTAAATGGTCCTGAGTATAAGTAAGTTGACTATATAAATATTTCCAACTTTTTCCACATACATAAAGCATATTTGCATAGGGTAATATATACTAGCAAATCCTAATTGCTTGATTGATTGTATTGTTGTATGTAAACAATGTGCATCATGAAAAGCACTATATAAATAAATATGACTTTACAAAACACACATGGTGCATCACTCTGAACCAAGTCATAAAATGTAATTTCCTCTCTTTAATGTTATGGCAGTTTTCTTAGCCACTGATTTTTAAGTCACCTTGACCTTTCACAACCCTTTTAACTTGAATAATGTGACATGTTTTCAAGTGAAATAGGAGAATCAATGAGAAATTAATTATTTTTTTTATCCATTGGGAACTGATTGTGAAAATGTGTTTCTTACCAGAATACAGGATGATTGTGCAGGAACAGCCTTTCTGAAACGATGCTGACATTTTTAAGGAGGCTGGAGTGTGGAGGTTAAAGGTAAATGTTCTTTTAAAAAAATCAATTATTTGATCTGATTTATTATTGCGGTAAAGTACCACTTAAATTACTGTGTTAACTATTGGAAAAACAGAAAGGTTAAAATGCCTACAACAGTAGCAATTTCCAAAACAGCAATTTGTCCAATGGCTAACAACTTCCAGTCTGTGTGGCCTACAGTAATTAAAGTGTCATGAAACCCCCCCATGTTTTAGCCTGTTCATTCACACCTCCGAGTTGAAAAAGTCTCAAGAAATTGCAGTGTAAAGCACTGGAAAAGTAGGAGAGTTAGAGGGTGGGAAAAGAGGAGAAAACAACCAATAAAACACATACCGGCACCTTTCCCCACAAACTCCTCTGACAATCTAATCCTTCCTGCATAGTAATGTCTGTTGTTGCAATATATAATTCTTTCATAATGCATCCCATAATTTATTTTGACCTTTGTCGAATACCGTTACTAAACCTACTGAAAGTTTCATTTTGCTGTCTGGTGAACCTTTATTGTAGATGTTGATCAACTTTTTGTGTAAAATAATAGTTTTTGGTGCCATTCCATCCGATGTAAAAATAAAATGACAGAACGAGCACCTGTAGCAGAATCAGATATGATTTCCTTCAATTATACACGCATATATAAATATAAAACACATATAAGTCTCATTTATTTTACTTAACAGATGTCCTCTGTTAGTAATTGTAACATAAACGTAATTTGAAAAATAAATCCTGTCAAAAAAGTGCCTTAGATTGCGCTGTGTGAAGATCATTTCCAAATGATCCTGTCCAAAAGCTCTTTTCTTCCTTCTCTCTATCTCTCTCACCCACTTCAATCAGGGTGATCAGGGTACCATCCATCTCTCTTAAGCAGCCATAAGGCCTTATTGTCGCTTACTCTGTGTCTCTTGCTCCATTTCTCCCTCTCTCTGCCCCTTTCTGAGCTGATATTGTTTGATGTGGTGTGATAAATCATAGTATTCCACAATCGGGTGTAAAGTGATTCGAGTCACAATCAGAAGGTGTGTAATCAATAATGTGTGCCACACACTGTCTCACGGGGGTCAGCCAGCTGAAAACTTCATTGCTGAAGTCTGCACTTAGACTAGCAGTCACTGCAGTGCAAACACATTGCCGGATAACCACCACATCAATTTTTGTGTGTAATCCTGCGTTCAATATAACCACTGTTACATCATTTTCTTGCACGGCTATGTCCGCTTAAGGTTCTGTGTGTAACTGCAACACCTCTACCATCCTTAGCAACATAAACAATCAATATAGTTCCATTTATTATGTATTTCAGCAAAATAAACTGTTTATTATTTATGTAATGAATTATGAGTGACCCCTGCGTCATTCACCTTTAATTTTGAGGCCACGCTCTTCCTGCTGTCAAAGACTCTCGTCATATGAGAGATACGCTGATGTGTGCGTGTGTCTGTGTGGAAACCCACAGTTTCAGACATGCAGAGATAATATTACTGTATTTAATAATTTTCTGTTTCATGTGTGGTACTGTATGTTCATCAGTTTACACTGTAATGACGCTTGCAAACTCACCCTGTGCCATGAATCGGTCCAGTTTAAACTAAAAGAAGTTTTCTAATGCTGAGAGATAAGCAGATGTACATCGCATATATATCATTTATGTGTTAAAATAAATGACAGCGAATGAGACAATCAATTTAATGAAATTGAAATGAAAATATAACAATTAATTTACAACAAAACATTGCATTTTTATTTTTTATCAGATAAAATGCTACACAACAGAATTGTATACATTAAAACATGGGTGAAAAATGCTTTTTTTTTTATAAAAGTAACTCTTTTTAAAGAAATCTTCTTTAAAGAAATTATATTATGTTTATGTAAACAATACTAATATATATTTATGTTCTTCAAGTTAAATTGCACTTTTATTGTGATGGTTTGTCGGTCAGTTTCAGCATGTATTTGATGGTAGAAATGGTAAAAAGCTTGTGAATTTTCTCGAGTTATCCCAGCCAGAGACTACAATAATTTACCGTGAATTAAATGGAAATCAAATTTAATACAATTTATTCTGAAACCAAAATACCAATAATGCCCAGAAAAAAAAAAAAAAAAGAAAAAAAAGTGACTTTTAATTATAAACAAGCCTGAAATACACCGGGACTCTTATTTTGAAATGTCTATATTATTGCGGGCTGATCCTTCAGATGAGAGAGATAAAATATGCCTTCTTACAGCGATCTATACATAAAGGCCATAAAGTAGACATTGTCATAATTCAGCAACTCGAGTTCATAAGCATTCGCTTGGTATAAATGTGTGCTGTTAATTGATTGAGAATTTGAGAATCACTTCAAAGCAGTCTGAAGCACAATTGTGCGAGTCTGTCTTTGTGAAATATCCACCGCATGTCTGCAGCGCACGTGGGAATGTCAGCGGGAGTAAACAGTTGTCGCGCACACATAATGAGCAAATACAAAACGTGTAGGGCGAGGGGAGATTTTCCTACTAGTTAATCGATTGCGGATGGTTTCATTTTCTATACAAAAGAGGATAAAAGGATAAAAATAATAAAAGCAAAAATGTGTCTCCAAAAATACTTGGGCGGTCATTAATATACCTGGGCAGCCCACCCAAGTAAAGTCTATGTGTGGGGAAACACTGATTGATATATATTATATATATATATATATATATATATATATATATATATATATATATATATATATATATAGTGTATACAGTGTATACAGTGTATATATATATATATATATATATATATATATATATATATATATATATATATATATATATGTATACAGTGTATACAGTGTATATATATATATATATATATATATATATATATATATATATATATATATATATATATATATATTATATATATATACACTGATTGATTGATATATCAATCAGCGTTTCCCCACACATAGACTTTGATGCTGTAACTATATAATATACTGTATATACACTCACCCATCAGGCAGAACATTATGACCACCTTCCTAATATTGTGTTGGTCCCCCTTTTGCTGCCAAAACAGCCCTGACCCCTCGAGTCATGGACTCCTCTAGACCCCTGAAGGTGTGCTGTGGTATCTGACACCAAGATGTTAGCAGCAGATCCTTTAAGTCCTGTAAGTTGTGAGGTGGAGCCTCCATGGATCGGACATGTTTGTTCAGCACATCCCACAGATGCTCGATTGGATTGAGATCTGGGGAATTTGGAGGCCAGGTCAACACCTCAAACTCGTTGTTGTGCTCCTCAAACCATTCCTGAACCATTTTTGCTTTGTGGCAGGAGCATTATCCTGCTGAAAGAGGCCACAGCCACCAGGGAATACCGTTTCCATGAAAGGGTGTACATGGCTTGCCTTCTTCCCATAGTGCATCCTGGTGCCATGTGTTCCTCAGGTAAGCGATGCACACGCACCCGACCATCCACATGATGTAAAAGAAAATGAGATTCATCAGACCAGGCCACCTTCTTCCATTGCTCCGTGGTCCAGTTCTGATGCTCACGTGTCCACTGTTGGCTCTTTCGGCAGTGGACAGGGGTCAGCATGGGCTCCCTGACTGGTCTGCAGCCCCATACGCAACAAACTGCGACGCACTGTGTATTCTGACACCTTTCTATCAGAACCAGCATTAACTGGGCACACACCACAAGAGCTGCAGTTTTGGAAATGCTCTGATCCAGTCATCTAGCATTACAATTTGGCCCTTGTCAAACTCGCTCAAATCCTTATGCTTTCCCATTTTTCCTGCTTCTAACACATTAACTTTGTGGACAAAATATTTACTTGCTGCCTAATATATCCACCCACTAACAGGTGCTGTGATGAAGAGATAATCAGTGTTATTCATTTCATCTCTCAGTGCTCATGATGTTATGCCTGATTGTTATATATATATATATATATATATATATATATATATATATATATATAGTTACAGCATCAAGTAACAAGCTCAACCAACCATCCGTTGAGTCTGTTGCAGAACTATATGTGTGGACAACTAATGGCAAACATGTTGGTAAATCTATCTGAAGTAGTGAAGAATTTTTATTTATTTTATTTAAGAAAAAAGGACAAAAGTAAGAATGAGTTGCCTGAGGAAACTGAATGGGATTCCTCATGTGGTAGGTATTGTGATAGAGTTTCATAAACAGGTTTCTAGCTAACCCTGTGGCATTGCTTTATTGATCAGAATGGCAGCTGAGTCAGAGTTGAGGATTCTGGTGCAACTACATGTACTGCCACTTCCATAGACCTCAAGAGCTCATGGCCTGCCACAGAGAGTCATTTGTTCTAGCACTGCCTACGGCCAGTTAGAAGGCCCTGTCATCTCCATGGCCTGAGGGGGAAAGGTATTGCAAAAAAAAGCAAAAAAAAAAAAAAAAAACTTACATAACAGACAATATATAATGAAAAAGTTGTTTCAGTCAAAAAGGTGATTTTGCCAAAGGGTTGAGTTGAAAAATGCATACGGAATTGTTCCACTTCATTGACAACACCTCATCAAGCATTTATCATCTACATCAAGATGACAGTACTCCAAACCTGCTTTTCACACTCAAACTTTTTGGGACTTTTTTAGATTTTACCACCAAGGAACAGTTGACCTCATGCCACAATTTACTTTAGTCCCTTTAGAGTAGAAATAAGCCATTTTAAAAAGGTGGTTTTCTACTAATACTTATAAAAGTACCTATATGCTTCAAAAGCATAATAAAAAAAAGCAATAACAAAAATAATATATAGCCTAATAATAATAAAAAAAATAAAAAAAATATTGCATTAAATTCACAGCATAAAAAGACCACATAGTATTAGCGGTTGTGAAAAACGTGATGTTTTATAATAAACACTGCAATGAGGTCACCACACTGTGAAGCTCTGCAGTGCTACGCTAACCCCGTATCACTGTGGTAATGTCTCCAGGTGTGCTGCACAGCTAACAAGACACACTGGGACTTATTTAGCAGATTCAGTGTAGTGTGAAAACACAGTCTGTTTGAGGGTATGGAGTCTTGAGTATGGAGGCAAAAAATTAAAACTATTTAGTCTCTCTCATGTGAGTATAACTGTACTTCTACCGTAAAGCACAACATTACATTTTTTATGCAAGGACAGTTCAGATCGAGTCCATACAACTCCTGTGCTATAGTAAGTCTTCTGATGCCACATAATAGCTTTGTGTGGGAAGCATTCCACATATCTGAACTAGAATATCTTGTTGTGTTGTGCTACAAATCATTCAAGAACAAATGGTTTGACATTAGTGACTTTAAACCTGCTGTTTTATTTCTGTGCTACCTCTTAAATCTGATAGACGAGTTGAATTTCAGCGTGTTAGCGAAAGGGGAAGACTTAAAGGGTTAGTTCATCCAAAAATGAAAATTATCCGATAATTTACTCATCATCAAGCTGTCCTAGGTGTATATGACTTTCTTCTTTCAGCCAAACACATTCGAAGTTATATTAAAATATATTCTGGCTCTTCCAAGCTTTAAAATGGGAGTGAATAGTAACCATGATTTTGAAGCCCAAAAAAGAGCATCCATCCATCATAAAAGTAATCCATATGGCTCTAGGGGTTAATAATGGCCTTCTGAAGCAAAGTGATGGGTTTTAGTAAGGAAAATATCCAAATTTAATAAACTGTAATCACTTGCTTCTGGTAACAGAGAGTGTCAAGTTCTGGCGTATGACATAGGCTATGATGTTGGAGTAACGTAAGCTTAGGTGAGAGTCTCTCGCGGTTCAAACAGATAGGACTAGGCAACAAACTCAAACTCCTCCAACATTTCTCTTTAAAAATTCTCATTAAGACTTCTAATACGTGACCGGTGTTTTGTTTTGGTCTATCCTCTGCGCTTCTGCGTTCATCAATACATCATGCGTGACGCGTCTATGGAAGCCTTTTATGGTGGATAGATTTTTTTTGGCTTCAAAATCTTGGTTACTATTCACTCCAATTATAAAGTTTGGAATAGACAGATTTTTTTTTTTTAAATATAACTCCAATTGTGTTTGGCTGAAAGAAGAAAGTCATATACACCTTGTTGTGGTTGAGTTAATCATTTGGGTGAACTAACCCTTTAATGATTACTAGTCTTACTGACTGCTGTCATCTCATATAACTAAAGAACGAGTCAGTCACTTTCGGTTTGAATGAATCTGAGTTTTTGAACTAATCGTTTGAGTGAATGATTCACTGATAAAGACTCTCATTTGTTCTGTTCCTTGAATATTTCAGTGATTCAAAAATGCAATTCATTCACAAACATTGATTCAAAAACACGATTCATTCAAATACAGTGGGCCTGTCCAAATACCCACACTTGCAGTCTTGGCCACTTTAGAGCGCATGCACGCAACATAAGTGTGCAAGGCTGTCCCACATCTTAAAAATGCCAAAACCCTTAACGCATACTAAACCCACACAATCTTCCGAGCTAAACCTACCCCACCATTCATCATGTTCAGGAACTTGCATGCCCTGAAACTGCGAGATGTCAAGGAAAACATTCCAGTGTAATTTAAATTCATTAAATACTTCATATAATTTGGTAGTAAAACACAAGTGTTGCACATTTCATTGGTTCAAAAATGAGTATATTTATTTCTTACAACATTAACAACTGCTTTTATCACTTAATCAGAAGCAGCACAATTGTGAAATTGTGTCTTGTGTTACATAGGGACTACTGAAAGAGCAAAGTATTAAAAATAAATAAATGTGTAAATAAAGCTCTACATAAACTTGCATTTTGCAAGTGTGCCTCATTGGGTTATCAAAAGTTCTACACACACTTGCAGTCTTCACGCCCACTTACAAATATGTCATGCAAGTAGACAAGTGGTCAAGTAGACTGCAAGTGTGGCTATTTGGAAAGGCCCAGTGTTTTTAAATGAATCGAACGATTCAATGACTCACTTTATTTCCATTTCCTGATTAAATCTGTCCCTGCTAATATTGCCCACAACCCATTGCGCGTTGGACGAGGATTCAGTTCAGAACTACAAACACGAGTAAAAAGTGTTAAAAAACTACAAAACATGGCGGATGTGCGCGATCGACGCTGAGAGGTATGAGTGACTAATAATCAGTTCAACCTGATAGAAAATAGTTATTTAATGTTATCTGTGTTATTTTTCATCTGCAAATACCAATGTGGACTTTTATAAAGATCCGATTGGCAATTCACTTTTAAATGCATTATGCATATGAGGAGAGTTCTCCACATGAAAGACCCGCGACTGCAGCTCAACGTGCTGCATTTCTCTCCGACACCGTTGGAAATGAGCTAAATGAAATGTGGAGGATGTAAGATGATTGTCAGGTCAGTTTACGGTGACAGGATGCGACAGAGAGCAAAGACGCGATTGTATGACGTGATATTATGTCCCAAAGCTTGTCTACTTTTTTGCTACACACTCAAAAGTAAGTAGGCATACTTTTTGTTCACAGAAAGAGTACATGCTTTTAGGGCGTAGTATAAGTAGGCGAATTGGGACGCAGCGTGTGTTTTTGAACAAAGCGTTGGCCAGAATGATTCAGTGACTTTATTATGAAATTACTTAAAGGGTTAGTTCACCCAAAAATGTAAATGTCATTTATTACTCACCCTCATGCCGTTCCACACCTGTAAGACCACTGTTAATCTTCGGAACACAAATTAAGATATTTTTGTTGAAATCTGATGGCTCAGTGAGGCCTGCATAGCCAGCAATGACATTTCCTCTCTCGAGATCCATTAATGTACTAAAAACATATTTAAATCAGTTCATGTGAGTACAGTGGTTCAAAATTAACATTATAAAGCGACAAGAATAAAGCTTTGAAGCATTATGAATCTTTTGTGTCGAATCAGCGGTTCGGAGCACAAAGTCACGTGATTTCAGCAGTCTGGCGGTTTGACACGCAATCCGAATCATGACTTGACACAAAAGATTCATAATGCTCCGAAGCTTTCTGAAGCAGTGTTTTGAAATTGGCCATCACTATAAGTTGTTGTTTTGATTGTGTAAATTTTTTTTTTTTTTTAAATATAATGTGAAATGTATTAGCCTAAATGTAATTTGTAAAATATAATGATAAAGTAAAGCTTCTTATGTGGATACAAGTTGGAATCTTAAAATGTTAGAATCTAGATGTTCCATGCTAGCTTTTGGTTGTTGTTGTTGTTGTTGTTCTTGTTTTTGTTGCTCTAGCCCCACTTTTGCTGTAAATTACACTTGAAATCATAGGTTAATAATGTTTAAGGACCTGGGTTGCATTATTGGTCAAGGTTAATAAGTGCAGAAAATGAGATCATATTTACACTGTAAAATCACAAGAATATTACGCCCTTCAGCCAGTCACTTAACCCTGTGACACTGTACCTGCAATTAATGCCCTGTAAATTGATTTAAATTTACATTCATTTGTCAATGTGATTATGCAATTATTAATTAGAGATATGCTCTGGCAACTAGAATGTTGAAAGTCTTGATCTTCAGTCTGACCTTTAGTACATGAAGATGAGGAGGAAGGTGCATTCTGCCTATACTGCTTGAGTAACTCCCGTAAAACCATCATAATAATTTATTATCATCAACCCTTGATAATCCTTTTCTTTATGAGGTGTTCATCAAATTGTATAGTTTGAGAGCATGCAGAAATGCCCACACAGCTTTTGATGAAAGATATTTGCTGATAAATTCATACCGTTATGCAACCACACCACAGGATTTGTCCTAGTTTTTTTTTTTTTTTTTAAACAGCATTTTTGAAAAACAGAAATGAAGTTCACAAAACTTTTTTTCCCCCCACTATGTACTCTGTGGTGCGTCTGCTTTGAATTATATATTTAACCCAGATGAGAGCGATGCCCGTGTATTCTGAGCTACACAACCACTTTAGTATAACTTATTGAAGACATAGAGGCTGAAGAACCATTAACGGTTACCGGTGCAAGGTGCTCTTTGGGTACCTCTATGTTTACACGTTGTCACTCAGAGATGTCTCTGATTTCAATGCTATTGAAAGTATTATTCAATGTTATTAAGTGTATGTTTACATGACAGTGATGTACTAAAAACAGAAAAGTTTTTCCTTTGCGTTTTTCGCCGTTGTCAAAATGATCCCTTCACACGGATCCACGAAAACAACTAAAAATGCTGTATTATTCATGCCAGGCCAGTAGTTGGCGATGTCACTTTGTGAAAAAAACCCACTAAGCTCCTATATACTTAACACGTAACATGCATGTGCATGATGACACAATTTTCACAAACTCATGTTTTTGTAGTTTACACAGAGATGGTAACGGTATTGTTTTCAAAAACTTGCACTTTGAAACCCGTTTTCAAAAGTTTGCATTTTCAGGCCTCCAAAACATCATTGTCATGTAAATGAACAGCTAAAATGCATAAAAAGTTTACCATTTTTAGTTGTAAACGGCCCCTAAGATGGTTAGACAGTCTGATTGATTAACTGATTGGTTGCTTGATTGACAAACTTCTTAGAAACAGCACTTTTTACTGCTGTAAAGTCTTCAGAACACTTAGTTCAGTATAGAACTTTTTCATCCAACCATGAAGTATTTTAAGATCAAATGCATTTATCAAACGTCATTTGCGCTTGGAAAAAAATCTTTCTGTAGTTCTCTAGAAATGTATTTGCAGGGACAAAAACATTTCAGATGATGAAAATGTCAGCTTTTTCAACTTAGGAAAAATGATAAAATGCTCATCTGAGAAAGAAAATGTAAAAAATAAGGTCTTGCATATGCAGATTTTCACTGAGGTTTGTTTAGTTGATGGGTGAGTTTAAACAAATACATTGACTTTGATTAAATATTACCAAGATAAACTTTTATCTTGCTACAATAAGAACTTGGATTTAGGGCTAGCTTGATATCAGTGCAGTCAAATACGTGAAAGGGGGTGATGTAAAAACTTTGTCTTGCACATTCTGAATGTGACATGAATGATTGCAGCCAACGGATTAAAGGGTTAGTTCACCCAAAACTGAAATTTCTGTCATTAATTACTCACCCTCATGTAGTTCCAAACCCGCAAGACCTTTGTTCTCCTTCGGAAAACAAATTAAGATGTTTTTGATGAAATCCGAGAGGATTTTTATCTCCCATAGAAAGCAATAAAATTACTACATTCATGGTCCAGAAAAGTAGTAAAGACATCGTTAAAATAGTTCGTGTGGCTACAGTGGTTCAGTGTTAATGTTATGAAAAGACGAGAATACTTTTTGTGTGCAAAAACAAAACAAAAATAATGACTTTACTAAATTTTTTCTCTACCCTGTCAGTCTTCTACGCAGTTGACACAATGCAGAGCTTCCGTGTTCACGTCCTAATGCCAGCTCAGGATTGTCCAACGCTGATGACATGTGCAGCACGCGTGTGATGCTGATGCGGAGCTGGCCAATACTTAGTCGTAGAACACAGAAGCTCTGCAGTGTGTCTTCAGTGTAAACTGCATAGGAAAATGACAGGGTAAAGTGGAAATTGTTGAATAAAATCATTATTTTTGTTTTGTTTTTGCTCCCAAAAAGTATTCTTGCCACTTCATAGCATTGGAGCCACTGTAGTCACATGGACTGTCTTTACTACTTTTGTGGACCTTGAATGTAGTAATTTCGATTTTTTTATAGGAGATAAAAAAAAACCATCATCAAAAATACCTTAAAGGATTAGTTCACTTTCAAATTAAAATTTCCTGATAATTTACTCACCCCCATGTCATCCAAGATGTTCATGTCTTTCGTTCTTCAGTCGAAAAGAAATTAAGGTTTATGAAGAAAACATTCCAGGATTTTCTCCATATAGTGGACTTCAATGGACCCCAAATGGTTGAAGGTCAAAATTACAGTTTCAGTGCAGCTTCAAAGCGTTCTATGCGATCCCAGACGAGAAATAAGGGTCTTATCTAGAGAAACCATTTTCTAAAAAAAAAAAAAAAATATATTTTTTTTTTATACATTTTAACCATAAATGTTCGTCTTGAGCTAGCTCTCTTCTTCTTCTCTATTTGAATTCCGGCAGTGTAGACACTGCTATGTGTATTACTGCCCTCTACAGGTCAAAGTTTGAACTAAATTTCATATATAATACGCTAGTGCAAGTATATAACAATTAGTTCAAACTTTGACCTGTGGAGGGCAGTAATAAACAATATGTTTTAAAATGATTTCCATGCCATTTATCAACACAAGCAATCCAGCATTTAATATGATATTCTAAAATCCATATCTTACTGCAGCGTGTAACAGAGTCTCACAGCAGCCGCCGAGCGAACGCACAGAGTAATGTTATAACATAATTTTCAACACACTCAAATGCATCTAATATGATAAACAGAGCTGCGTTACCTCATACTCATGACCGGAAATGTCATTTACATATTTTAGTTTGTCAAGAGATTTTAAGCACCGTTTTTTAAGAATGCGCATGTGTGTAAGTGCGCTGGTAAGAACAAGCCTATGATTGAATCTGGAAATAAAGCTAAATTAAATTAAATAAAAATTATTTGTGACGTTTGAGGTGGGGAGGCTCGACATGCGAAAGGGGCGTTTGCAAAATATGCTTTATTTTTATAACTCTGCTTTGTGAAACTAGTGTAGCAGATACTATACTTCACCTTTAAGATTTCATCTGAAATACTCACATTTCCCATCTAGAAATGGTCTTAACATATGCTGTCCTTTTTCTTTCTTTGTATCCTCTGTGTGGCCTCTGACATACAGGAATGAAACCAATCTGCAAATTGGATTAAGCCAAAAATTACACTTTCATTAATCTTGTGCTCATCTTGGTGTGAAATTAGTGGGAAAAATGTAATCACTGATGAATCCACCACAGGTCAATTAGTTGAGTACCTCTTTGACATTAAAGACATTTAGTCGATTAGTTACAGTGTAAGGTGGCTGGGGTGACCGATTGGGTGGTAACAGATGACTGATATTGACTGTGCAAAGGAAGCACTAGGATTCAGCCACAGGTCTAATTAAGAGAGTCAGTCAGGGGTGCTCTTCTGAATATTTATAGCCAACACATGACAATAACACATTAATGTCTGAGATAATGCAGTGTTATATCATCATTTAAATGACTTTGCACTAAAAAATGTTTTGCATAAGGAGGTTCAGCTACTGAGACACTAAACTGGTCATGGTCAGAGATTATACAGTATACATGTCTTTTTGTTTCCAGACTTTTTATAGGGGATAGGAAATTATTGGGAGAGAGAATGCAGGATTTCAAGTGTGATATTGCTTTAAAGGGACTATATGTAGACTACTAGTCCTATCTGTTTGAACAGGGGAATCCTGAAATCTCAAAAACTGATTGGCAAACTTGCAATTAAGTAACATATTTCAAATCGGCAACAAAATCTGACATGAACTGTCCCATAAATTTAGTTTAGTATGCTCAAATAGCATTTAAAAAGCTTATTTTTCAGGCTAGATGAGCCGATGCGCATGTGCAGTCCTAAGCACGAGTCTCAGGTTTCTATGGGAACCGGAGCTTCTAAGGGCAGATACAGTGACGCAATGACTTTATCAATCAGCGATTGGCTCTTTTACTTAGAAGGTGGGACATATTCCGCAATATTGCCTGTTGCAGTTTCTCCCATTCATACGTAACTAATAGGAGTGAACTGCCTTTCTATATCTATAGTCTTTGACGTGATTCAATGCCCCGATATACTCACGGCAAAGTACTTTTTCATTCTTCACTTGGAAGCAAAAAGAATTTGGAAATGCCTTTGCAGCGATATACTGTTAATACATCTAGACGCTGCTGAGAGCAACGTTTAGATGAATATGTGTTGCTCGCTTTCCTCTCAATAACAAAATAAACACAATATGACAGGGGTGAGAAAACAGCCATGATGAAAGCATCTGATCATAGCGATATGGATATGTTTGCACCAGCTCTGCAATTCACCACCATCATGTCGACAGATGAGGTAATTAATATTACATTCTTATGATAGTTTGAAGTATATTTGAGTCTATAGACTATATAGATCTGGCTCTGTGAGACTAAAGTTTGAATTATTCCTTTTTCTTTGCATGACACATTGACATTACAGCTCAGAACGGCTCTTTCGATATTATCCCGAACATTGTATAAGCATTCGTTTCATGTGTCACTGAAAAGAGAGGTTCTATGGAGTGCTTAAACGTCACATCCTTTGGATTTTCCTGGCAAAACTGGCCCAGGTCCTTCACACATAAATGAGTCTTTCATAAACAGCCTAGGGAGTCGGGGAAGGTCTTGTTTTTTATGTTTCGTTACAAGCTGTTCACATACTGGAAATACAAAAAGCGATTAATGCATTAAAATTATTACATAAAGCCCCTAATATGACAATTTTATAAACCTGAAGATAATATTAATTTAAAGTACTTTATAGACACAGTTTATGCAGTTACTTAATCTATTTTTGTCAATGAAAATATTACCAAACAAAACCACAGGAACCATTGCGCTCTAAACACAGTAGTGTTTCGCTTCCACCATAAACCAGTGTTTGAACTAATCAGTTCAGTGAATGATTCAATAATTCATTACTGGAGAAACGATTTAACTGTAACATGTAGAAAAAGTGACTGTAATCACCATCACTATTGCACATGCATACAGTCTGTAACACGCAAACACACTAGTGGAGTGATAGAAGTAAAGTCCCAGTGCTGTTGTATATTTAGAAATAATTAAAATTTCTCTCACCTCTTTAACCAGCTTGGTGCGATGCATTCTGTATGTTATGTTGCCTTTAGAGTTTGGCCAAAAGGACGTATCTTAGGAAGCGCTGATGTTATATATTTTTTATTGTAAAGAAGAAACATTATTGTGTTTTAAATACAAAGAACTTTTAAAGGAAAAGTGAAGGATAAAATAGGCTATATAAACAGGTAAACAAAGGAAACCTCAAACAGGGATGAGAAAGAAAGATAAGATCATAGTCTATTGTTGTGGTTATGAGTTTAAGAGATTTTACAGTATGTGAAATTTCAGCAAGAACGACATAAAATCTAGGCAAAGTGTCCAAACCGGTTCATGGAGGGGA
Organism: Chanodichthys erythropterus; assembly: GCF_024489055.1. Lineage (NCBI taxonomy): Eukaryota > Metazoa > Chordata > Actinopteri > Cypriniformes > Xenocyprididae > Chanodichthys > Chanodichthys erythropterus. The sequence goes on along the minus strand of NC_090231.1, from coordinate 6,726,383 downwards.
ACTGTCCTGCAGAGTTCGGCTCTGACTTGACTCAACAGCCCTGCTTGGAAGTTTCTAGTATGTCTGATAAGACCTTGATTAGCTGGTGCAGGTGTGTTTAATTAGGTAAATTATGCAGGATAGTGTCCCTCCAGGAGCAGGATTGACACCATTGGTTTAGATTCTTTTTTTTTTTTATGAATATCACAATCTGGACATTCTACTAAGACATTCTGCTAACATTCTAAGTAACTTTGCAACTAACTCTCATTAAAGTAGTAGACTGTTAGGTGTTAGTAGAATAAGTTGACGTAGTTGCAAAGTCAATTGTAGTCAGTAGAATGTCTAAAGTGGACCGTCGTAATAAAGTGTTACCCAGCTAGCAGACTGGGAAGAATAGTTCGCTTTTAAGAGCCCTCCAGAAAATTAGGCCTTAGCAAAACATTTGATATAATGAAACGCTTATCATTTATACAGGATGCTGCCTACAACTAAATTGAAAAATTTGCTTTTGCCCCCAGATAGTGTATGGCATATTCCAGCAAGCCAAACTCTGATCCCCTTTGATTGTCCCTATAATAAACTCATAGCACTGTTATGATGACATCATGTGAAAGTCATGGAAATGAATTCTACTGGCCAGGCTTGTGTGGCAATAAATACAATTTTACATGCTAATTATTAGGTCATGGCTCTGACAGGTTTTATGACTGTTTGATATCAACATTACGCAATCATAATGATGCAATGCTTGAACAATGCATTATCAAGGTGATGCAATGCATAATCAATGCATGATCAAAGTTTCTAAACTTTTTCTCTTCCCCATTCTGTGATTACCTTTAGTTACCCCACACCTCTGTACTAAAAGGCTAAGTTAGCTCACCGCCACTGCCACCATGCATTTGCAGCTCTCCGTATTACTATTCATGCTCTGATGAAAATAGAAAAGCGCATTTTTATTAGTATGAATGTCTTTGTGCCGGTATCATTTATTCAGGTTTTTCCTCTGAGAAAGAACATGAAAAGTGCTTTAGCTCCAAGCCCTTATTTTAACCCCATCAAAGGATGCACATATTCCCACAGTAGCTACAATGAAAGTGACTTACGAGAGAGAACTGCATGTGTATATGAAAGAATGCCTTTAATGTCGTCTAATGACAGTGCTGCACATTGACCTTTCGAGTTTCAAGGTGAAAGGCCTCTGCCAGCTGAACCGTCTCTTCTGCTCGTCTCACCGCCTCTGACAGCTCCGAGAGTGAGCTACAGAGAAGATCTACGGGAATCGGATGTTGCTCTGTTATCCAAACAACCATTGTGGCACGTCGCCCTGTTCTGTTTGTCAAAGATACAGTGCTTTTGACAGAAATCCAAGGAAATGCTTAAAAGGACTTTGGTGCATTGAAAGCCATGTTGTCATTCACACCAGTGCAGAAGTGGGCGTGCAGGAAACCACTGACTTTGTACAACAGTCTTATTAATTTGAGTATTTGAAATGTGGGGACAGAGTTAGTATGCAATATGCTGTGTAAGGCTAGAAGCTTATGCTGCTATTTTTTCAACCAATAATCGGAAACAAAAAGCAGTTGAAGGATGACGTGCATAATTCAGTTATTTATCTGGCTCTAATAGAATTAATCTGACTCCATTAAAGTTATTTTTTACCTCTTATTCATTAAAGATAAAAGTCTTTCTTAGAACTGATAGGAAAACGTAGGATTTGACCTGAACGTTTAGATAACGAAAGTTTCAATCAATTTAGCTTTCAACATTATCAGTTACAAAAGGAAAGATTCTCAAAACCTTTAAAGCAGGTAAAGTTATTTATTAAGTTACATGTTTAAATATACAGACAGTAGAATGGAACAACATACTGTATAGAAAACTTAGTTGTAACGAATAATGCACTGCTGTGCAGAAGAGGCTGTAAAAGCCTTTCTTGTATTAAGAGGTTACGCGTCGATGTGCGGGAGTGGCAGGGTTGAAGCCTTTCTCCCAGAACGTCAGTTACCTTTCCTCCTTATACCCTGAGCAAAGCATTGTTATACATGACTGGAATACCAACACCAAAACCAACTGACAGAAAACCAAAACATATGGCAAATGGGTGGCGATCAAGAGGGGGAAAAGTACATTAGCATATTCTCCTCAATGCTTGTTTAAGCAATACCTAGATTGTACATTAGGATACTTTAACGTCTCCATTAAGTACACTACCATTCAGTTCAGTTTATAAGCTGTCAGATGAGACCAAACATGACATAGTTAGTTAGAAAACACTAGTAAACAAATAGCATGTAGTTGAAAGCATATATGTCATGTTAAGCAATTGGTACAGATGAGGTGTATTGAGGTGTAAATGACTCTGTCTCTCAAGACAGAATCATCCTGTGCCTGGAGTGTCCCTTCAGTCCTCAATCAGCATACTGATGAATCCTTCGCACTAGATAGGCATTAGCATACTGTGATGATGAAGACCATTGTGCAATACCAATGTATTCCCAAGGTGGTAATGCGGCCACAACGTGAAGCGTGAACCAAACAGTTGATGGACCCCATTGTCAGTCGGGTCCATCAACTGTTTGGTTACCCATATTCTTCAAAATATCTTCTTTTGTGTTCAGCAGAAGGAAGAAATTCAAACAGGTTGGAAAAACTTGAGGGCGAGTAAATGATGACATAATTTTTGGGTGAACTATCGCTTTAATTAGGTCAGGGTGGTTGCTATTCAAGAGACCTTTCTGATGGAGTCTCTTGGTATGGCTTGAATCCCTCCTTCATTATAAGAGTATAGGATTTTGCTGTCATTTAATTGTATTTAAATTACGGTTCAGTTTGAGAAAATATACTGGTTACAATCAGGTTGACGTCCATATTTCATCATTTCAAATGTTAAAGGATTAGTTCACTTCAGAATTAAAATTTCCTGATAATTTACTCACCCCCATGTCATCCAGGATGGTTATGTCTTTCTTTCTTCAGTCGAAAAGAAATCCTGGAAAACATTGTAAGGGTCACATGTGACAGAGGTGGAATACAGTGTCTACAAAGCGAACATGTAAAGACTAAGTCAAACGGCCTTTACAAAAAAAAAGGTAAAACAACGATGTCAGACGATTTTGAAGTTGGAGGAGAAAATGAGATTAAGCGTTTCACCCTACCGCGGTACTTCTGCCTATGTCACGTGACCTTTCCAACGTGATGACGTAATGTGTGGCTCATCACAGAGCAGTGCAAGATGAGCATTTGTGGTTAAAAAGTATATACATTTTTATTTATTTTAGAAAATGATCGATTGTTTCTCTAGTTAAGACCCTTATTCCTCGTCTGGGATCATGTAGAGCTCTTTGAAACTGCATTTGGACCTTCAACCCGTTGAACCCCAGTGAAGTCCATTATATGGAGAAAAATCCTGGAATGTTTTCCTCAAAACCTTAATTCCTTTTTGACTGAAGAAAGAAAGACAAACATCTTGGATGACATGGGGGTGAGTAAATTATCAGGAAATTTTAATTCTCAAATGAACTAATCCTTTAAAGTAAACATCGCCTAAAAAGGAAGTCTAAAAAGGAAGAAGGCAAGAACCAATTTATCTTACATCAGAATTTTAAAACATGCATAATAAATGTGAAAAATGTTTTGGAGGCATATACTGCAGTTGTTTACATGCTTGTCTGTCTGCTTCCACCTCTGTAGGAGAACTTGACCTTCACACGGTGTCCTGCGATTGACAGGCAACATAAAGTCAAGCCCAGCTAATTATATTAAGAAACATAGATCCGTACAGGCAGTGGATGTGACAGGCACATTGATCAATCTGCTATGCATCCCTGTGAGATACTCTGCATTCAGGGATTATATAAAGCACAGAATTGGCTGTTTGAAGACGATGTTGTAATTGGATGCAATTAGTCAAGTTTGAATGTATGTGTATAGATAACGGGCATGCAGGAATCCAGCATTGTGATCTGCTCTGCAGACTGAACAGGTTACTGATACCTGACAGAAGCCTATTGCAATACGCTGGGGACGAGAGCTCACTTTCACACTATATATAAAGCATTTTATGTAAGCTGCTCTGAATAACAACGTCAGCTTAATGCTTTAAATGTAAATACCGTTTCGATAAGTATATGTAAATTTAAAGAGCGCAGCAGTTACTGTGAGGATGTAATAAAGCTGCGATACAGGTATTTTTATCTTTAAATGACAGTTTAAAGACACGGACAAGATATGTCATGTTTCAAGATAAGGTTCAGTTTTTCAAAGTTAAGCTATTGCTCATGCCGAACAGTATGTGAGAATCCTACTTATGAGCAAAAACAGCTGAGGATATTTCAGATGCATGACTCTTCATAATATATTATTAACAAGGCACCATTGCTATTGCTCATAATTCTTATTAAATAAATAATGTATATTTCAAATTTTATTAAAATATGATTCATTAACATATACTCATGTCTGCATGTACATGAACTATTGATGTATTTTATTATAATGCTTTTCACGGTTACATACAGGGCTTGGAATGAACACTTGTCAAGCACCGAATGAGAGTAAGTGTTGGCGAGTATATGAAACGGTGTCAATTGCCAGTCGGTCTGTAATATTTTTATGAATTATAACAATGCAATGAGAGTGAAAACATGAACGTAAACAAGTTGACGGGACAGTGCTGCCTGTCAAGAAAGTTTAGCCTTGGCATTTTAAATACTCATGTGCAAGAAGATGTGAAAGGGAACTTAATTCATTACTCACACGCTGTGTGGGAAGTTTTCTGTGTGCAAACATTCGAAGCGCACAAAAACTGAATTGAGCTCTCTTTTTTACAACTTGCACTTGAAAAAAATAAATTCACAAAAAGTATGTTAGTAAACATAGTCAGTTATGTCTTAAGTGAACGTAAGAAAACGCATGTGAAAACGCTGATTCTCTCTGTTTTTAATGTTAATCAAACAACAAAAGACAAAGAGAAACAATCACTGCTCTTGTCTGAATAACTTTTTTTTAAAACTTAAGGATAAAGGATTAATCTGTTTATTTTATACAGTGAACTGATTATTTAACATTTGATTAATTTATTAAATTTCTGTTAGACCTACCTTAAATGGAATAGAGAAATGTGAATTTTCACTGGTTCCTAAAATTTTGCTGTCATAACTACTGGTTTTTGCAAAAGGAGTTTAATGGCCAGTAAAAAATACTTATGGCCAGTAATGGCAGGTGTGGCAAAAAGTTTGTTTTAAAGGTGCAATGTGTACATTTTAGCAGTGAGATTGCGAACTGCAACTAACACACCCCTTGCACCCCTCCCTTTCGGAGAAGCTATGGTTGCCGTCTGGCCGACACAAGACAAAGATGTCGTCGTCTGAGACAGCAAGGGAGCAGCCTGTGTGAAGCAATGAGGTTTCTTCTTACTTCTAATAAAGAACAATCTCTGCTTCTAATAAACCAGACGACTACTACTACTATTACTACTACTACTACTTTGTGTGTATTCAACTTAGTGACAATGCAAGCTGCTGTCACAGACACGTCAGGTTCCACCTCACTCCCTTACCCACGCACCCAATCACCGGAGTTCTGATCACCGCCACCTGCAACTCATTACCACATCATCACCACGCTATTTAAACCCCACACTCACACACACACATTGTCCGGTCTCGTTTGTGATACGCATGTTGTATACTTACCTCAAGGACTCCCAACTCGATACTTACCTGTCTCCATACTCTCCATCGTCTCCTGGTCTCCTCGTGTCTCTACCTGCCTGTGTGTGTGAGTGTTCCTGTCTGCCAGCTCCAACGTCTTCATCTACCTGCATCTGCAACATAAACAAAGGACAGTATTACCTCTCTTTCACCTCCAAGTTCATCATATCCATCATTGCACTTACCTGTTGCTCTGCTGATATTGCAAATAAACATCCAAACTGCTTTCATCTCTGTCTCCGGTGTCTATACTGTAACAGAAGACCGGACCATAACAGCTACCTATCAGCATGAGCCGCCAAGACCCTTTCCAAGAGCTCGTGGACGCAGTTCGTTGAGTACTCACTCCTCAACCACCGTTGCCGTCACCAGCACCAGTCACCGCTGCTGCCACCGCCTCCACTGTCACCTCTACACCGCCAGTATTCAACGCCAGTCCCATGGCCAAACTGGCGCCCTACTCAGGATCGGCGGAGGATTGCAGCGGATTCCTCCTTCAGTGTGAGTTGGTCCTGGAGATGCAGCCGCACTTCTACCCCACCGACACGGCGAAAATAGCGTTCGTTATATCCCAACTGCAAGGTAAGGCCCTGCAATGGGCGGATTCCCTCTAGACTCAAAACGGATCAGTTGTTAAATCCTACATGGCATTCGTCACCCACTTCAGAGAAGTTTTCGGAAAACCCCTGGCTAATTCTTTAACTGGTGAGAAATTGTACAATTTGAAACAAGGAAATAAGACTGTTAACGATTATGCCTTGCAGTTCAGAACGCTCGCCGCAACCAGCGGATGGAATGAACAAGCCCTCATCACCACCTTCCGACAAGGTCTGGAGCCTAATGTGCGGCTGCATCTCGCTGCATACGAGGACTCCATAGGACTTGAAAGATTCATCCAGCTCGCCATCCGCGTGGGTTCTCGTATGCAGTCGTGTCTCCTCGAACACCAGGGCCAGCCACAAACCACACCTCTCCTCCGTCGGTCCGAACCCGTCAGCTCCCCAGAACCAGCTCCAGAACCCATGCAAGTGGATAACTCCCGTTTGTCACCAACAGAAAGACAGAGAAGGCTGACCCTGAATCTGTGCTTATACTGTGGATCGCCTGGGCATGTTATCTCCACATGCCCAACCCGTCCTCCTCGACCCGTGGTGAGTGCTATCATTCCCTCTCTCCAAAAGATGAAACCACTCACCACTGTAGTAAACCTTACTGCTGCTAATGCTTCCATTCCAGTGGTGGCGCTCCTCGATTCAGGGTCAGCAGGAAATTTCATCTCCGGTGCCCTCTGTCGACACCTCGGGATCAAGACCTCGCCTTCTCCGATTAACTACCAGGTCCACTCTATCACGGGCAAACCCCTGAGTCGCAAGACGATTCGACGCGTCACTGGACCCCTTCAACTGCACGTGGGTATCTTCCACACTGAATCCATCCATCTGCTGGTTCTGGAGGAATCCACCGCTGACATGGTTCTAGGGCGCCTGTGGCTGGAACTCCACAATCCCAACATCTCCTGGCGCACGGGCGAAGTCCTGAAGTGGGGCGACCACTGCTTCCCCGGCTGTTTCCCAGAACTTCCAATTCCAAGATCTCCTCTCTCCACAAGTCTCTCCATCAACGCTACCTCCATCGAAAGTCCTGTGGAAAAACGCTCCGTCGAAGTTCCACCCGACTACGCCCCCTTCAGTGACGTCTTCTGCCCGCAACGCGCCTCCAAGCTTCCTCCACACCGGCCATGGGACTGTGCCATCGATCTGTTACCAGGTGAACCAGTGCCCAGGGGACGCATATACCCCCTGTCAGTACCGGAGGAGAAGGCCATGGAGGAATACATCAAAGAGGCCCTTCAACAAGGATACATCCGCCCGTCTACTTCCCCTGCTGCTTCAAGCTTCTTCTTCGTGGCCAAGAAGGACGGAGGCTTGAGGCCTTGCATAGACTACCGCTCTCTTAACAAGATAACTGTGAAATTCCGGTATCCACTTCCCCTCGTCCCAGCGGCCCTGGAACATCTCCGCGGTGCCACTGTGTTCACCAAGCTGGACCTCTGCAGCGCGTATAACCTCATCCGGATACGCGAGGGGTAGTGGAAGACCGCCTTCGTCACGCCCACCGGCCACTATGAATACTTAGTCATGCCGTATGGCCTGGTCAACGCCCCCCTCCGTATTCCAGGATTTCATCCATGAGGTGCTCCGGGAGTTCCTCCACAAGTTCGTTCTCGTGTATATTGATGACATCCTCATTTACTCCCGGAGCCTGGCCGAACATCGCCACCACGTTGCGGAGGTCCTCAAGCGCTTACGGCAGTTCCATCTCTTCCTAAAGGCAGAGAAGTGCTCATTCCATCAGCCCTCAGTCCACTTCCTGGGATACCTGATTGACCACAGTGGCATCCGGATGGACGAGGGGAAGGTTTCTGCCATCCAGAACTGGCCTACTCCAAGTACCATAAAAGAACTCCAACGTTTCCTCGGATTTTCCAATTTCTACCGCCGGTTCATCAAGAATTACAGCACCATTGTCAGTCCACTCACCAACCTCCTCCGTAAGCAGCCCAAGTCTCTGTCCTGGTCCCAGCCTGCCACAGAAGCTTTTGAGACGCTCAAGAAAGCCTTCACCACCGCTCCCCTCCTCGTCCACCCCAATCCAGACCTACCATTCGTCGTGGAGGTGGACGCCTCCACCACCGGAGTGGGAGCGGTACTATCGCAGCAGCAGGGGAATCCAAGTAGGCTCCATCCATGCGCCGCCTTCTCCCGCAAGCTCAACCCGGCGGAGGTGAACTATGATATCGGGGACCGTGAACTCCTGGCTGTCAAGCTCGCCCTTGAGGAGTGGAGGCATTGGTTGGAGGGAGCAAATCACCCATTCCAAGTTCTAACTGACCATAAGAACCTCGAGTATTTGAAAGCTGCTAAGCGACTCAACCCTCGTCAAGCCCGGTAGGCAATGTTCTTCTCACGTTTCAACTTCACCATATCATACCGCCCTGGTGCCAAGAACCTCAAAGCCGATGCTCTCTCACATCTCCACGCTCCCGAGGAAAAGAACGACGAACCTGAACCTATTCTGCCTGAATCAATCTTCGTGTGCCCTATCGAATGGTCAGAAGAGACCTTACCCTCCTCCAATGCCTCCTCACGCACTCCGCCGGGTTGCCCCCAAGGCTTGCACTACATCACCCGGACACGACGCACTCCACTCCTGCACTCCTCTTCACTTGGCACTGGTCACCCGGGGGTCAATGAGACCCTCTCGCTGCTGAAACAGCGCTTCTGGTGGCCCAACATGGCCAGCGACGTCAGAAGGTACGTGCAGGGCTGCAGGGAGTGTGCCATCTCCAAGAGCCCACGCCATCTTCCAACCGGCAAGCTCAATCCTCTGCCCGTTCCTGAGAGACCCTGGTCACACCTGGGAGTGGACTTCATCACCGATCTCCCCGAGTCTGATGGTCACACCTGCATTCTGGTCGTCGTAGACCGTTTCTCTAAAGCCTGCCGTCTAATACCCCTGGAAGGTCTACCGACTGCCATGGCCACAGCGGAATTAATGTTCAACCACGTCTTCCGTCACTATGGAATCCCCAAAGATATTGTCTCTGATAGAGGACCTCAATTTGTCTGGAAGGCGTTCTTCTCCCTCCTGGGTGTGACCGTCAGCCTATCGTCTGGATACCATCCTCAGTCGAACGGGCAGACGGAACGGAAGATCCAGGAGATAGGCCGCTTCCTGCGTACCTTCTGTCACGGCCACCAGGACTCCTGGAACCAGTACCTGGGTTGGGCCGAGTATGCCCAGAACTCCCTCCGTCAAGCCACCACTGGATTAACACCCTTCCAATGCATACTCGGTTTCCAACCCCCACTGTTCCCCTGGGACGGGGAACCCTCCAACGTTCCAGCTGTCGACTACTGGTTCCGGGAGAGCGAGAGGGTATGGGACTCAGCTCACCACCAGCTGCAGAGAGCCCTGCGCAGGCGCAAGACGACAGCGGACCTTCGGCGCTCCCACGCTCCAACCTATCAACCGGGGCAGAAGGTCTGGCTGTCCACCAGAGACATCCGGATGCGCCTGCCCTGCAAGAAGCTGAGTCCCCGCTTCATTGGCCCGTTCACCATCCTTCGACAGATCAATCCCGTCACCTACAGACTCCAACTTCCTGCACAGTACAAAAGAATTCATCCCACCTTCCACGTGTCACTATTAAAACCTCACCACCCTTCTGTTATTCCCTCCACAGAACTTGACGTGGCAGCCGCCGAGCCCCCCCTTCCACTCATCCTGGACGACGGAACTGCTTACGTGGTGCGAGAGATCTTGGACTCCCGGCGCCGTGGTGGTCTATTAGAATACCTGGTGGATTGGGAAGGCTATGGCCCCGAGGAACGCTCATGGGTCCCCAAGAATGATATCCTTGATCCTACTCTGTTACAGACTTTCCACACCAACCACCCAGACAGACCTGCCCCGCGACCTCGAGGACGACCACCATGACGTCGGGGTCCTCGGCCCTCAGGAGCGGGCCGTGGGAGGGGGGGTACTGTCACAGACACGTCAGGTTCCACCTCACTCCCTTACCCACGCACCCAATCACCGGAGTTCTGATCACCGCCACCTGCAACTCATTACCACATCATCACCACGCTATTTAAACCCCACACTCACACACACACATTGTCCGGTCTCGTTTGTGATACGCATGTTGTATACTTACCTCAAGGACTCTCAACTCGATACTTACCTGTCTCCATACTCTCCATCGTCTCCTGGTCTCCTCGTGTCTCTACCTGCCTGTGTGTGTGAGTGTTCCTGTCTGCCAGCTCCAACGTCTTCATCTACCTGCATCTGCAACATAAACAAAGGACAGTATTACCTCTCTTTCACTTCCAAGTTCATCATATCCATCATTGCACTTACCTGTTGCTCTGCTGATATTGCAAATAAACATCCAAACTGCTTTCATCTCCGTCTCCGGTGTCTATACTGTAACAGCTGCCTCTAAAAACATGAACGATTTAGAAGAAAAAAAACAGTGACTAAATGCGCTCTGTAGAGTGTTTGTCCATTTAGGGCTGCTGTAGAAACATGCTGGCCAATAAAGGCGACTTGACATATAGAGATGGGACCCGCAGTGTACGTGATAGAAATGGCTCATTCCAAGGTAATAAAAACATAATGGTTTGTAGTAAAGTTCAAAGTTCGTAGGGAAGGAAGAGGACAAGGGTCGGCTTTTGACTGCTGACTGAGCTTCATTTAGTGTATATAAAAAATGTCCAACAAAAGTCTGTGCACCGCACAACAACGAAAATAAACAATCCACAACAGGCCTTCACTCCAGAACGCTATGAACAATCCACAATAGGGCTTCTCTCCAGTGCTGTTGTCGTGCTCAGTCTCTCAGTCAGCAGTCCCTCTCTCTCTCCCACACTCCTGCTTCTCCTGGCGTTTTATCCTGTCTCCGCGCCAATTACTGGAATGAGAAATAGGTGTTCGTAATTTACATTTAACCCACTCGCTTACCACGCGTCTCCCGACACTCTCTCCAGTTGCAGACCTCGCTGAACCACGCCCCCCTCGCCACATACCCCCACCGCCCAACTCAGGCGGAGCCATCCAGCCTGCAATAGCGGAGGGTGAGGACGGCCCACCTAATGGCAAGACATTCTTTTTCTACGGTGCTGTATTTAGCTTCTCTCTTGGAGAGCTTACGGCTAATGTACAGCACCGGCCGTTCCTCCTCCTCTATCTCCTGGGACAGGACAGCACCCAGCCCTCTGGAACAAAAAGGGGAGAGAAAAATCAGGAGAATGAAGCAGTGGCCCGCCACATAGAGCAGCCTTCACTTGGGTAAAGGCCTGCTGGCACAGCTCCGTCCACTGGACCGTATCTGGTGCATCCTTTTTAGTTAGATCAGTCAATGAGCTGGTGAGGTCAGAATAATTAGGTACAAACCTTCTATAACATCCCGCCAGCCCAAGGAACTGTCTTACCTCCTTTTTGGTCTTGGGGCGCGGACAAGTCGCAATTGCTGCGGTCTTATCAATTTGGGGACGCACCTGTCCATGCCCCAAGTGGAAGCCCAGATACCGTACTTCCACGCGCCCAATTGCACACTTCTTCGGGTTGGCCGTGAGCCCGGCCCCCCTCAGCGATCTCAGGACAGCCCTCAAATGCTGCATATGCCGCTGCCAATCATTACTGAAGATAATAATATCATCCAGATAGGCAGCAGCATATGCACCATGGGGCCGCAAAATTTTATCCATGAGCCGCTGAAAGGTAGCCGGTGCCCCGAACGGAAGTGTAACAAATTGGTGTAATCCGAACGGCGTCGTGAAAGCTGTCTTTTCTTTGGATAATGGCGACAAGGGGATCTGCCAATATCCCTTTGTTAAGTCCAGTGTCGAATAAAATCCGGTGGGAGGGCGAGAGGTGATCTCCCCCTGGAGCCAGAGCGAGGGATTGTTTTTTGACATTCGCCTCTGGCCCGAGATCATCCTCCCCGCTAATCACTGTAGCCAGCATCACTGATTCTGCTTCATTCCATTTTTTAAGGTTGAGGTGGTAAATTTGACGTGCTCCTCTCTTATCCGACCGTATTACCTCATAATCGAGCTCCCCAACTGGCTGTGTAACCTCAAACGATCCTTGCCACTTTGCCAGTAACTTTGAGCTTGAAGTAGGGAGCAATACAAGCACTTTATCTCCCGGTGAAAATTTGCGTAAGTTAGTTCCCCTTTCAAACAGTTGGCTCTGTTTGTGCTGGGCTTGTAACAAATTCTCCATGGATAGCCGCCCTAAAGTGTGGAGTTTTGCTCTCAAGTCCATAACATACTGAATTTCGTTTTTAGCCTGAGACGGTCCGTCCTCCCAAGTCTCCCTTAGGACATCCAGCACCCCGCGGGGCTGGCGTCCGAAGAGAAGCTCAAAGGGGGAAAACCCCGTGGAGGCTTGCGGGACTTCTCGTACTGCGAATAACAGGGGTTCTAGCCACTTATCCCAATTTTTGGTGTCTTCCCTAACGAACTTATGAACCATGGATTTAAGCGTGCGGTTAAAACGTTCGACCAGCCCGTCCATTCGTGGGTGAAAGACGCTGGTACGAATCGATTTAACGCCCAACAATTCGTAAAGTTCGTGTAAGGTGTAAGGTGTCGAAGACCAGGAGGTTCTGTACAGGCAGCTGCTGCGCTGCCACCTGCGACTCACCCGAGAGTAGTGGGATGAGTCGCATGGGCCACTGATCCCGGGGCCAACCTGAAACCTCCGCGGACTTCTCGAAAAGGTCCAGGAAGGCCTCCGGGTCATCCAGCGGGCCCATCTTGTTGAGGGGGAGATGGGTGGGCGCAGCCAGCTGTCCGGTGGTCTCAGTACGAACCTCCTGGTCGATCCAGCTCCGGAACCTCTCGCGGTCTTCCTGCTTGCCCTGAAGGATGGCCTGGAAACGCCGCTCCTGATCCGAACGGAGGTCCAGCAGGGCTTGATGTTGGTCTTGGTGTAAGACCGCGAGGGATGATATGATGTCCGCAAACGGCCCGGCGGAGGGCGTTTGCATGGCGGCGGCTCCCTTCTTCCTTCCCGGGTTTTGGCACCAGTGTAGTAAAGTTCAAAGTTCGTAGGGAAGGAACAGGACAAGGGTTGGCTTTTGACTGCTGACTGAGCTTTATTTAGTGTATATAAAAAATGTCCAACAAAAGTCTGTGCACCGCACAACAACGAAAATAAACAATCCACAAAGGGGCTTCACTCCAGAACTGTATAAACAATCCACAATAGGGCTTCTCTCCAGTGCTGTTGTCGTGCTCAGTCTCTCAGTCAGCAGTCCCTCTCTCTCTCCCACACTCCTGCTTCTCCTGGCGTTTTATCCTGTCTCTGCGCCAATTACTGGAATGAGAAACAGGTGTTCGTAATTTACATTTAACCCACTCGCTTACCACGTGTCTCCCGACACTCTCTCCAGTTGCAGACCTCGCTGAACCATGCCCCCCTCGCCACACGGTTCATTAGGTAAGGTCTTTATGTACCACTTAGAACATAGTTATTTACATTATATTGCATTTCTGTCATTAGATCCTCCCAAATGGAACACATTGCATCTTTAAGCCTTGGTTACATAATGTATAGGCTTTTGAAATATGATAAAATAGGACTGTACATGTTTTTTGTTGCTTTTGAAATAACTCCATCTGTCAGTTAGATATGTTACAGCATAATATACTTAAAAAGCAAAAATAAAAGCATTATAACATGCAATAAAGAAAGTGTAGCTTTTAAGCACATAATTCATTCCTGGTGCGTAATTGATGGAAAGTAGTCCATGATAGCCTTGAAGAACTTTTAGATGAAATGACTGGAATGTTTGCTTTCCGTCTTATCACAAGGCCAATTAAGCAATCCGTAGTGAGTATAAATTGTTTGTGGAGTTCAGATGTAAAGGGCACCATGCATCTGCCTGACAACTAATCATTGTATTTCCAATCTGAATTAAGCTGTGATACATCATTTGTCCAGGGCTAGGATGCAGCAAAAACTGTTTCCATACCCATCCTGCCAAATTTTCATATGATATTTGTAGGAAAATGTATGTAGGAAAATTACCACCCTGAATGGCTAATAGCAGAACAACACCAAAACCCTTTGCTAGTGACTATCCTAAGATGCAATGTCAAAGGCAGCAGACATGGGGAAAAAAGCCTATTTCACCCTTTTAGGAACTCTCCAAAAACAACTGATCACTGGACAGGCATCTACTATACAATAATACAATATTTGCAATGCTTGCAAAAAAGTTAATTTTGTTGGAAAACATGGCCAATGTGAAATATGCTCAACATCTACCTGAGGCCAAAACACCCAGGAAAACATTGACCCCTTGCTGGTCACCAGCTATCAACCGCAAGTAGCAAATCACATTCACGGCTGTGACATGCTAAATGGTGCTAAATGCACTGAAATAGTATTTAAATTAAGTCATTGTCATTCTTTTCAGCACAAACACAAGTCTTATGTAAATTAGACTCATTACAGATCGTGTCCCATTCACAGAACTCTGCGCTATTTGTATTGCGCAATTAGCATCATATTGTTGCCCACGGAAAGCAGGCAGTAAATGAAATGTAATATTTACGTTTTCTATTGATCATAGCAGCAGGAATTCATCAAAAGATCAAAATGACAGAGAAGAGCACGAGAACTGATTGTTAATCCACATTTTCTGCATTTTAACGAGCCGAGTGACTCTGAACTGAACACCAGGAACAGGAACTGCGTTGTGCAAATTGCATTCAAATTTTGTGAATTGTGTGATTGCAAACATTGTGTGCAAACACAAAGCTATTGGTGATACAATTCATTGTTAGTAATTTGAGTGTTTTCCAATGGACCATTTTCACAGAAGCCAAATTTATTCTTTTTTTCTGATTGCTGAAATTAATATCTTTATATTTTCCCCTCTTTTGGAAAGTCATGGAAATGCTATTTTTTATTTATATATGCATTAGACTTACATGCATCAGATGTTCAGCCAGCGGTCTGTGGGTTTGACGTCTGAGGCTTAGATTACTTAAACAGATGGCAGAGCATTGAATAATATTACTACATAAAACAAAAAAGGAAAGTTTTAAGAATACAGACAAGTTACCGTGATACCACCACCAATCATAAATGTGACTGTGAAACAGACTGTCCTTACCTAAATTGTTGCTATAGTAGCCTAATATCAATTCCAGAAATCCTATGCACTTACTAAACTAAAAATCTACTCTATTTGACCAATAAAATCCATTTTCATAGTCCAGGTGAGGGGTGATGCTACCCCCACCAGAATTGTATAGATAAATTAGAGAGAGTTTGAATTTAAAACCCTTTTTTCTAATTTTAAATCAAATTTAAGGGTGAGCAAAAGCGCGCACATGAAAGGACAACAGGGTTGACGAACACTGCACGGTGCATGCCTGTGTGTGCAGTAATGCGATGTTACCACAGTCCACACGTCCTCTTTTAGATGGTACACACTCACACTCAGACATGTAGTCGAGCTGTCAGACACACACAGCAGGCAAAGCCCCTGAGGGTTACAGCCCTGGAGTAGAGCTCCCATCCCCAGTGCATTCTAATAAGCTCTCTGCAGCCTGGCTCTCTGCAAACCAAGGTTAATCTAGGTGTCAACACCTGTCGTCGGAATTGGATATTGCTCTAGGGTGACATGAGCAAGCACCACGAATACGTACAGTTCCTCAACGTGACTCTCCCTTTGTTCCCATTTTCCATATTTGGATCAGTCACTGGCTTTGCTTGGTTTGATTCAAAGAAAATTCCGAGATCTTCCCCACCCCCCTTTTTTATTTACCAAAAATCGGAAAGAGAGTTACACTGAATAAATTTAACACTTGATTATGGTGCAACAGTGCACAATAATTCATAATATTCTGTCATCACTTATCTAGATATACTGTTTTCTAAATAGGCCTGTTCTCTTGGGAGTAATTTTCACCTGCCAAACTAAGCATTTAATATGGTCGTAATGTGCATCAGCTGGTTACTTCTGCCAAACATTGTGCTCTGAAACTTTTAACACTGTGTCTATGATTGTGAGGTTTAAGTGCAGACCATTAGTTTTCAGTATCACTCAATATTTAGCATCAGTATTCAACAGTTTTACAGAAAAACAACTACATCTACAATGTTTCTAAATGGTTTAGAAATTTTGGATGGAGAAGCATTTTGTTAGGTTTGTCAGATATCATTTTTGATAGTCTTTCCCTTTGTCACAGAATGTTTTTGACTATGATATCTTTTAATTTCTGGTGAAAACGTGAGTTTGACTGAATAGAAGTTGCTTACTGGCAAGTCAAAAGATCTGCCTCCAATTCGTGCCTTAATACTGGTTTCATACATGTCATGAATACTAATCTAATACTGTAGAATAATAACTCTAAAATGTATTGCAGTCCACATTTTTTTGCACTTGTGAAGGCAATAGGAAATGTACAGGGGTTGGACACTGAAACTGAAACACTTGGTTTTAGACCACAATAATTTATTAGTATGGTGTAGGACCTTCTTCTGTGGCCAATACAGCATCAATTCTTCTTGGGAATGTCAGATATAGGTCCTTCACAGTGGCCGGAGGGATTTTGAGCCATTCCTCTTCAAGAACAGTGTCCAGGTCACTGTGTGATGCTGGTCAAGGAAAACATTTTCTGACTCGCTCCTCCAAAATACCCCAAAGTGGCTCGATAATATTCAGATCTGGTGATTGTGCAGGCTTTGTGAGATGTTCAACTTCACATTCATGTTCATCAAACCATTCTGTCACAAGCCTTGCTGTGTGTATTGGTGTATTATCATGCATTACCATACATGGCACCCGTTTCAAGGAACAATGATTAAACCTTTAGGTTCACATGGTCCTCCGGAATAGTTTGGTAGACCTTTGCACCTGGCAGCCCATGAAGCACAGGGGGGAATGCCATGATATTTCAGCCCAAACCATCATTGAATCCACCCCGTTCTTAACTCTGGGCAGCAACAGTTCGGGTGTTGAGCCTCCTTGGGGCTTCTCCACACCATAACTCCCACAGATGTGGGAAAGACAGTAAAGTCAACCGGATTCGGGGCCGTTTCCAGATGAGACCGAGGACCGGTGCCTTGACACGACCACGACGCAGCCCTGTATCAGCAGAGATCGAGTCGACTAGATCATCCATTGTGAAGACATCATCAACACGACAGCCAGTGCCACAGTTTCCTCAAAATTATAATCGTGATTATTAATCATGTTTATTCTATCAAAAGAGTAATGAAACTATGGCTATATTGCAAGTTCTTTACCAACCTACACTTCACCCAAAAGGCCTGTAGGTGGCACAAAGATTTAAATACTAAATAATATAATAAACTATAATAACTTCGTTAGATGGTAAATCAATACAAAACATGGTTTTGGTGAGCGCTTTGTAATATGTATTCACATTAGATTTTAAAGCAACACAATTCGTTTGCAATAAGACAAACCAGATTCAAATTGCCCGGCAAATTCGTAAAGCAAAGAAAAATCATTTCTAGCTGCTCAACATTATGAAAACTGGTAAAACCTTTAGGAACTTCAAAAGATAAAACAGCGAAATTCCTAATATTACTTCCAATATTTCCAAATTATCTTCATTTTCATAGAGTGGGCCAATATGGTGACGATTATTTAAAATCAATCGAGAGAAGCAGCATTATCGTGATAAAATACGATTAATCGTGCAGCCCTAATTTAATTTAATTTGACTTGACATTTGATATTCAACAGTATCCTTGACATTTATTCAACAGTGCTTTTGATCTGCCTGCATTGACACTATTCTTTAAAAGGAAAAATTATATACCAATTATCAATGTAAAGCTGCTTTGACACAATCTGCATTGTAAAAAGCGTTATATAAATGAAGGTGACTTGACTTGACTTAAAGGTGGGCTCATCAGAGAACAATACATGTCTCACACTGTCTACAGCCCAAGATTTGCACTATTGGCACCAATGAAACCAACATTTGACCAAAGGTTTGGCTATAGCAGCCTGACCTTGAATATTGACTCTGTGGAGCTCCTGACAGACGGTTTTGGTGGAAACAGGAGAATCGAGGTGCGCATTTAATTCTGCAATGATTTGGGCAGCTGTGATTTTATGTTTTTTTTTAAATACAATCCGGGTTAGTACCTGGATACTCATTTGGCGCATGTCGACTTGCGCATTCTGCGTACGGTTGTCTGCAGTACCTGGATATCCCTTTCAGACAGCTGTCTCTTGCGTCCACAGTTACTCCTGTTGGATGTGGTTCATCCTTCATGGTGGTATGCCGATATAACCCTGGATAACATAGCCTTCGATACATCACAAAGACTTGCTGTCCAGGTCACAGATGAGGCAGTGAGACGCGCACCAACAATTTATCCTCTTTTGAACTCTGATATGTCTCCCATTATGTTGTGTGGATTGTAATATTTTATGTACAGCTGTGCTATTACTCTGATAATTCAACCTTCACATTCTGCTCTTACTGATAGAATGTAAAATCAGTGAAGATTGGCCACAAGTCTGTGCATTTAGGCCTGAATGCTCCAACTCTGTAGGGTCTTTCACAATGAATAGTCCTAGGAACTCTGTTATAGGAACTAGTCACTAGGATAGTTCCCCGAGAACTAATTTCCCCCTCAGGCCATGTTCCTGGTTGCATTCGCACTGGAAATAGGAACTGTGAAGCGGCCAACAGTGGCGTCTTTAAGCGTGGCATTTACAAACCCTAAAAACCAGTGGATGGAAGACGCCATGATCGGAGCTGTGTTTCTTGGGGATGGGATGTAAATGCTTAATTTATGCAACTAAAAGAGCAAAAATTGGGGCTAAGAGACGAAATCTCATATGACAACATTCAGTATTACATATCATTGAGGCAGAGAAAAGAACACAACCCTGCAGACAGCAGGTAAAGGCTGTTATAGCTGTTTTCCATGTTCGAGAAGTAAATATGTTTACACAGCTTTTTAAAAATGCCGGGTGCTGGTGTTTGATGTGTGTTTGACCAATAAAAGTACACTTACGTCACTGATAGTTCCTATAGTGCTGATTAAGACCCTACTCTGAAGTAGGAGCTAATTTAGTTCCCCCAAAAGGAGTTCTTAGAACTAAAATCGTTCTTAGTTCCTATGGTGCGAACACGAAAAAATCTGGGTATTTCAGCCAGTAGTTTTAGGAACTATGAAAAGGTTCGGTGCAAAAGCCCCTTATATTGGCCAGTGTTTCAGATTCATTGTGCAACCCCTGTAGGGTTAGTGCTCAGTCTGCACCCTTAAAGTGTCATGAAACCCCCCTGCTTTAGCCTGGTCTTTAACACCTCAGAGCTGGAAAAGTCTCAATAAATGGGCGTGTAAAGCTGTGGAAAAGTGGGATTGTAGAGAGGGGGTGGGGGGAGGTTAGACAACAACCAATAAAACACATACCTGCAACATACTCATTATGAATTCATTATAGAATAATGAATATTAATGTATGAGAGGAGGAACTTGATGTGTTTTAAAAATACAATCATATGACAACAAACAAGGGACAAACATGGAAGAGTCTAATATTTTCATCATGTATACGAGTACTACAGTCTCTGAATGGATGACACACGTCAGTTTAACACAAAGGCATAGTTACTTTTTTGTCCATTATTCTTTGAATTTGCGTTCTACATGGTCTTCTGTCTATCAGAATAATTCATCATGTCATTGTGATTATCAGACGTAAGGCTGAATCAGTGTCCATTTGCATATATTTCATTTGAAGACATGATGAAATGTGCGCATACACGGTGCTGGTTAATGAGCAATAGATTATATGAAATATGTCTAAAACTTGAAACATGCTTACTTCAGTCCGTATATAATCTATGTTCCACTAGACAAATGTTGTTAAACCACTCTCATGAGCACGCCGTGTTCTTACATATTAAATATTACAGTGATATTTCCCATGAGTTTGTAGTCAAACAACAGCTCTAAATGCATCACGGGGAAAAAGCAAACAGCACTTTTGTGTTACTGAGGAAATGCACACTTATATGTGCCTGAAGGACAACAAAGCAGTTGAACAGGCAAGAAGTGAATTTGAACGTCATTTGAACTCTCCGCTGTAATGCTATCTCATTTGTAATACAGTGCTTGGTTTAAAGGTGCCATAGAATTGAAAAATGAATTTACCTTGGCATAGTTGAATAACAAGAGTTCAGTACATGGAAATGACATACAGTGAGTCACAAACATCATTGTTTCCTCCTTCTTATATAAATCTCATTTGTTTAAAAGACCTCTGAAGAACAGCCGAATCTCAACATAACAGTTGGGATCATTAATATGTACGCCCCCAATATTTGCATATGCCAGCTCATGTTCAAGGCATTACACAAGGGCAGCCAGTATTAACGTCTGGATCTGTGCACAGCCGAATCATCAGACTAGGTAAGCAAGCAAGGACAATAGCGAAAAATTGCAGATGGAGCAATAATAACTGACATGATCCATGAAATTTTTAGTGATATTTGTAAATTGTCTTTCTAAATGTTTCGTTAGCATGTTGCTAATGTACTGTTAAATGTGGTTAAAGTTACCATCGTTTTTTACTATATTCATGGAGACAAGACTGTCGTTATTTTCATTTTTTAAACACTTGCAGTCTGTATAATGCACAAACACAACTTTCTTTATAAATCTCTCCAACAGTGTGTAATGTTAGCTTTAGCCACGGAGCACCATCATTCAGAATCAAATGTAAACATCCAAATAAATACCATACTAACGTGATTAGACATGTTGCATGACGAACACTTTGTAAAGATCCATTTTGAGGGTTATATTAGCTGTGTGAACTTTGTTTATGCTGTTTGAAGGCAGTCGAGAGCTCAGGGCGGGGAGCACAAGAATTTAAAGGGGCCGCAGCCTGAATCGGCGCATATTTAATGATGCCCCAAAATAGGTAGTTAAAAAAAATGAAATAAAAAAATCTATGGGGTATTTTTGAGCTGAAACTTCACAGACACATGCAGGGGACACCTTTGACTTATATTATCTTTTGAAAATGCATTTTACGGCACCTTTAAAAAAGTTAATTCTCATAAATAGAATTAATGAGCTCTTTGTCATGAATAAATGCAGAGAAATGCTCAGAAATGGTTGACGTCCAACCCCCATTCGTCCAACCACGACTGGAGCCCTGGCAGCTAATCACCACTCAGAATCTTGCTGGTATTACGCATTGACGTCAGAAGCCGAGATGTTGCTCTGACTTTGCTTTTCAAACCGGAAAACAGAAATTCCTATTCCAAAAAAGTTGGGACACTGTACAAATTGTGAATAAAAACAAAATGCAATGATGTGGAAGTTTCAAATTTCAATATTTTATTCAGAATACAACATAGATGACATATCAAATGTTTAACCTGAGAAATTGTATCATTTTAAGGGAACAATAAGTTGATTTTAAATTTCATGGTATCAACACATCTCAAAAAAGTTGGGACAAGGCCATGTTTACCACTGTGTGGCATCCCCTCTTCTTTTTATAACAGTCTGCAAACGTCTAGGGACTGAAGAGACAAGTTGCTCAAGTTTAGGAACAGGAATGTTGTCCCATTCTTGTCTAATACCGGCTTCTAGTTGCTCAACTGTCTTAGGTCTTCTTTGTCGCATCTTCCTCTTTATGATGCTCCAAATGTTTTCTATGGGCGAAAGATCTGGACTGCAGGCTGGCCATTTCAGTACCCGGATCCTTCTTCTACGCAGCCATGATGTTGTAATTGATGCAGTATGTGGTCTGGCATTGTCATGTTGGAAAATGCAAGGTCTTCCCTGAAAGACACGACGTCTGGATGGGAGCATATGTTGTTCTAGAACGTGGATATACCTTTCAGCATTGATGGTGCCTTTCCAGATGTGTAAGCTGCCCATGCCACACGCACTCATGCAACCCCATACCATCAGAGATGCAGGCTTCTGAACTGAGCGCTGATAACAACTTGGGTTGTCCTTGTCCTCTTTAGTCCGGATGACATGGCGTCCCAGTTTTCCAAAAAGAACTTCAAATTTTGATTCGTCTGACCACAGAACAGTTTTCCACTTTGCCACAGTCCATTTTAAATGAGCCTTGGCCCAGAGAAAACGCCTGCGCTTCTGGATCATGTTTAGATATGGCTCCTTTTTTGACCTATAGAGATTTAGCCGGCAAAGGCGAATGGCACGAATGGATTGTGTTCACTGACAATGTTTTCTGGAAGTATTCCTGAGCCCATGTAGTGATTTCCATTACAGTAACATTCCTGTATGTGATGCAGTGCCATCTAAGGGCCCGAAGATCATGGGCATCCAGTATGGTTTTCCGGCCTTGACCCTTATACACAAGAGATTGTTCCAGATTCTCTGAATCTTTGGATGATATTATGCACTGTAGATGATGATAACTTCAAACTCTTTGCAATTTTTCTCTGAGAAACTCCTTTCTGATATTGCTCCACTATTTTTGGCCGCAGCATTGGGGGAATTGGTGATCCTCTGCCCATCTTGACTTCTGAGAGACACTGCCACTCTGAGAGGCTCTTTTTATACCCAATCATGTTGCCAATTGACTAACTTATAAGTTGCAAATTGGTCCTCCAGCTGTTCCTTATATATTTACATTTAACTTTTTCAGCCTCTTATTGCTACCTGTCCAAACTTTTTTGGAATGTGTAGCTCTCATGAAATCCAAAATGAGCCAATATTTGGCATGACATTTCAAAATGTCACACTTTCAACATTTGATATGTTATCTATATTCTATTGTGAATAAAATATAAGTTTATGAGATTTGTAAATTATTGCATTCCTTTTTTATTCACAATTTGTACAGTGTCCCAACTTTTTTCGAATCTTGTTTGTAGTTCATAAAGTATATACAGTAGTACATACAGTATATTCACATCTCAAAAAATGTGTTTTGGGGTTTCATGACCCTTTCAGAGACTCAATATTGACACTGAAACAGCTGGAAACTCCTTCTTTATGATAGCACCATTGACAGGGAACATCTTCATCTGTCTGAAGCAATCACATCTAAGCTTGAAGAGATAGTTCACCCAAAAATGAAAATTCTCCCATGATTTACTCACCCTCAAGCCATGCTAGTTGTATATGATTATCTTCTTTCAGACGAACACAATCTGAGATGTATTTATTTATTTATTTATTTTTAAGAAAATAATCCATATCCATCCATAAATATCCATATTTAAAACTTTATCAATTCAAATAATTGGCTTCCGGTGGACAACTGTACACATACCGGGTGGAAGAGCAACCTTTTACCCCATGCAATGACAAACACGGAGGCACAGAGGATAGAGAAAAACAAAACATCATTACAAAAATGCATACCTTTGCTTCAAAAGGCCTTTATTAACTCTCTGGAGTCATATGGATTCATTTCTTTTTATGGATGGATGCTTTTTTTTTTTTTTTTTTTTTTTTTTTCGGGTTCCCATTCACAACCATTATAAACCTTGGAGGAGTAAGGGTATTTTAAAATATGTCTCAGATTGTGTTCGTCTCTAGTTATCCATTGGAAACTGTGATGCTTAAATGATTTCAGAACCAGGACACCATATTTGCAGACTAAGTCACTTTGTCATGCTCCTTATCTATATTGTCCATGTATGAGATGTCTAGCCCAAAATATAAATACATATTTTTTTATGCAAAACATTATGTAAAGCCTTAAGATGCTGAAAATGAACCAAATATTTATAGTTTCCATTGTGACATTTTCATGACAAAATAAATTCTAATTTCTTTTGTAATTCTCAGTGATTCCCATTAAATCAGATAGTGTATCAGGATATATTCAAATCAGTGTAACATACTATGATGTATAAATGTAGCCTGGGTGCCAGCCCGAACCCCGCCCACAACATTTTTTGGATGGGAAGTTCGGTCTGGACTCGATCCATTGTGGAGTAATTATGCTCGGCTCCCAGAAGGCCGAGCCAATCAAATTGCCAGGGCGGGCTTTAATCGATGATGGACAGGCTATCTGCGGTTACGTAACCACCCACGTCATCAAAGAGCGCTTGGGTTGAATCGGTTTTCACCAACGATGACTGCAGCTGGAGAAGTAAGATGTTTAGATTCCGAAAGAAATCGACAGCGCATTAATTTTAAAAGACGAACAAAGAACCGCAATCCAGGCATTTGTCGATGGGAAAGATGTGTTTGCCGTCCTTCCAACGGGATTCGGCAAAAGTTTAAGTACAAGTTCAACATACGTCACTTACTGCGTTGCTCTAATTGGTTGTAGGTCTATCCAATTGAGTGCAGAGTTTTTTTTTTTTTGCTGGTTCGGTTAAGACACGCCCCATAATTCAAGCGCAATGGAGCAGTATCAGACTCACATTCTGCCTAGAATATGAGTATGACGAAGTCAGGCTAGTATAAATGCATTACAACATTTTTTTCTACGTTTCACATTATATTAATCGCGTGTGTAATTGTCAAAATATTACAATGGTATTTCAAATATCCTACTGGACCAAATATTAAGCAAATTTTTTAAAGCAAAATATAGTTTATTATTTCTTTCTTGTTATTTTTGAGTGAAATATAACCTGGGCATGTTTGTCGATGTCCATGTTAAAGGATTAGTCCACTTTCAAATAAAATTTTCCTGATAATTTACTCACCCCCATGTCATCCAAGATGTTCATGTCTTTCTTTCGTCAGTCGAAAAGAAATGAAGGTTTTTGATGAAAACATTCCAGGATTATTCTCCTTATAGTGGACTTCAATGGCCTCCAGATGGTTGAAGGTCAAAATTACAGTTTCAGTGCAGCTTCAAAGGGCTTTAAACGATACCAGACGAGGAATAAGGGTCTTATCTAGCGAAACGATCGGTCATACAACAGTATATGCTTTATAAACACAAATGATCGCCTTGAACGTGCTTCCGCTTTCGGTATTCTTCAAAAAGCTTACGCTGAATGTCCTATATATAGCATACAATGTTTCCATCACAGGCATACAAGAATATTTTGCATCTAATGGTTTAATCATGTGATTTTGGTTAATTGTTAAGCCTGACAGTCATTGCGAATGGCACTGCTGAATACATATGATTTGCTCATTTTACTCTGCGTATTTTAAAATGTCTGTTTTATTACAAGGAATTATGTTATTAAAATCTTTTAAAGAAATGGCCGCATTAAAATATGTTAGGGCCCACAGGCTTTTTCCTCAGATAACTGCCAGCCAGCAAGGCACTGCATCAGTTGTGCATCAACCTACCAAAGGCTGTTATTCAAACACATTTCCTCATGCTTATGGTGGCCACAAACAATTCGATTCCCCGCCACTTTGCCTCAAGAGCAGAAGAAAGGGCATATCCAGGCATGACAATGACAAAGGCACTACAGAAAAAACTAGGTTATGCCACAAATCTTTGAACAAACAAAAGATGGCCTAAACACAACAAACAAAAAAGACTTAATTTGACAAGGTTCTGATATTTATTTAATACTTATTCTAAACATACATTTTAATATGTTGTTTGCAAATATCTGTGGTACTGCAAAGAGGCGAGAGAAACCGTTGACACCGAAATCCTGATGTCAAAAAGATTTGGTGTCGTATCGACAAACATCTCAGAGAAACAGCCCCTGGAATAACATAGAACTGTTTAGCTACAGACAACAACATGAAATCGTTAACTTTAGATGCGATGGCGAAACATTAATTCAAACATGTGTCATTTTAGGATCTCAGTGACAGCGAACCTGCAGTTTAGTTCTAGTTTTACCACATTCAGTTTGGTGATCATAAAAATACGGTAGCATGGTTACAGACCGTGATGTGTTTTCCCTCGAACAGTATTAGAGACCCTGTATTAATAATGAGCCGCCAAGTGCTCATTTTAAGATACTGTGTGATATTTATGTTCTCTCCTGGCTGACCCTTTCTAAAGAGTAAGTCACAAAATAACCCTTGTGTCAAAAAAGAAATCAAAACACATAAAAATAAGTTAACAGGTTGACAAGAATATAAATGTACAGTATATACAATCACGTATGATGAAAATATATCAACGCTTTAGTATTCTAAAGGTTCCGAGTTGCCCGCTTAAGAGCTATAGATCATCAAATCAAAGTTGCAGAAACAAAAAATAAAAGAGAAAGATGCTGACCGCAACAGCGGGAAAATAATCAAAACGTAATAAGGCTTTCCTCACGACATCCCAGCTGTTAAAGCAGAGCAGAACCAAAGAGCAGCCGTCTTGAAAAGATAATATATCAACAGCACTAAACATGACAGGCACCCATACTTCACCTTCAAAATGAAACAAAATAAATAAAAATATATCCATATATGTGTATATATGCTTATAAAATGAAACACTGAAAATCATTTCTCAAACACAGTGCCGCCACATCGAAGGCAACATTCTGCTTTCACTGCCACCTCTTAGGAAACATTTTTTTGTCTTTGTAGAATAATTCTGTACACTATATACTGTACCAGTAAGTAAACAAAATGTAAAAGTTTGTTTTTAAATATTTTTTACTTTTTTTATGTATACCCAGTGTATCGAAAAAAGTGTTGCAGGCACTTAAAGTCCATCTCCGACGTGTTGGTGTTTTTACAGTGGAGCTCCGACGCGGGAAAAGGGCTTGTTTGGTTATTCCTGGATTGTGTTGGATTCTGGTGAGAGACGTTGCACCAGTCTCAGCCGAGGATGTCCAAGTAGACAGGCGTGGCTTTTCCCAGAGCGTAAAGGACTTTCTGAATGTCTTTGATGTTCAGTCGTTGTTGCGGCTCTCTTTGCCAGCAGCCTAACATGAGGTCGTACACTTCCTTAGGACACAGGCGAGGCCTGTCTAAAACCCGACCTTGGGTAATGCATTCAATGACCTGCAGAAACAAGAGAGACAGAAATGAGCAAATGTGTGGAATTGATTTCGAGATGATGTGTGCAATTTGTTTATGCTATTTCATATGCAGAGTCAAATATAAGTAATATTACACACTATGACTCGTTTGAGCATCCCGACCAGCCCGATACAGCAAAATTGGATGAAACAATGCTGAGATTTGAGACAAACTCTCCGTTTGTACCATTCCCATAATTCACTCACAATAAACCCCTGATAGAGTTAGTCAGTGTTGGGGAATTGCGTTATTTTCTTACTTTTTATGAAAAGTAATACGTTACATTACTTTTGCGTCACTTTTTCTCACCTCAGTTGGGCTTGCTTGTTTGTTGTTTTTTTTTTTAATAACAACAAAAAAGTTATATTTTTGGCAAATATTAAGGCCCTTTCACACCAAAAGTGAAATGAAAAAGCCTCAGGTTGAAGGAAATGCATATTTACATATGTACAGTAGAGGGCGCAGCTCAAACAAACCTTTCAGCTGTGCTGTCATTCTGGATTAAAGAAGAATAGGATACAGGAGGAGGAAGTTCAACACTCTTATTTCTAAATCTAATCTAAAGTAATTTTTATTCATTAGTATGGTTGAATTATATCATTGAAGGTCAGCAGCAAAGACATTGGTTAATAAAGTGAGATTAAATGCATAAAGTATATTTGTGTAATTTAATATAGGTAATTATTACAGATTTGCATAAAATTCTGATTGCATTTCACTATTTTTATTCATTTAGTCTAGAACAACATTAACCATCATGTTCACACAGCGCACACAGCACCTATGAACTTTGTTTCTCTTAACATGGTGACAGGAGAGCTGTCGGTCAACAAATGTGAAAAAGTAACTTGCGTTACTTTATTTGAAAAAGTAATATTTTGTTGTAAATTGAAAAAAAAAATGCATTACTTTACTAGTTACTTGAAAAAGTAATCTGATTATGTAACTCAAGTTACTTGTAATGTGTTACCCCCAACAATGGAGTTAGTGTTAAGCCAATAGGTGTGCAGACAATTAGAGAGACAACAACAAATCACCACTTGCTCCACAGGCGATTCACACTCCAATCCAGAAGGGGGCGCGTGCAGTAATGCGACACTGTTTGCTAACAGCCACAACAGGAAAAAGCGCAAAACAAGAAGAACAGACGATCTATGCATAGATATGTTTACGTGTAATCTCTCAGCCAGTGTTTGAACCACAGAAAGACAATAAATATCAACAAAAGAGCTTGAGAATATCTCACGTAGCATTACATTTATCTCAGGCAAGTCATTTAGTGTCCACAGCATGTTAGTTCACTAGAGAAATGAACTCTAGAGGGGAAATATATGCACTATATTGGCTTATATATTTACTTTACCTGTTAATTATTTAATATATTTTAAAATAAATTTGTCATGAAAACAAATTGACATTAATTGTTTAAAGGATTATAAAATCACTCATTGCTCTTGATAGAATAACTTTAGTAGCTTTAATAATAAAGCTTAATAATGTATTTCTTACTTGAATGCTGCTGTTAAACACTCTGGCGAGGAGATAAACATGGTGGACTGTGTACAGCTCACTCAGGGCGGGGCCTATGCTAATAGGGCAGAGTCCGTCAGTGGTCATGGGCGGAGCCTGTGCAGTGTGACGTCACATTGCAAAGAAACTGCAAACAGTTTATTCTGAGACACTGCTTATGATTTATGGGGATTTTAAAAAAGGAGTGGATGGCTTTTTACCATTATAAGGTGGTTGTGAACACACCGCTGGTCTCCTTTAAATCTCATTTTGTTAAAAAAAATCATGAGAGAACTGTATTGTGAAACCAGTATCGTGAATTGTATTGCATTGTGAGTTGAGTGAATCGTTCCATCTCTACTTAATACTGTCTATGTAGATGGCTCCCAAGGTTTTCAAATAGAACATTTTGTGTGGCAAGATGTAAGATGCTAACCTGATCTCTTGACAGCTTGACACCCCTCCTGTAGAGATCACACTCATGTTCTAAAAATGTCATATTCACACTGACGTTCTGCCCCTTTTCGCTTTGTGAACATTTACCTCATTATTAGATAACTGAAACCATGGCTGTTTCCCATAGGTGAAGATCTCCCACATAATGACTCCAAAGCTCCATACATCACTCTCTGTGGAGAACTTCCTGTACATGATGCTCTCCGGAGGCATCCAGCGAATGGGCAGCATGGTGTGACCTCCCACCTAGAAGACAGATTAGACATCAAGCATTTCTCACAAACATCTTGCGTGGTATGGATGACATTTCCCTTTCTGTGTAATCAAACTAACAGCTTAGCCTACTAGTTTAGCTCTAACTGGTAAAGAAAAGCTCTTTTGAATAGCTAAAACAAGATACGTATGCAACATGTCACAATAACATACATGCATTTTGGAATTGATCTGGAATTGAGGAATGAAATGGTGAAATATAAATTCTATATTTTAAGGTTCAGATTGATGTATTACGTTCTGCTTTTGCAGACCCTGATAGATAAGTACACTTGCTTTGAATTGCATAACCAATGTGCTCTGGGAAATCATGTGCTTTAATGGTTTTAAGGGCCTATTTGAACAAAAACAAAGCAGCATCGCATACATTTTCTATCAAAAGTTGAATTTTGGAGCTGCAATTCGTCATAAGATAAAAGTTGTCTTCTCAGCCATCTCTCTTTCTACAAATCTCCCTCTTGCTCACTCTCTCTCCTCCCCCATCATGAGTAAACATGCCCCTGCTGCTGATTGGCTCACTCTCTCTCCTCCCCCATTATGAGGGACACACCCCAACTGCTGATTGGCTCACTCTCTCTCCTCCCCCATTATGAGGGGACACGCCCCTACTGCTGATTGGCTCACGCCCCTTCCCAATAATGAGTGGATATGCCCCCTGCTTCTGATTGGCTCACTCTCTCTCCTCCCCCATTATGAGGGGACACGCCCCTACTGCTGATTGGCTCACGCCCCTTACCAATAATGAGTGGATATGCCCCCTGCTTCTGATTGGCTCACTCTCTCTCCTCCCCCATTATGAAGGGACACGCCCCTACTGCTGATTGGCTCACTCTCTCTCCTCCCCCATCATGAGTGAATACGCCCCCTACTGTTGATTGGTTACAAGAGTGTTTTGGTGGTCTGTAAATCGGTCCAATCCACTTTCTTTTTTCTCCTATTTAAACAGACAAGACTATGTACAAACACAATGGTTTTTTTTCAGCACACACACAAAACAAACATCTAGCAAACTAAAGAAGTTGATCACAATGTTCAAAAGGTGCAGTAAGCAAAATCGCTTACTTTTACTGCAGCCATAGGTGGCAGACCATCTGAGAGGCCCTTAATGAAAGCAACAGACAGAAAGTTCTTCTTCACAGCACATGTGGGACTCTTATATAACAGAACAAGTCTTAAAAATAGTACATAAAGTCCTCCACTAGTAGTAGTAGCCAAATTGACTAAACAGTAATGCAATAATTGTGTGTGTGTTTCTTATTCACATCAATTTCACTTCATTCATCATGTTGTGCCGGCATGAAATGTCCACGGGACTGTTGGGTATTGCTGGAGCCCTTCCAGCTCAGCGTGGAATTCTCTTTGTAATTACTATTCCCTCTGTTGTGTGCCATCACATTGATCTTACTTCCGGCTGGCCGAGAGCAGACTAATGAAAGTCTACCTCCCCATTAGAAATTAGCCTAGTATAGGTTCCTGTGACTACTGTCCACTGCATATGGTCAATATCTAATCGGAATCCTTGCAGCCTGTGCTCTGTAATTGAGTCTGTTTATTTGTGTTTTTGCTTCTCTTATTGCAAGCGCTAGTCAGGAGAGGATGCAAAATGATGGGGTGAACAGGAAGTTTCTGGAAGTTACTAATGCGGTAACAGCTCAACCTGGTCAACTCAAGAAGGTAATCAACCCAAAGAGGTCTTTAAATTGAGTTATTTTGCAACAAGACATAATAGCATCACGTTATGAATCGTGTACTGACACATTTCATAAAGCAATGACTTGTGAAATTTTGTACTTTATCTGAGTGTGTCCATGAACAAAAAGATAACAGATGGGTTATAAGTATTACTGACAAGGTCAGTCATTTGTATTTGCCACACTTCCTGCTACTTTCAGCAAAAACTCCAGATCTTCGCAATTTAACGTTGTAAAGGCCTTAGATTAGACTGACCAAATATGATGTTGATCTGATCAAATCTCTAGGAGGAGAACATCTGGAAATGGCAAAAACTGCAAATATTTTGCAGAGAAAATTCTAAATATCTCACTTCCTGTTGGGTTTTCAGAATTTGCACCCATTAACTTTTTTGTAGGTATTGGGCTGTTTCATGTGTCTACCAAATTTCATACCTGTACGTGAAACATAGAGCGAAAGGTGCTTAATTGAAATTTTGTAGGTGGCGCTATCGAGCCATTTTGCCACACCTAATTCTGAAACCCATATCGGACGTAAATTTTCACCACTTCTGACACGTGTGCAAACTTTCATGAGTTTTCGAGCATGTTTAGGCCCTCAAAAATGCAATTCATTTCGGAGAAGAATAATAATTGACTGTGCAATTACAATAGGGTCCTCACACCATCGGTGCTCGGGCCCTAATAAAGAATCTCTTGTTACAGAAATCCAGTGGAGTGACTTATCACAGTAATCACTGCTCTATTTTCTCATTTAAATTCTGACATGTTCTCTTTTAAGAAAATTCTAGTGATGTAGTGAAAAAAAAGCTGTATTATACAGATTGCAGATCCTTCTCATATCATTTCATTGGAGCACCCTGCTGTGAAAGCATTTCATTTGTGATATTAGATTTTTTTTTTGTATGAAACAAAAGTCAAAATGTTTCAGATGACTGTTTTACTAAAAAAATACTGTACATCTGAAAGCATAGCTAAATAAAAAATGTCCTCTCAACCCTTGTAATCAGCAAGTTTTATGTACAAAGATATATATATATATATATATATATATATATATATATAAATAATGGATTAGAGTTACTGGATATATTTGAGTTAATTGTTAATGGCTAATTTAAACTAGCTGAGTAACAGTGATCTTAAAAACAGACTTACATGAGACGCACAAACGTTCTGGCCTTTAAATAATGTAAATTACTTTCAAATCCCTCATTAAGACGAGCAACAAAAATTGGTTAAGCAATCATTCAAACCACAATCCACTGTATCACCTTGGGCTTTGTGGTTGAGACGGGAGCAATTAAGCCTGGCATGGTGAAAATTGATAAGCTCAAGAGGAAATACAAAAAAAAAAAAAAAAAAAAAACTGAAAGTGGAAAAAAAAGAAGAATCTCTCTGCTGATTGACCATATTTCCATTCTTTCAGTATAGTGTGGGTTTCAGGAAGAAGTCAACATGTTTTTTTCTTTATTTTGGTAGTTTGTAAACTGGATTACTGGCTAGTCTGTGGCTCAGTGGTAGAGGGCTAGATTGGATTATGGGTATGAAGAGCAAAGCAGCATGGTGGAGAATGGATTACAGCCCCACTAGAGCTACTCTCCGGGCATTTAGAATTTATACTTAGAAACAGGGGAACCAGATTCATGCATCCATGACCGATAACAGATTTCTCCCACCATTTAAAACACTTGGCTGAATTTCATGTAGAAACAGACATGCGTAAACACTGGCACAAAAAAATACAACTTTTTACTCTCATCTGACAGATGTTACACGCGTGTAAACACAAAAAT
This sequence comes from Chanodichthys erythropterus, assembly GCF_024489055.1. Lineage (NCBI taxonomy): Eukaryota > Metazoa > Chordata > Actinopteri > Cypriniformes > Xenocyprididae > Chanodichthys > Chanodichthys erythropterus. The sequence continues at coordinate 6,693,482 of NC_090231.1, read as the reverse complement.
GCAATTTTTTGTTTTGTTTTTTTGTATCCGTACTGGGCCACTTCTAAATGTGGTTTTAAATTAGATGCATGTCCATTATCTTGATATCTGACTTGCGTCTAAACATGTATATCCGATTCCCCTTGGAATCCCAAGTCACCACAAGGCGAGGGCGACACGTTTGCCCACAAAGATGGCTTTTTAATAGTCTGGCTATCACCAGACCAAGCTCAATTTAAAATTGAACATTGGTCTGGGGAGTTTGCTATGTATTTCCTACTGCACAAGAGGATTGATCAACAAGCATTAGTCACGCAATTGGATAGTCCTTTAACCAATCAGATCAATGATCCGGGTGACGTACTTTGCAGAGCGACGCGAAAACTCCAGACAGGTTTACCGTGTGTCTCAATAGAGTGCCCCAGGGATGGCGCGTTCTTGTAGGCCAACCTGGAAGTTAGCGGTGCCTGCGTTCCCTCGACTGAAAGCCTATTCATTTTTCCCATAGACTTTTGGAAATTTGCAGAAAATAAGCTCTGTGTTTAACAAAGTGTTATGACACTTACACGTTTTGTCTATCAAGATAATCTTTACAAGTTATCACAACATTTATAGATTTTGAAGCCTAAATAAAGTCGTCAGATATAAAAAAGCTAAAAGTAGGCTATAAACGGACTACAGCACACCATGGTCGCGGATCAACGTCGTCACCACCCTCAAACTTTATTTAGAAAACAACTCTATTTAAAAACATGCTCACTGATTATGATCTGCGCTGTGTATGAATACTTATCCACTTTTTCATGAGAAATGCAGTCAAAATGTCCTGTTTGTCATGATGACGTCTAAAGGAAGTAGTCCCTTTTAGCAATTTGTTAGCAACCGCCGATTTTAAGACACAGTAAAAGTTTAAAAAATCACATTATAACTGGTGTGTTTTATGTCATTGATCAAAACGTGAAAGTATTTAGAGGCTTTGTTAACCACAGACCTTACTTCAGGCGATTTAGCAAAAACCCCTTCAAAAAACCCATAGACTTGACGGCGTTGGAACCGGAAGTCCTAAAATGCTAACTCGCTTCCGGGTTTTGCCTACAAAAACGCGTCATCCCTGGGGCACTCTATCAGCTCCCTTGTTCAGTAGTCAGGGCACTGATTAGGGAATCAGCCACATTCACTTTCATGATATACTGATGCACGACCTAGGGAACTAGGGAGCTGATTGAGGCGTATGATGTTTGTAGCATTGATCCGCGGTTTGCAGAAGCAGCAATGGCATCGAGCGATTTTTGCAGGTTGTGCATAAAAACATGAAAGTGATCGGTATTTACACCCACTCGAGCAATTTGTTTGCTAACTAAAGAAGTCATTCAGCATCGTCGAGAGTTTAAAAAGCGACTCTGATACTGTTCTGGTTCAGTGTAAATGAACGCGGAATATAGCCGCCCTAAACTACGTCATTGTCATGACAACCAAAAAGAATTCCAGTCAATTCAGGCGGCACGAGATTCAAGAAGCAGGGAGACGAAACATATAGAGCAAATAATAAAAATATTGTCTACCATTAATCAAGGGGCATTGAAGTAAAAGAGTCCTGTACTCACATCGTGAAGCAAACCACCAAAATAACAGCAGAGAATCATTGTGTGTCATTAATCGCTGTTTGTAATCTTCCTAGAAGAGACTGTCGGATCAACGCTCTGCTACATTTCTCTCAGATAAGGTAAATGCTTAACACAATCGGCGTCACTGTGATTGTGCATTGTTATTTTGAAGTGACGGGTAGATCAGATAGAGTTTGAAAGCTGCTTGCCGTCGCTTCTCTATCGTCATCGTGTTATACCGCCAGTAGCGAGCAAGGTGGATAAGCCAGTCTGTGATTGGTTCCCGCAAAAGTGTAACAGCGCAGTAGAAATGAATGTACGGGTTTACAGACTGAGTTGCCGAGCGAAATTCAATCGCCGGCAGATCAGGCTGGGTTTACCCAGACTAGCTTTTTAATGTTGTATTATGAAGCAGACATGCTTTTATGTCCTCACACTAAAACTCACAGCTTTTTTATTGAGGTGCTTACTTTATATATAGAAATTGTACACACACAGAAACATTCAGGAGTATAGAAACTGTTTCAACCTCTGCTCTGTGAATTTTATAAACTAAAGTGTCGCTACTGAAAGCTACATTATATTTCTCAGTAATGAGGTGATAACTTTGCTGTTTTTGTAAGTAAACTCATAGCTTTACTATTAGAGATGCTGTACAGACACAGGTAATTCATACTCACAATCTCTCTTTCTCTGCATCTCTTGTTAGTCAAATTCATTCAAATATAATCTTTTACTTTAGAATTCTAGATCTAACAAACTGTAGATCTGCTAGTCTGTTTGGTCATATTTTCTACTGCAAATATCCATGACAGCTTTTAACTTGAGGCACCACCTGACATGAATTATGTAAATAATTTTAGTAGCATGGCCATTCAAAACCCTAGAGTCAACCATGTCGCATAGAAAAGCGATCACCAGCAGAATAGCTTTGGGCAGGGATTAATGTAAACACAGATATCGGATACGAGTCATGTCTAGAATGTAAACAGGCGGGACAAAAACAAACAAACAAACAAACAAACAAAAAACAGATATGGTCAAAAGATCAGATCTGCATTAAGACTTAAGACAGTGTGAACGCAGCCTTAGAGTTCAGAAAAGAAACATTAGTGGTTTATTTATAGCAGTGTTTACCAACCTTTTTTGCCACGGCACAGTTTTGATAAGCGAGAAAATCCAACGGCACACCACTATACAAAATTCCACAAACATGCATTGCTTCAAATGGCATATAAAAACTATATATTTTAATAAAAGTAGTACTCATATTTAATGTGAAACTTGAGCTTAAGTCAGGTAGGAACACAAAGTCATGATGTTGTTGGTGATGACAAAGCAAAAGCAATATCGTCGCTGTCTGACAGAAACCTTATATTTAAGTAAACAATGTCGTCAAAGTTGGTATTTTGGCTTTATGGTCAGACACTTCCACGTGTCATTATAATATTAACATTCTATGAAAATCAAGCTCAAATTATGAGGTTTTTGACCAGCAACATGACAAATTTCCTTAGTCTTCCTATTGTTGAAATCTCATGATCAAAATCTCATGATACAAAAGATGAAGCGCTATGCACAGGATATTTAAAACAGTACACTTCAACTAGATGGCAGAGACTAAGGCTATTCTCCGCTCTTCAAATACAAAAAACACTAGCCTTAATGGACATAGTTTTTCTTGAGTAAAGAAGTGTTGTATTCACGCAAACATCAGTTCTTTATTTACCCTCGCATTGCAAACAAGCAGAGATCTCAGACTCCAAACTGTGCGTGGTTTGACTGACAGTTTGAGGAGCCAATGGAGTTATGAACCTCTTTTAAATGCTTTTTATTGGTTAAATATTTATAAAACCTACATACAGATAGATGTAAAGGATGACCAATAGTATAGATTTTATAGAACGATGACGAAATATAGAGATACAAGGTTTCGGCCTGACAGTGTGATGTTATCTTGTTTGTAGCATTTATTTTTACTTATCTTTTTGGAATTTGATATTTTTCCATGGCACACCTGACAAACCTGTCACAGCACACTAGTGCACAAGCAGTGGTTGGGAAACATTTATTATAGGGTGTAAAAAAAAAATAAAAACAAGTGACAGGGTGACCTGTACATTTTCACTATAGTGTGTAATCAGCTATTTGTGGTGAAGAAAACCCAAGACAACATCTGCAGCTTATTCAAGCTATCGAGCCTGTGCTGTCATTTTCCCTGAATCTGTTTACAGCCATCAGCGGCTCCAAACAGAGTTATCAAAATCATCTCATGCAAAAAGATACTCGGCAAGCCATTAGGTGACAGGACGTCGATGTGCCACTTATAACATCTTGACGAAGGCGGTTGAATTGGTCACTGATGAAAGTACCTCAATCTCTCTTCCAGTCATGCTCCATTGCTGTGGCCAGACGCTCGAGCCCCAGAGGACAACAAACGTCAATATGACTCGCCATGTGTGGATTACGTGCTTGGCAGGATCTGCTATTTATAATCACTTGACACAGTGAACGTGTCCAATGCGGTAATAATTTCGTAATCTCTCTGCTTCGTCAATATTGCAGACTGTGCGCAAGTGTGTGTATGTGTGGCTGATAAAGATGTTTCTGGCCTCCGTGAGACCTTCAGTTTACGACCGGCTAGAATGCAAAGAGTTTGTCCACAATCCAATCTCTCTGAGAAAGATTTTGTTGTCCTTGCATTTAACTAGATCTAATAGATAGCTATTGTTATTCCAAAAATTATCTTCCTTCATTTGTGCTATTTATTGATGGGATTGTAAATGGAACATAATTTTACCAAAGACTTAAATTGTTCTGTCCAGTTTATAATAATTTAAAATAATTTAAACTAATCCATCAATTGAAAAAAGAAAAAATTATGGTTGTAGTTTGGCACCTACAATGGAAGTCATAAGATAATGCAATAAACATTAAAATATACAAAATGTGAACATTATATGTTAAAGTGAGACTAATGCGATTAAAATCGATTGCTAAACATTTCTTTTCAAAGTTATGCTACAACATTTCTACTCACATAAAGCAAGAATGCTTCTACTATTTTTGTCCATACAATGAAAGTTAATGGGGTCCAATGTTGATGTATCGATGAGCGCGGAGAGGATAGAGCAAAACCATTTTTTTTGATATAAGAGAAGTTGAGCTTGAGTTTGTTGCCCAGACCTATTTATTTGAGATGTCTGAGCTTACGATTCTCCTACATCCTATGTCATACGTTATATCAGAGGTCATTCTTTTGGTGCAAATTGACTTGTGTACAGCTGTCTGCCGGAAGCTAGTAATTTTAGTTTATCCATAAAAATATGGATATTTTTCTTACAAAAACCCATCGCTTCACTTAAGAAGGCCTTTATTAACCCCCTGGAGCCATATGGATTATTCTTACGATGGATGGATGTGCTTTTTTGTGCTTCAAAATCAGGAGCGCCATTCACTACCATTATAAAGCTTGGAAGAGCAAGGATATTTTTTAATATAACTCTGATTGTGTTCTTCTGAAAGCGAATATAGTCATATACACCTAGGATGGCTTAAGGTAAATCATGGGATATTCATTTTTGGGTGAACTATCCCTTTAATAAGTGTTTTTAAGTACATGGATCTTACTTTAAATGAAAGTGCCTTACTCTGAGTATAATTTATGTTTTGCATTAAAGGGATAGTTCACCCACAAATGAAAATTCTGTCATCATTTACTTGCCCTCAAGTTTTTCCAAACCTCTATGATTTTTTTTTTCTTCTGCTGAACACAAAATAAGATATTTTGAAGAATATGGGTAACCAAACAGTTGATGGACCCCATTGACTTCCATAGTATGGAAAAATAAAATGCTATGGAAGTCAATGGTGCCCATCAACTTTTTGGTTACACACATTCTTCAAAATATCTTCTTTTGTGTTCAGCAGAAGAACAGAATTCATATAGGTTTGGAACAACTTGAGGGCAAGTAAATGATGACAGAATTTTAGTTTTTGGGTGAATTATCCCTTTAACCCTTAAATGCTGTTTCACCAATCATTCTTACATATTCGGGTCTTTATCGACCCGGCTCTATATCTAACACGGAAGGATCTCTACCAGTCGCGATAATATAAAACTCCTCTGATATTAGAGTAACAATTACAGAAGAATAAAATAAAGCATATTTTGTTACCTTTTGGAGCTTGAATGGGCTCCGTTTGAGCAGATGTTTTATGCCATCATCACTGTCCTCGTCAGAGCTCATTTGCCAGTAAATTCAGCAAATAATGGGCTAGTTTTATGTTTGAGTTCACGAATATGAGCCCATTCACAATCTCAAACGTATTCTCAAAACTAGATAGTTTTCAACATCTTCAAAATCAATATTTCGATCGCTAACAGCTTCACCAGATCAATCCAGTAACAGTTACAGTCATATTTGATTGCGTTCAGTACTTGTTCTGCAGTAAATTTCTGAGCCATCTCATGTTTTTCTTATTATTTCGTTTTCTGTTTGAATGAGTCGTCACTTCAGCATTGTGTATCAGACATTGCCATGTTGTGGAATAAAGGTGAATTGCACTTATTCCGTCATCTAAGATTCAATTATTGTTGTGCAGAAAAAAATATATGTACACTCATACACACCTCAATTTTTACAAAAAAATGAATACAAAAATAGGCATTCTTTTATAATTTTATGATTTTTTTCTTGTTATATTCTTTATAATGAATTGATTGAGGAATACCAAGAAGGCTGATGTCTAACTTTAAAAAATGAATGAGGAGGAGGGTAGTGAATGATGTCCCGGGTCACTAAAGACCCGAGGTATGCATTTAAGGGTTAAGCCACAAATACTGGCAATACAGAGAACATTCCGAACCCGGAACATTCCTATACTTTAGGTCCAGAAGTATGGACTTTTAAGTCCAGAAAGGTACATGTAATGAAGCTGTAAAAAGTTTCTTATAGCAAACATTAAAACTTAATTAAACTGTTGTGATACTCACTCGATAGTAATCAGAGCTGTATATGTCTCTGGACATCCCGAAGTCTCCAATTTTCACAAGCAGGCCGTTACCCACAAGGCAGTTGCGGGTGGCCAGGTCACGGTGCACAAAATGCTGAGAGGACAGGTAGACCATGCCTGCCGCTATTTGTGTAGCGATATGAAGCATCTGTGAGAGACCAAGTTCCCCGTTCGACTGCATCGGTTGGCCGTCCACAAGGATCATGGCATCTGGACCATGGGCTCTGAATGTGGGGAGAAAGTCATGTTGGTTACACTTGTTAGTCTTGGCAGTAATTGTCCTTCACTGCTGAGCTACGTCCAGGTTTTTGCAATTACTTGTGTTTAGGATCCGAGCAGGGAAAATTGATTATGGATCAATGCAAAAGGGCACAGGGTCGAAATGTTCAAACGCACCGCCTTATTGCTCCATAAAATAATTCCCCCTCTAATCCTTTAATCCTGTAAAGCTGTCTGATTTGAAGTGAGTAAGTCAAGGCAAAGAAAGATGTGCTTTGACTTCAACTGTGTGGTGAAATAAAATCACCTATTCAGTTAACTTTTTCGATTTTCTCTTCACTCAGGGAAAACGATTTTTGTCTGATTGCAGCAGCATTTGCATAAGGTGGCTGTTCAAAAGAGCTCGACTGTAATTTGTGCATCTCTTCTGGTCAGTGCCTCTTCAGCAGCGTGCTCTTCAACTGTATGGTGAAGAGCTAACAATCAGGGAGCTAACATTCCAAGGGACAACTCTGCTTTAGAATGCAACAGTCTCCCATTAATTTTCTCAATAAAGAACTTGATTTTTAACAACATTCAAAAAGATTTGATGTGTCTAAAGAGGTGATTCTGTAGAAGCCACTTAAGTCATTTTGGGAAATATTAATTCAATTGCCAAATTCCCGGTGAAGAACTACAATACCCATAATCCCCATCATTACTCCAGTCTTCAGTGTCACATGATCCTTCAGAAATAATTCTAATATGCTGATTTGCTGCTCAAGAAACATTTCTGATCAATGTTGAAATCAGTTGTGCTGCAACATAAGTCTTTATTGTCACTTTTGATCTATTTAGTGTATACTTGCTGAATAAACATATTTCTTTAAAAAAATGTCATACTTACCCCAAATTTTTGAATGGTAGTGTATAATCAGTAACTTAATAATTTGTTTTATAATGTATCATCATTTATGTTTCAATTACATACATAGTCTTTACTTTGTACATAGGTTTTACCATTTCAAAAACCTTTTTGATGTTACTTTATTTCAATGGTCCACTTTAGATATTCTACTAACTATAAGTAACTAGGTTATTTTGGGTTAGTTGTTAGGGTTTGGGTTAGTAGAATAAGTTGACATGTACATGCAAAGTTACTTACAGTGGGTACGGAAAGTATTCAGACCCCCTTAAATTCTTCACTCTTTGTTATATTGCAGCCATTTGCTAAAATCATTTAAGTTCACTTTTTCCTCATTAATGTACACACATTGTGTGTACCCCATATTGACAGAAAAACACAGAATTGTTGACATTTTTGCAGATTTATTAAAAAAGAAAAACTGAAATATCACATGGTCCTAAGTATTCAGACCCTTTGCTGTGACACTCATATATTTAATTCAGGTGCTGTCCATTTCTTCTGATCATCCTTGAGATGGTTCTACACCTTCATTTGAGTCCAGCTGTGTTTGATTATACTGATTGGACTTGATTAGGAAAGCCACACACCTGTCTATATAAGACCTTACAGCTCACAGTGCATGTCAGAGCAAATGAGAGTCATGAGGTCAAAGGAACAGCCTGAAGAGCTCAGAGACAGAATTGTGGCAAGGCACAGATCTGACCAAGGTTACAAAAAAAATTCTGCTGCACTTAAGGTTCCTAAGAGCACCTAAGTGGCCTCCATAATCCTTAAATGGAAGACGTTTGGGATGAGCAGAACCCTTCCTTTTGGTTTATGTTCGCTGATCATTTATATGTGAATAAAAGATTAAATTAAATCTGTTCTTTATATAAAGCAATCAATTCTCTTCAGAAAATTTTGACTAAACTGCTTAATTCATATGGATTAGTTTTACGATCTCTTTATGAACTTCAAAACATCAAATTGGTAGTCACGTAGCTGTTTATGGAGGGACAGAAACCTCTCAGATTTAATCAAAAAGATCTTAATTTGTGTTCCGAAGATGAACAAAAGTCTTACAGTTTTGGAACTACATGAGGGTGTGTCATTTTTTTGGGTGAACTAACACTTTAATACTCTAATAAGAGTTAGTTGACATATAGTTGCAAAGTTACTTATAGTTAGTAGAATGTCTAAAGTAGAACATCGAAATAAAGTGTAACTTTTTTTGATTCTAATCAAAACTTGTAAGTCATGAACCAAACAACCAACTCTAAGTTGAATCACAAGTTGGGATTTGTTGGTTACATAATGACTTGAAACATATTTCTGAAGAATTATGGAGGAAGAAAAACTTTCCGAACCAAGGCTGCTGAAAAACTACGCAGTAAACTGTTGTGCAATGTTCCCCAAATTATGTACACTGGCTTGTCTAGTATGCCTTGCGTGAAGTTCGCGCTAAATCTTTTTAATTCAACACGCATATTATCTGCATGAAGCCTCACTGGAGTCTGTTGCCAAAATCTTTTTGCTGTCCATGAAAATCAACCAGAATTGTATCATTGCAGCTTTTCAAAAAAGAATTTCATCATTTTTTTTTTTCTTGAAATGCAAGTCCGGCCATCTGCATAAGTGTAAGAAATAATTCTCACTACACAAAAGAATAATTTATTATCACCACCCTTCTCTTTGCTCCCACAAGACAATCATCTCACTCCAGAACTCTATCTGCCTTTATATTTTCACAGTTCTCCCCTGCAAATTACAATTCGCATGGCCTCAATCCACCTTGCGACGTGCATACATTCAAGTTCAGTCCTAAAATGCCATTTTGAATTCTAACAATTTTGTGTTTCAAAACCTAGTGAGCTGTTTCAATATCTAATGCCTGCACAAGAAGCTGTCTACATAAACCACATTGTAACCGATATTAAACTTTTATCAACCTTATGTGCCTCATATATTTGAAACAGTCATATTATTAATGTGCCTTTTTTTATTTTAAGATTTTAAGAGAAACATGAGACAAAGTTGTTACTTCGATAAAAAAAAAAAAAAAAAAAAAAAAAAAAAAATAGAACTCAATTTAGTCTCCTGTGCAACTGTGAGCAAAAACATTTTCCTCTGGCCTGGCTCCATCTACCATATTAAATGGAAATTTTTAGTGCTTGTTGCAGCACATGATGAAATTAGATACATATGATATTCCAACAAATTTTGGCCAAAAATACATATCTTAGGAGCTCGAATAATTTTACTATCTATAATTTTAGATAGCCTTTGCTTAGGGAGGCAGCCTATAATTCCAACCCATTGGAAATGCATGCCTGTGGCGCCATTTCTACAAAAATGATATGTCACTTCTTATATTGCAACACTTTTAAACTGAAATTTCCAGTGTGTTTTATCTCAAAAAGATGAATGTGAATCTGGCCACATGCCGCGACAATTCACAAATGAAATGTTCTTTGTTAATGCTCTGTTGTGCGATCATGTTAACAAAAACAAATACAAGACAAAACATATTTGCTGAATCAGCCATGCCATTTTAGCTTGTGTCTACAATTCTTTGAGCTCTTTTATTGTGACTTGTTGCTGCACTCGGCATCGCAAGTGCACTGCTGTACCAGGTGAGCTACTGAACATGTTTACTACTTCAGAAAACACATTTGAAGCTGGTTATGTGATGCAAATGTCAAAATGTATTAGTTTACAAATCATGAGCTATGGTAAAAGCATTTTAAGATCATAACATAGTTTTATGCAAGGAACCGTGCAAAAATAAGTCTTTAATCGATAATCTGTAATCATAATTTGTGTGAAAAAGAAAGGTTGTTGCTGTTTCACTACCTTCGGTGTACATTTGAGCTGGAAACTACAGTGAATTGTATAAATATAGGTATTGGAATGTTTTCCTAATGAGCCTAGGGTGTATAATTCCCAATGAAAGCTAACCAGGTAGGTAGCTAATCTGAGTTTTGAGACAAAGCTTGGTTCTTTAGCATGCAGTGTTCTTTGTATAATGTAAAAAATAACTACCTCAGAAACTTATTGAGGTCTCCATGCTTCATGTATTCAAACACCATGATGAGAGGGTCGCCGTCCACACACACGCCGTAGAACGTCACAATGTGATCGTGCTGGAGGTTGGTGAGAAGTTCAGCCTCCCGCTGAAAGTCTTTTCTGGCAGTCAGGGTCGGATCTTTGAGAGTCTGAGAGATAGAAAGGATGCATCGAGGGAGAGTTGAATGCCACGTTTTTACTTAAGTTGTCCTCTAGCCAAGGAGAAATGAGGTTAGACTAATATGCCTAATTGCATTTCAGGATGTCTGCCATCAACTGAAATGAGACGAAAATGTACAACAAAAGGCATAAGCATGACTTTTAAAAACAAAAGTGGTTCAGTGACACAATTTGGCATAACAGTGTCATGTTTAAGGGCCATGACACACCAAGCTGACGATCGTTCATTGAGCCGTCAGTGATCATCTGTCAGGTTCGTTTTTGAGGTGTGTTCCATATGTCATATTTTATCTTTAATTTAATATCACAGTGATTATTTAGAGCTGCTCCAGCAGGGCTCAACCAGTCAAGAGCTGAGTTTTGTTGTTAGATTAACATTGAAGACAAAGACAGAAGATGGTTTATTAGGCTGCTGTCACTTTAAGAGCTGCACTTATCCAACATACTGTTACACATGCGTTTTCTTTCTCAGCTGTTTACGTTCACTTAAGACATAACCGACTATATTTCACAAGGATACTTGCCTGTACAGGCATTTTGACATAATTTGGTGGGAATTTAAGCGCAAGAAGACATTAAATAGACTATTTGCGGACTGAGACGCAGCTTTCTGGGTGCGCGCTTCGGATGTTTGCACACAGAAAACTTCTTGAAAACGTCATGTGATTACTGTACCGCCTTCCTGTAATAATGTAGGGAAGCACTTGTTGTACATAAATCATGTAACAGTTCATGTTTTTACTTGCTGCACATAGAATTTAGTTTTAATTCAAATGATGCATGTGTCAATTGAAAACCAAGTGCATGCAACAGAAGTGCGCTCTCTCTCTCTCTTTACCGTCAGTTAACGTTAGTAATATGCTCCTCATTTTACTTTCTTTACTATTGCCATATCCGACCGAACTACAAACTTTCCAGCAATGTCTTTGAAAAAGGCATATTCGCTCGACAAGCTCACACGTCTGTGCCGCCACACACTCAATCCACTCCACGTTTTGTTTATCAGCTAATGCACAGCAGCTATATAAGCGTAAATATTTAATTTGTTTAACATTCTAATGATTCGATACATTTACTTCATAGACATCCTTCTCTGATATATCCATTCTGCTCTCTGTTTGCTGCGTGGTATCAGTTGTTGGTATCAGAGCATTTAATGAGCACAGTATCGGTGCATCCCTAAATTTTACGTCATCTTACCTGAGCATTCTGCAAATATTTTCATAACAGCATGAGCTGGCAGAAACTAAGAAAGTGATTAGCACGACTGATATTTAAAATGGTAAGCATTTTAACTGTACTGCTTTGTTAACATTTTGTATATCAGTAGCCCTAGTTTTGGTTTCTCTTTTTGAATGACGAATATAAACCATTTATACCTGCTGATATAGACAGTTATTTCCTTATACGCAGGTGCAGAGCGCACATACTAAATGCAAATTTTTGGCCCAAATGCAGCAACATGAGGCGACAACTAAAGACGGATTTGTCACTGCTAGTTCTTTGACCTCAGCTAGGTGTGTCACAGCCTTAAGGGCTAAGTTCATTGAGGAATGCACAATTAACATTTCAAATAAAATATGAACGTAAACAGAAAAATAAATCACAATCTAATGTCTTCTTTTGCAGCACATTATTTGCACTTTCATAAACTAGTCTGGCAGAGGTTTAATATTCAGAATATTTGAATGTAGTGTAAAAATTTTGCAGTAGTATTTGTAATTGTACTTCCACTTTTACAATCACAGGTAACTCTGTAGGATGGATATCCTTACCAAAGTATTTATAGCATGACAAAAACAACCATTTCTAAAGCCCTCCAATGTGCTACTAGCCTTTTTATTGTGAGTCCTGCTCCTACCGATTAAATGATAACACATGATGCAATTTGATTTTAATTACAGAATTCCCCTGATCTCTCTGACACAAGCAGAGGGAGGCATTGACAGTGAATGGCGTATATGACACAGATGGTGAAGCACTCATTCTGTCAGGGGATGTGTTAGCGCCATGCGCTCAACACAGTCCTCCCGCGCTGTCTTTCTGTTGCAGCGTTCTGCCGGGGGAACTGGCCTGACAGCCCTGGCTTCATAAGATATCCTCATGATACTGGAGCATTTTCCACAGTTATCTTTATGATGTAATAGCTTCAATGGGCTCTAGTGAGGCAGTACATCGAATTAAAAGAGGAAGTTCAGATGTGGAGAGTGCTTTCCAGTGGATAAATTATATTATTAAGAAGTTGTTCTAATGTTACCCTGTAAAGCCTGAAATATTAAATAATAGTAGAACATTTTGGGAGGATATTTATATGGCCAAAAAGTAAGATGAATATACAATTGTAATTGCAAATTAATGAGATCTTTATAACAGTAAAGCAGACTACTTATATAAAAGGCATATAAATATCAGCTGACCCGCTATATCTCCCAATAATGGTTTATTAAAATCATATTTAAATGCCTTGTTTTATGATCAAAGCTCTGTAGTTTTGTGTAAGTGTACATCTTGAAATATTACTAAAATTATGTGCAGGTTATTCTCACAGCAAAAAGACACATGAACCACAACCTGAAGGGGGAAGTTTTTAAAATGATACTAAAAGGCCCTTTACATGGTAAAAAGCATAAATTAACAATCACATGACAGAATCATTTAGGAGATTGTGTACAACAGGTTTTTTATTAGCAGTTTTGGCCATAATATAGAAGCTTTGGCTGCAAAGTAGTTTCCTAAACACTGATCCTGACTATGCACAAATATATGGTTAGTTGCATTGTGTTTTTGTATATAACAATGTTTTTTTTGTTTGTTTGTTTGTTTTTTACCTTTAACTAATTTCTTCTTTGGGTTGCTAGACTTTCAACCCACCAATTAAGAACCAGAACGAACACAAAAAAAAACGTATTCACAATTATTTTGGATTAAACAAGAAAAAGATAGATTTTATCTACTGGTGCGTGATTTTATCCATTGAGAACTGACTGGATTGTCAAAAGTGGGTATGACAAAATCTAGCTGAAAGTAAAGCTGTTTCAAAGTTTTTCTTTTTGTTCAAAGAGTTTGAAGACTTTTTAAGGTGAATTTTGTGCAGTAAGACCAGGAAGGTGCATTTACTTTCATAATGCACATTCCTGGTAATGGATTGTAGTGCACAGGAGGAGTGCTTCTATTCAGAAAAAAGTCAGTGTAAAGCAAAGGTCAAAGAAGGTGCTTTTAACTGCAAAATCATGCCTCACCTTCACAGCCACCAACATCTTATCTTTGGTGGGGCTGAGGTTGTAACATTCAGCCAGAAACACCTTCCCAAAAGCTCCCTCGCCAAGCTCCCTCTTCAGAACAATGTCCCTCCGTTTAATATGCTGCACATCTGAAAGAGAAAAACAGAAAGAGAGAGAAAACCATAATGGTTTTTAAAGTTTTGTATGTCAAGGTCATCAGTTCACTGTGGTGCAGCAAAATGAACATGGATTGTGAAATGATACTGCTTTAAAGAAAACAGTACAATAATATTTTGAATTAGCTTTTATTTTTTATATTTTTAGTTTTCATTACAATGTTTAGTTTTAGTAATTTTATGTGCTTTTGTCATTTTTTTAACACAAGAATGAACCTCATTGGTTCTTGCGGAAGTTCAAACGTGCTGCGTAACACGAGAATGAAACTCATTGGTTCTTGCAGAAGCTCAAACGTGCTGCGTAACACAAGAATGAACCTCATTGGTTCTTGCAGAAATTCAAACGTGCTGCGTAACACGAGAATGAAACTCATTGGTTCTTGCAGAAGCTCAAACGTGCTGCGTAACACACAAGAATGAACCTCATTGGTTCTTGCTGAAGCTTAAACGTGCTGCGTAACACACAAGAATGAACCTCATTGGTTCTTGCTGAAGCTCAAACGTGCTGCGTAACACACAAGAATGAACCTCACTGGTTCTTGCAGAAGCTCAAACGTGCTGCGTAACACGAGAATGAACCTCATTGGTTCTTGCTGAAGATAAAACGTGCTGCGTAACACGAGAATGAACCTCATTGGTTCTTGCTGAAGCTAAAACGTGCTGCGTAACACACAAGAATGAACCTCATTGGCTCTTGCAGAAGCTCAAACGTGCTGCGTAACACGAGAATGAACCTCATTGGCTCTTGCGGAAGCTCAAACGTGCTGCGTAACACGAGAATGAACCTCATTGGTTCTTGCTGAAGCTAAAACGTGCTGCGTAACACGAGAATGAACCTCATTGGTTCTTGAGAAGCTCAAACGTGCTGCGTAACACGAGAATGAACCTCATTGGTTCTTGAGAAGCTCAAACGTGCTGCGTAACACGAGAATGAACCTCATTGGCTCTTGCGGAAGCTCAAACGTGCTGCGTAACACGAGAATGAACCTCATTGGTTCTTGCTGAAGCTAAAACGTGCTGCGTAACACGAGAATGAACCTCATTGGTTCTTGCTGAAGCTCAAACGTGCTGCATAACATGAGAATGAACCTCATTGGTTCTTGCAGAAGCTCAAACCTGCTGCGTAACACGAGAATGAACCTCATTGGTTCTTGCGGAAGCTCAAACGTGCTGCGTAACACGAGAATGAACCTCATTGGTTCTTGCAGAAGCTCAAACGTGCTGCGTAACACGAGAATGAACCTCATTGGTTCTTGTGGAAGCTCAAACGTGCTGCGTAACACGAGAATGAACCTCATTGGTTCTTGAGATGCTCAAACGTGCTGCGTAACACATGAATGAACCTCATTGGTTCTTGTGGAAGCTCAAACGTGCTGCGTAACACGAGAATGAACCTCATTGGTTCTTGAGAAGCTCAAACGTGCTGCGTAACACGAGAATGAACCTCATTGGTTCTTGCAGAAGCTCAAACGTGCTGCGTAACACGAGAATGAACCTCATTGGTTCTTGCTGAAGCTCAAACGTGCTGCGTAACACGAGAATGAATCTCATTGGTTCTTGCTGAAGCTCAAATGTGCTGCGTAACACGAGAATGAACCTCATTGGTTCTTGAGAAGCTCAAACGTACTGCATAACATAAGAATGGACCTCATTGGTTCTTGAGAAGCTCAAACGTGCTGCGTAACACGAGAATGAACCTCATTGGTTCTTGCAAAAGCTCAAACTTGCTGCGTAACACGATAATGAACCTCATTGGTTCTTGAGAAGCTCAAACGTGCTGCGTAACACGAGAATGAACCTCATTGGTTCTTCAGAAGCTCAAACGTGCTGCGTAACACGAGAATGAACCTCATTGGTTCTTGAGAAGCTCAAACGTGCTGCGTAACACGAGAATGAACCTCATTGGTTCTTGAGAAGCTCAAACGTGCTGCGTAACATAAGAATGGACCTCATTGGTTCTTGCAAAAGCTCAAACTTGCTGCGTAACACGATAATGAACCTCATTGGTTCTTGAGAAGCTCAAACGTGCTGCGTAACACGAGAATGAACCTCATTGGTTCTTCAGAAGCTCAAACGTGCTGCGTAACACGAGAATGAACCTCATTGGTTCTTGAGAAGCTCAAACGTGCTGCGTAACATAAGAATGAACCTCATTGGTTCTTGTGGAAGCTCAAACGTGCTGCGTAACACGATAATGAACCTCATTGGTTCTTCAGAAGCTCAAACGTGCTGCGTAACACGAGAATGAACGTCATTGGTTCTTGAGAAGCTCAACGTACTGCGTAACACGAGAATGAACCTCATTGGTTCTTGCTGAAGCTCAAATGTGCTGCGTAACACGAGAATGAACCTCATTGGTTCTTGAGAAGCTCAAATGTACTGCGTAACATGAGAATGGACCTCATTGGTTCTTGTGGAAGCTCAAACGTGCTGCGTAACACGAGAATAAACCTCATTGGTTCTTGAGAAGCTCAAACGTGCTGCGTAACACAAGAATGAACCTCATTGGTTCTTGAGAAGCTCAAACGTACTGCGTAACATGAGAATGAACCTCATTGGTTCTTGTGGAAGCTCAAACGTGCTGCGTAACACGAGAATGAACCTCATTGGTTCTTGAGAAGCTCAAACGTACTGCGTAACATGAGAATGAACCTCATTGGTTCTTGCAGAGGCTCAAACGTGCTGCGTAACACGAGAATGAACCTCATTGGTTCTTGAGAAGCTCAAACGTGCTGAGTAACACGAGGATAAACCTCATTGGTTCAGAATTGGGATACAGCTTGAATAGTATGGACTTTTTTTTATGGTGTTTTTTTTTATTGTGTATTTTTGTAGATGTGGTCACTGAATTGTTGCACAGCATGCACAAAAACAAAAAGCACTGTCAGTGATTCTCATCAACGTCTATGTGATCAAACAATGATGAGAAAGGTCCAGGCATACAATTATCCAAAAAATATCATTATGCAAGACAATGTCCCTTAGGAACAGTTGGCAAAAATGATTGCGGAAAACAGCCAAATGAAATATGAGTGACAGGTTATCTGTATGCGCCCATTGTGCGTGTTGTGTTTACGCGTACGTGTACAAGTGTAAATAAAGGCTTCAATCGTGAGTTGTTCGCATTGTATAAAAGGTCAGTTCCTGTTCAGATGGAATCTAGAATTGCTGCTCACAGTCACAGCTGGATATTTTCTGCATGTTTTTTTGTATCCTCTGAGTTCTTTTTCTAAACAAAATGAGTGTGATGCAAATGAGAGTCAATTGTAAAAGGTCTCTTTTTGCCATCTGTTGGGAACTCACCTGGGACTTGTAATGCTTTGCCATCAATGCTCATTGCCATTTCCAATTATTTGTGTGAATTTAAAGTAGCTTAAAAGCAAAAATGCTCAACCACAAAATGCATGAAAAATACACCAAAGGCAACAAATATGACTAATTTTTAAATTCAAATAAACACATCTAATCAGTGGCCTAAGCCTAACACTTCAATAATAATATAGGTGAGGAGTTATGTAGGTTTCTGAAGGAATTACACAACATAAACCATAGACTATTATTCACACATGATGTAAACATGTAATCATACTGAATTGCCTATTATAGTGCTGTCAGATCACTCTTGTAAAAACCAACAAAAATAACCATTTGCACAAATGATTTTTTTTCTTCTGTGTGTACTTATAGTGGACACAATTACTTTCTACAAGGATACGTAGATCCTTGTAGAAAAGGATTGGTGATTTTTTTGTGTGTGTGTATGTAATGCATTATAAAAGTATTAATATAATGCCTTTTAATGCACGTTGTAATTAACTGAATGTTCTTTTATATAGCTGTAACCAAAGCACAATAATACATTATAATAATACGCACATTTATTGTTCAACATTTAAAGAGAATGATGCATCACAGCATATGATCAACAAGTACATCAGTGTTTGACATAATTGTACGTTATTATTGCATTACTAAGTAAGTGTTGCATTGCATTCAAATGTGGGTTTATAATTTACAATTATAATGAAAAAATATATGATGCATTTCAGTGTAGAATAATTAATACTTTTGTAAGACGGTTTCAAGTTGTGTTTATTAAAATATTTAATTTATTGAAACAGCTTGACAAGGAAGATTATATTCAGTGTAAAGGTCCGTTCACACCAAGAACGATAACTATAAAGATAATGATAAAGATATAGTTCATTGTCTTGCTTGCAGTAAAAAAAGTCTAGGCATTGTCTTTTTTCTTTCCTGACTTTGTTGGCTAAATTCACTGTTAGATTAGATCGATTACACTAGCTATTCATTCGAAACATAGCATGCTGAGGACATCTGCTGGTTAAAGCCATGTAAATGCAACATGAACAGCAAAAACATGTTGTACACACTTAGAATAAACAGACTGTTATAGTTTGTTGGCGTGGACGCAAATATAGTTATCTTTATAGTTATCGTTCTTGGTGTGAACGGGCCTTAACACCTTACGTTAAAGTTGTAACAAAATCAAAATTGACCCTATTTACTTTATTAGCACACATTACTAGTCTTGTGGTGAACAATTAATCCATGCAAGTTAATACAATTTGCTTCTGCTCTGGAATGGCGTTCAATCTCTGATGCCGTCAGTTTGACGGCTTGGGTTGAATATCCTTAACCACTCCCCTCTGTTTCACTTGGAAATATGCCACAAAACTAAAGTAAAGATGGTTGCAACTTCCGGTTCACAGGGACTTTAAGGGCAACAAAAATCACACTGACAGACATCCTGTATCAGGTGCTACTATCATCATTAAAGCTCAGAGACTTGAGCAGCAGGGATCTAGCAGACTGAAGCAGAATCAGGTCAAGTCTGGAGCACTTTCGTGTCCCCAAAAACCTCATTTATATTCACTCGTTCTTTCATTAAGTGGTCCGCTGGGTTTGTCCCATCCTCTGAGCGAACAATTACATGTGCACCTGCCGTAGGAGTTTGGGATGGGTTAACTTAACCTTCAGCTTCCCACCCAACCGGCAAGCCCTGCTCCCCCCACAGCCTATTTACCCCGATTCCTGTTCTGGAAAGCCTCTGAATTAAAAAAGCAATATCCCGAGACTCACTGTCATTCATTTATTCCTCATCCTGACTGAACATGTATCAACCCCTGAAGGC
The DNA here is from genome assembly GCF_024489055.1 of Chanodichthys erythropterus. NCBI lineage: Eukaryota > Metazoa > Chordata > Actinopteri > Cypriniformes > Xenocyprididae > Chanodichthys > Chanodichthys erythropterus. The sequence continues at coordinate 6,673,983 of NC_090231.1, read as the reverse complement.
TGAAATTAGGAAAGAGACACAGGCAGGTGTGTTTGCAGCAGTAAAACTCTGATTAGAAATAGTGCTGTTCATCAAGCTTTGTCAATTGACTCTTTCCCGCCATTGATGGAATTCCCTTCATTTATGATGAGTGGAAAGCAGTCGTGAACGAACCTGGAGGGAATCTTCTGAAAGAGTACAGAATCTCTTGATCAAAACACAGGCAAAGAAGAAGCAGAAACTGTAGGCCCGGTTTCACAGACAGGGCTTAGACTAAGCCAGGATTAGGCCTTAGTTCAATTAGGACATTTAAGTAGCTTTTATTAACATGCCTTAGAAAAAACAAAACAATGCCAGTGCAATGTCAGTGCAAGTTCTTTTCCGTTAAAACAGCTCAAACACACATTTTAGTCTAGGACTAGCTTAAGCCTTGTCTGTGAAACCAGGGGGTAATGTAATGTTTTTTTTTTATTTATTTTTTTTAATAAAACTTACCTACATTCAAGTATTGATTAAAAGAAGAATGCATGAAGCTACTGTATATATATATATATATATATATATATATATATATATATATATATATATATATATATATATATATATATATATATATATATATATATATATATTTTTTTTTTTTTTTTTTTTAAAGCAGAGGCTATGTTCTTTCTTTTGATATGTTAAGATATTCATACAACAAACTATTCTGGGGGGCATCAAAAGTTTTGTGAAAAAGTTCATTTTAAAATATGAGACTATGTGCAGATAAACGCTAACATTCATGATTCAGTACTTCTCTAGATTCTAAAAGAACCTCTAGATTCTCTTATTCTAAAAGAAACAGTTTTCTTCATAATTTGGCCAGTATGTAGAGGTTAACCAATCAGGACCAATTAGAATGAATTCTAATTAAAGTCCTGAATCTGAATTGAGGAAAAACAAGATGCAGAACATTTTAAGGATGTAAAATTGAAATAAACTGAAATTCAAAGAAATCCACAAATGTAAATAATGTAATTTTCAACTAGAAAAAGAATGCATAAATAAAAAAAAAAATAAAATGCAAATTTAAATTTAAGAAAGTGAAAATACAGTAATTAACTCTTTCCTTGCCATTGTTGGAATTTTCTGGCTTTCCCTGTTTTCACTGTTATCCTGAAAGAGTACAGAATCTCTGGATCAAAACACAGGCAAAAAGGGTGCTGAAACAAGCGATAAAAGCATTGCTTATGCACATTTATTATTATTTTTTTTTTTTATGAAACTTGCCCACATTCAAGTGTTGATATTTTTTTTTTTTTTTTTTTTTAAAGCAGCTCTGTTTTTCCTTTTGATATATTACATGTTCTGATATTCATACAACACAATATTCTGGAGACCATTACATTTTAGTGTAAATGTAAAAAAATGCTGATGGTGGCTGGCAACTTTAAAAAATAAATAAATAAATAAATAAATAAAAAACGCTGGCAGGGAAAGAGTTAATGTAACTTTAAACTAGAATATGAACATAAAAAAAAAAAAAAAAAAAAAAATATATATATATATATATATATATATATATATATATATATATATATATATATATATATATATATATTATATATATATATATATATATATATATTATATATATATCTCAATTCACAATTACAGCTGATCAGTTATTATCAAGCACCTGGTTTGTGTCGGTGTCTCCCTTCATTGAACTTGAAATGAGGTTGGATGAGATGGAAGCCCAATTATGAGCAGTAACAATGGATCGGTTGAATCAGAATCTTTGTGAAGGTGTGCGCATTCAGAGCTCCATTAAACCTTGCCTGCATTCATTTACAATGCCCTTTTTCAGAGCGGATGCCTTTGTCCTCTCACTCTTTAGCCTGATAAATTCAGCTTGTCATCAAATGTTACCTTGAAACAATGCAATCGAAGTAATTGTGTCCAGAACAATGAAGGTGTACACAGGAGACATCGGCATGGACATATCTTCTTCAGATGTCCCGAGCAGTTCAATGTGAACAGGACACAAAACACGGTCACTGCTGGATACAAATATCAGCAGCCATTGCCGCTAATCTGATGAAGAGGGAGAAATGAGCGGATATTGCTGGAGTACGATAAAACAATTGCTTTTCTCAACTGTATCTTTGAGACAGGTTATTTAAAATGGAAGGTCATTCTTTTCACTCTTGCATATATAATTGTAGTTTGGCTCTTGCTACAAAATCATATGTGACAACTTCCAACATATTAAGTTATAAGTATTTAGGCTAATATGTTTTTCAACATTTGAGGGATATAATGTGACAATCTTATAAATGTGCCAAAACTGCTCAAAATTATATATATTTGCAATGCACTGTCAGGATCTTATAGCCTTTGTGATCAAAGGAGCACAATGTAAAAGCTAGTGCACTCACTTCCTCCAAGAATACTGATACCTGAATAATGCGTGATCCAGCTGCTGTATTTCCCATGACTTATGCCAGAAATCCCAGCATGATTAATAAATCATACACTTGACATACAAGTCATGACATAAGAAATCAAATTTGCCTTTATCTTTAAACATATAAGAGGTCTTTGTACCATTAAATCACCCTGCAATGTTCATAGCTTAAAATGTCCTCCTCATTATAAGCACTTATTTAAAGGGGACATAACACACAGTTTCTGCCAATATCATGTGAATCTTGAAGACCTATGGAGTAGTATAGCTTCCTTCATATCTCTGAATAGACTTTAGTTTTATCAGATTAATAAAAGACAGATACACTGTACCGAGTCTTTCCGAAAACAGCCGAGCTCCTGGAGGCGTGCCGAGAGCTAAGCTAAAGAGTGACGAGCACGCACAGCTTTTGCATAGCGAAGCTATCGATGGTCAGCTAAACAAATGTATTTAAACACACACAATACACCATCGCATTATCCCTGGATAACTTCTGATTTATTATACGTTCATGTTGTTTACATTATATGCACCAACTGCCAACAAAACAGACATTTGATGCAGTTTTACTCACACCTGCGGTTCTGACTCATGACCGGGATCATTATCGCTGTGACCGCTCCATCTTTCAATTTCAAATGATCTGTAAATCCAGCATCGAACTAAATGACGGTTTTATATGGAAAATGTTTTCAAAACACTCGCGTACAATAGCAAGTGGGCATTGATGCTGTTTCCTATGCAATGACGTTAGCCAATCATAATAGCGGCTGTTTACTGACAAGCCTTAAAGGAGCCGCTCCTTAAAAACTGATAATTTTCCTTGCTCTTTTGAAATAAATGTGTTATGTTAACATAATCCTATGTTTTGTGATCTACATGGCAAAAGCAAGGTGAACGAATGTTCAAACAGACAGAAAAGTCAACACTTGGTATCTAATGTGCAAATGTGATGCTAGAGATTATTCTAGGATCTTGGATACAGGTAAAGCAAAACTCTGTGCTAGCCATCAACTGAGATACTAAGTAGTTCAGGAATAAACTCATGTTGGGTTGAAAAGGGATGTAAATGCAGCAGAACTCAATTGTAATTGCAAAACAGCTTGTGTGAATTAGTCATCTTATGGATTCCTCAAAAGTCAGCATGTCATGGCTCAAGGGACTTGCTTACTTGAAACCGTGCAACAGCTTCCTTTCAAACAATCCTACTGCAGAAGTCTACAAATAAAACCGTAATCATGCAAGTACAATTTTTAATTGTCAAAACTGTCGTATGATTGAATCTCTAAGGTGGCATTTCACAAAAACACATCCAAGTCACATTTCACACGCAAAAAAATGTATATAGCTTAAATAATTAAGCCTATTTTAAGATTTTTTTTCTTTTCTTTGCATTGATGATGATTAAATAAATGTTTCTCCACAAATTACCATAATGTCCAGACATTTTACTTTTGAGTTCTTGTGTATTTCCCATTATATTATCATTACTGTATAACAGTAAAATAACGCAATACAATTTTTTTTATTATGAATTGAAACATGCAGTATAAAATATTACTGTGTGAAAATAAAATTTAAATATTTAAATTATTGAATAATAATACAGTATAATTATGAGATATTATAATTAAATTGATAAATATCACAATGGAAAAGTCTTAACACTTCTAAAATAGTCTTTATCTTATTTATGCCACTGTATACATATTATTTCTCATGGACTACTGGATTCTTGCTTTATTGCATATCCTTTATGGATTTGGATTAGTCACGTCTACAAATGTAAACTCAGTATTAACTGGGTGAAACTGGTCTGATGCACATCAATCTAGTTTATATTCTCTATAAAAAATAAAAAAAAAATCATGAGCTGATCCTTGGACCATTTTTATAAGGTGTATCTTTATATAAATGATTCAGCTTACTACAGCCAACGCATTAAGTGCTTTCTAGTAGCTCAGGGCCTGAGAAGTAAAAATATACCCTCTCTTAAGCAGCTAACTGTCATTTAAATATCACACACTCGTCAGATATGGGCACGGCCATGATGGTTATGTATCTACAGCCATAAAGATTTTATGCCATCCATTATGCATAAAGAGTTAATTTATTCATGAGGGCAAAATGTGATTGTCCTCTGCCTTTTTGGATTCCTTTTCATAGCCGTCAGTGCACCCTGTGAATAGACCACTGTTTTGTGCCTGGAATATAAATAGACTGTGTGTTGATGTGTGCAAGTCTGTGTCCCCATATATCCGATACTATGTGCCATAAATCAGTCAGGGCCCCTTTTAACCTCTAAATTTGGCTAACAAAATCACTTATGTAAAGTGACAAGTATATTTGTTCCAATTAATTACATTAAAGGTCTAAACTAAGACACAGGCATTTGCTACAGAAAAGTAATTGTCAATGTGGAAATCATCGGTCACAATGGGCCCCAAAAATAGCAAATAAAAATATAAATGATCTCATAAATCTTAGCAGGAGCTCTGCATACTCATTCATGGCCATTTGTACAAACAATGGTGTTGGCATTTGTTCTCATGCTCTCTGCAATAAATGCAAGCTCAGGGTATCCAAAAGTCATCTATTTTTAACACTATTGTGCTTATTCAAATATCTTCATAGTGACTCATATACTCTGCTATATAATGAGGATATACTGCAGGCTATAGTTAAAAGGCCAAGAGTACACTCTAAAAAATGCTAGGTTGTTTCAACCCAAATTTGGGTTAAATATGGACAAATCCAACCTTTATTTTATCCTTCAGGAATTTGATATTAGAATAATTTAAAAGTTTGGGGTCAGTATGATTTATTTTTTTGAAAGAAGTCTCATGCTCACCAAGACTGCATTTATTAAATCCGAAATACAATAAAAACCTTCAGAAATCATTCTAATATGCTGATTTAAAGCTCAAGAAACATTTCTTCTTATTATCATCAGTGTAGAAAGCAGCTGTGCTGTGTAATATTTTTAAGGAAACTGTAATAAAGTTTTTGTCTGTTTGTTTTCCCCCCCAGGATTCTCTGATAAATAGAAAGTTCAAAAGAACAGCATCTATTAAAAAAAAAAAAACTTTTGTAACATATAAATCCCTTTACTGTCACTTTTTGATCAAATGAATGCATCCTTATGGAATAAAATATTAATTTCTCTATTTAAAAAAAAAAAATCCTACTGACCCCAAACTATAATTGTATTGTAAATATGGTAAAATTTGTATGGAAGCTTGTTTCCGCCACTGAATAAAAAATAAAAAAGCAATTGCTACTTTTTATCTCACAATTCTGACTTTGTTTTCCTCTCAATTACGAATTTACATCTCGCAATTTTGACACTTTTTCTCAGAATTGTGTGATATAAACTCACAATTGCGAGTTATAAGGTCAGATTTGCGAGATATAAACTTCTCAATTCTGTCTTTTTTTCTAAGAATTGTAAGTTTAGATCACAATTCTGACTTTATAACTTGCATTTGCGAGTTTACATCCTGCAGTATTTTTAGTACCAATCACATTGAAATGAATCGCATCATCAAATAGTGAGAAGTGTACTCACAGGTGGTTGGCTTGTTGCAGTTGTGTCCGTGTCGAAAGTACTGCGGGTTCTCGATGACAGGAATGCGACTCATGCCGATTACGACGGCGTCAGGCCCCGCATCGAGAGAGCAGGGTGTGACGATACCATGGTTGACATGATGAAGAGGGCTTGCAGAGTCCTCCTCCCCGCTGATGACTGCCACTGGACCTGGAGAACAAGTACAAAGTAATGATGAATGTACAAGCAGTGTGAATGTTATAGAGAAGCAGTGGGAGAAAAACAAAACTATTCTACCTCAACATGACTTTGAATCATTTAAGTCTTTCTATAGAATGAAAAAGACATTATACTTTAAACATCAGCTAAACAGGATGACTAAACAACCATAGGCTCATTTCACAAAATAAATCCTTTTGAGTTACTTCAAAGTTCTACATAGTCATCTAAAAAATGTCATCGAGTTTACTTATTTATTCATTGTGAAATTGACAGTGGTTTAATATCTGAAAATTGCCACCTAGGAGAGAAAACCATTGAGCTGAACTAAAGAATTTGGAAATTGTTGGTAAACATACAATTTTCAAGAAGCCTACCTAAAAACACAATTTCTTGTTTGTTCACAAATGCACTCAGGGGACCAGTTTGAACATAGGCAACCAAGCAAATCATCAAAACAGAGGGACTAAAGTAGCCTACTGCACATTGGTCTCAAATGTTTAAAAACTGCATGTGGTAATTCAAACACAAAGACAAATATCCTTAAACCCACCCAATGAGCATTGTACCCCAAATTCATTCCAAGCTGAGCAATTGTCTGTTAATAATTAATGTGAAAATGAATCCTATTTGTCAGAAATCTTGAATACTGATAATCTAATGAAAATCTCAATAGCAAAACCTAATGAGTTGCCATATCTACAGGAAAGAGTGCTAAAACCCAGAAATAACTTCCGGTTCCATAGTGCCAAAGTTTAAAGTTTTTTTTTCTTAATGGTTTTTGGTTAAATGTCTGAAAATGAATAAATAAATTAACTTTTTTGGACACAGAGCTTGTTTACAGTAATATCACAAAGCCAATGGAAAAATGTCCCTCAGGGTTTTAAGTTCAAAAGCGTGAACATTTGGAGAAATATTGATGGATTCTCATTTCTTTACTTCAAATTTAATTAATATTAAATACTTAAAATTTAAGTAATATTTATTCCATTTTTACCCAAAATCAGGTGATGTGAGCATTATGGAGCGCTAAACACTCTCATTCATGTCTGCTTCATTCATACATGGAATTCATGGAAGCCGGAGGCGCCCTCACGCAGAAAGTCCACAAGTGAGATTCATAAAGTCATAAATCTTATAATGTTCCATTAAACATGTTCTCCAACCAATACGACCATATAGGTTGTTTGTTACTTCATGAGAGCGTTTACTAAAGTGGCACCCCTATCGACAACAGGACACTTTCATTTTAATGCATTGTTCCCTTTTATCTGCGTTGGACTTTTGGGTTTTGCGTAGCTCAATTGGCAGAGCATTGCAACCATGTGATCATACGATCGTGGGTTCGATCCCAGGGAACGCATGTGCTCATAAAGCGTATCTTCTTCTTCACCCTGGCATTGCTCCAGCTTTTGCAGGGTCCGCTCTTTGGCAAAGTCATCTTCATTTGGGCATCTTCTGGGGATGCATTGACGATATTCAAGCCTTCCTTAATTCTGTCCATCCACCGTTTCTTTGGTCGACCTCGGGGACGATAGCCTACAGGGTCTTGGCAACCGAGACCTCGGCACTTCGGACCATGTGACCATACCACCGAAGACACGATTCAAGCATTTTTTCTTTGATAGGGGCTACGCCTAGCCGCTTCTGTATGTCTTCGTTCATAATACGATCCCATCGTGTGATTCCCAAGCTCCATCGGAGCATACGCATCTCCATGGTGTTGAAGGCCTGTTCATGAATGGTCGAAGCAGGCCAGCATTCGGAACCATACAGGGCATACCGGTCACTTGGCGCCATTTCATCCAGGCTGCTTGTATCCTTGCTCAAACATCGGCAGTGACACTTCCGTCGTGGCTGATGACTGAGCCCAAGTATTGGAATTCTTCGATCTTCTTCAGTTCTTCGTTGTCGATGCTGATGGTACCATCGGTTTGGGGGCCACCCTCCAGGTACTCTGTCTTCTTGATGTTAAGTCGTAGGCCACATTCGTCCAACCGGTCTTTCCATAATTGGGTATCCCTCTGAGTCACTGCCCTAGTCTCGTTAGCGAGGAAAACATCATCGACGAAGAGGAGTGACCAGGTGTGCGGCGATTGCAGGTCGGCTGTGATGGTGTCCATACAGAGGATGAAAAGGACGGGTGACAAAGCCGATCCTTGGTGGACTCCGACGTTGATTGGAAAGGGCGGTGACAGTCCGGCTGCGCACCTAACTGCACTGGCCTTTGTAGAGAAGTTTAATCCACTCAACATAGGCCTCAGGGACTCCATGGGAATGGAGGGAATGCCAGATGAGGTCATGGGGAACTCTGTCAAACACCTTTTCGAGATCGAGAAATGCCATGTGGACGGTCTGGTTCTTCTCCCTGCGCTTCTCCAGGAGGATGCGGGCGGCATGGATAGCGTCGGTTGTTCCACTTTCTTGGACGAAGCCGCACTGGTTTGGGGTGATCGTGACGATTTTCCGAAGTCGGGCATCGATAGTTTGCTCGAATATCTTCATCGCTTGGCAGAGGAGGCAGATAGGGCGGTAGTTGGAACATTCGGTCCCGTCTCCCTTGTTTTTCCAAATGGGTACTGTGATGCTGGTCGACCAAGCCGAGGGGACTTATCCAGTGTCGACGATTTTGTTGAACAGTACTGCCAAGACGTCGGTTCCCTGGCGGCCAAGAAGCTTCCAGACTTCAACTGGGATGTCGTCTGGTCCAGCTGCTTTACAATTCTTCATTTTCTTCATGGCCTGTTCTACTTCGGCCGGTGTAATAGGCGGTACAGGTCCAAACACAGGGGCAGTGCTCTCGATTGGCGGGTGTTGGAATTCTTGGTTACTGATCCCCAAGAAGTATTCGCTCCAACGTCGTAGGATGGCGGGCAGATCTTGTAGGACCTGGTAGTCGTCGTCCTTGATGCTTTTGATCTGGCCGATATCTTGCGTTGAACAGTGGCATGCATTCGCGAGGCGGTAGATCTTATTTGCCCCTTCTGGCGTGTCGAGGTCGGCGTAGAGCTGATCGTAATGGGCTGATTTCGCTGTTGCAACTGCTTTCCTCACCGCCGACTTGCTCATAAAGTGTATATGCACTATAAATCACTAAGGGTAGGTTTAGGGGTGGGGTGGGTGTAGTCGTCAATAAAAAAAAAAAGGTTCCCTTTCGTGGGAACTATCGACGCTACGTCGGATGACGTGATGGGAACCCTCTGTATTTTTGTGTTCGTGAAGCACCTCTGTATCCAACCAATGAAAAGACGCGACGTCAGAGGCGGGTGACGTCACGGATCAGGAAGCTATAAAGCACACCTGAACACAAAGCACGCCAGCTTCTGTTGTCTTCAGCAAGCGTTCTCTGTATCTTGTCTGTCTTATTTATTGTTGTCTGTCTGATATATATATATACATATTCACACAGTGATCTCTTCGTCCGAGGACAAGAGTTTCAAAGCACAAAAATAAGACAAAAAGCATTATGGCGGAAAAGCAGCAACAGTTTAAAAAGTGTACTCCTCCTTGTCCACGCTACATAGTGACAGGAGATTCACACGACATGTGTGTGAAATGCCTGGGGGTTGAGCATGCACAGGCGGCTCTCGAGGGAGCCGTCTGTGTACACTGCGATCAGCTCACCCTCAGAGTGCTGCGATCTCGCCGGGCGCTCTTTGAGGAGGGCGCCGAGGCGAGTGTTCCCCGCGGGTCTGGTCCCGCTGTTGCCGAGGCACAGCGAAGGCTGCACTCGTGGGGTTCACAGATGGATCTAGCAGAGGGGGAAGAGACGGGCACTGCCCTATCGCTTTCCTTACCTGCTAGACCCAGTGTCTCTTCTTTGGTGGCGGAAGCACGCGTAGCGGTTTCTTCCCCCCGAAGAGAGGCACCGATGCTTAACATATCTTCCTCCGAGGAGGTTGATGTGGAGAGCGTCGATGAGGAACCGCCATCCTCATCCCCTGCTTATGAGGAGCTATTAGAGGTAGTGACCAGGGCAGTAGAAAAGTTAAAAATCGACTGGCCCGCGGAAAAGCTGAAAATAAACCAAAAAGTAAGCTTGATGAAAGGTTTCTTCCCGCGCGGTCACTACCTCAGCGCCGGGGTCTGCCGTTTTCCCGACCTCCACACCGAGGTGTCGAGGTCGTGGAAGAGGCCAGTACAATACAGACTGTACAGCCCGCAGACGTCACTATATAGCAATATAGTTGGGCTGAAACGTCACGGCTATGGGGCGATGCCTCGGGTCGAGGAGACGCTCGCGAGCCATCTCTCACCCGAGCCCACATCGTCCCTTAAGACCCCGACGCTGCCCACCAAGCCCCTAAAGACAACTTCCAGCTTGGTGGGCAAGGCTTATTCGGCGGCAGGTCAGGCGGCGGCATGCCTTCATACCATGTCTATCTTACAGGCATACCAAGCCGACCTGCTGGGGGAAATTGATGACACTGGGGAAGCGTCCTTTGAGGCTATTCACGAGCTCAGAAAGGCAACAGATTTAGCTCTCCGGGCCACCAAGGAGACGGCCAAATCCATCGGCCGCTCTATGGCAGCCCTGGTGGCCACGGAGAGGCATCTCTGGCTCAACCTCTCAGACATCAAGGAGAGAGATAAAAATGTTCTCATGGACGCGCCGCTGTCTCCTGATGGCCTGTTCGGCGACGCAGTGTCAACTGTCGTCGACAGGTTTCAGGAGACACGAAAGCAGACAGCGGCATTTTCTAAAATTATTCCCCGCCGCTCTCATCCCCCCGAGGCTGCTGGGCGGGAGCAGCCTCGGCCGACAGCCAGCTCCTCAGCACACAGGGTGCAACAAAGAGCCAGTGTCGCCTCCCGCGCTCTCCCCACAAAGATTTGGGGGGCCGGGGCGGGTGGCACAGGCGAAGCCTTCCCGGAGGTAGGACGGATCTGAGGACCGTCATTATCTCCCGGAAGGCTTCAAAGAAGAGGTCCTGACCTTTATAGTGCAGGATCTCTCGAGGGCAGCCCCCTCCGGGGGGATTCGGATATCGGGTCCCTCCCGGTGCCCTCAGGGGACCGTCCTGTCAACCCTGCCACCCAGCGTGCGTCAGGGCACAGCGGTCTCCGCCGATCCTCCGAGGAGGGTTGGCCAGCACGTGATTCGCCTGTCTGCCGGTGCGCCGCGTCAGATGGACGAGCCAAGTGCTCAAAAAACACCAGAGACCAGTCTCGAGAGACTGGTTCCCTTAGTAGAATATTTGGAAGAGTGGAAAAATCTCCCGAATGTTTCGAAGTGGGTGCTGCTCATGGTAGAACAGGGCTACAGAATTCAGTTCGGTTCACGACCGCCCAAGTTCAATGGGGTGCTTCCTACGGTGGTAACCCCAGAGCAGTCTCTGGTGATGGAGCAAGAAGTAACGACGCTTTTGCAAAAAGGGGCTATAGAAAGGGTTTCCCCTCCCAGCAAAATGTCGGGCTTTTACAGCCGCTACTTCATTGTTCCGAAGAAGGATGGAGGGTTGCGTCCGATCATAGATTTACGTGTGTTAAATCGATCAGTAAGGAGAGTTGAAGTTCAAAATGCTTACACTCAGACAGATCATCCCTCAGATCAGGTCCGAGGACTGGTTTGTAGCGATAGATCTGAAAGACGCATACTTTCATGTATCCATCCATCCTTCACACAGGAAGTTCCTCAGGTTTGCTTTCGGGGGAAGAAGCTTACCAATACAGGGTTCTTCCGTTCGGCCTATCCCTCTCACCCCGCACGTTCACGAAGTGCGTGGATGCAGCGCTGGCTCCGCTGAGACTCCAGGGCATCCGCGTGCTGAACTATATCGACGATTGGTTGATACTAGCTCAAACAGAACAATTGGCAGTTCAACATCGAGATGTTGTTCTGTCGCACATGAAAAGGCTTGGGCTGAGGCTCAACGCCAAAAAGAGTGTGCTGGTCCCAAGTCAGGTTGCAAACTATTTAGGTGTAATCTGGGATTCCACCACGATGCAGGCGCAGTTGTCCCCTGCTCGTGTGAGTTCCACTCTCGGGGCCGTGAAAGGGGTGAAATTAGGCCAGTCACTCACTGTAAAACAGTGTCAGAGACTGTTGGGTCTGATGGCAGCTGCGTCCAACGTCATTACTTTTGGCCTCCTGCACATGAGACCCTTACAGTGGTGGCTCAGGACCAAGGGGTTTTCCCCGAGGGGAAATCCTTTTCGCATGATCAAAGTCACGCGGCGATGCCTTCGTGCTCTGGTCATGTGGAAGAAGCCTTGGTTCCTAACCCAGGGACCCGTGCTGGGGACTTCTGGTCGTCGTGTAATGCTTACGACAGATGCTTCCCTCACGGGCTGGGGGGCGATCATGAGTGGTCGCTCGGCTCAGGGTCTTTGGGAGGACCATCAGCTCTCCTGGCACATAAATCGGCTGGAGATGATGGCGGTGCTTCTTGCACTGAAACACTTCCTCCCCGACCTGAGAGACCATCATGTGCTGGTCCGAACGGACAACACTACGGTGGTCTCGTATATCAACCATCAGGGGGGTTTGCGGTCTCGCCCATTATCAAAGTTGGCCAGTCGCATCCTCCTCTGGTCCCAGGGAAAGCTCCTCTCGCTGAGAGCAGCCTACATCCCCGGGCGGTTGAATGTGGGAGCGGACGCCCTGTCGAGGCAGGGCGCGAGATCGGGGGAATGGAAACTCCACACCAAGGTGGTGGAGTTAATATGGAAAACTTTCGGTCGAGCTCAAGTCGATCTTTTTGCCACAGAGGAGTCAGCTCAGTGTCCTCTGTGGTACTCACTTCAGCACCCAGCACCTCTAGGGCTGGATGCCATGCTACAGACGTGGCCGAGGCTACGTCTGTATGCATTTCCCCCAGTCTCAATGCTCCCGGGAGTTCTGGAAAAGGTTCGCCAGGAGAAGGTCGACCTAATATTGGTGGCCCCTTACTGGCCGACCAGAATATGGTTTTCGGACATAATGATTCTTCTGCACGGCTCTCCCTTAGAGCTTCCCCTCAGGCAGGATCTCCTGTCTCAAGTGGGCGGCACGATTCTCCATCCCCGCCCAGAAATGTGGAAACTGTGGGCCTGGCCCCTGAGGGGGCAAGGCTCATAGGATCTGGTCTCCCAACTGAGGTTGTGGAGACCATCCTTCATTCCAGAGCTCCCTCCACGAGGAAGTTGTACTTATACAAATGGAAATTGTTCTCTGTGTGGTGTGAACAACATAATTTGGACCCGGTCCATTCTTCAGTCTCAGACGTGCTTCGGTTCCTTCAGGAAAAGTTCTCGGAAGGTTTAACCCCTTCCACGCTGAAAGTATATGTGGCCGCTATTTCGGCTCATCATATTCCTGTAGGGGGCTCCTCGCTGGGTCGAGACCCTCTAGTAGTACGCTTCCTCTGTGGTGCACTCAGGTTGAGGCCTGTGGTGCGCACAAAGACCCCGACCTGGGACCTCACTATTGTGCTCCAAGGGCTGGCTGAGGCTCCCTTCGAGCCAATAGAGGAGGTGTCAGACAAATTCCTGACACTTAAAACTATCTTTCTCTTGGCCGTCTCTTCTTTGAAGAGAATTGGTGATTTACAAGCGCTGTCAATAGCTCCATCTTGTCTTGAGTTTGCGCCTGGTATGGTGAAAGCCTTTTTGCATACCAGGCCGGGCTATGTTCCAAAGGTTCCGACGAGGGTCCCAGGCCCCATTGTACTTGAGGCTTTCTGCCCGCCTCCTTTTGCAAACTTGGATCAGGAAAGGAAGAATCTGCTTTGCCCTGTAAGAGCATTAGATGCGTATGTCCACAGAGCTGCCCTGTGGAGAAAAACAGAACAATTGTTTGTGTGTTATGGGTCCCCTAAGAAGGGGGGCCCAGCATCTAAACAGCGGATGAGCAAGTGGGTGGTCGAGGCCATCTCACTTGCATATGAGACGGTGGGGCGCCCGTGTCCTTTGATGGTGCGGGCTCACTCCACGAGAGGTATGGCCGCGTCCAGAGCTCTTCTATCTGGTGTCTCTATGGACGACATTTGTGGTGCGGCTGGATGGTCATCCCAGCACACCTTTATCAGATTTTACAATCTTCACCTTAATATCACTCCGGGGGCCAGGGTGCTACAAGATAGCAGCCAGACACTTGGAGAGACGGCGTAGTTGGGATTGCGTTCCCATCACGTCATCCGACGTAGCGTCGATAGTTCCCACGAAAGGGAACGTCTCGGGTTACGAGTGTAACCCTTGTTCCCTGAGTAAGGGAACGAGACGCTACGTCACGTGGCCGTATCTCCTGCATACCTGGTGCGCTTGCTTCAGACAACCTACAGAAGCTGGCGTGCTTTGTGTTCAGGTGTGCTTTATAGCTTCCTGATCCGTGACGTCACCCGCCTCTGACGTCGCGTCTTTTCATTGGTTGGATACAGAGGTGCTTCACGAACACAAAAATACAGAGGGTTCCCATCACGTCATCCGACGTAGCGTCTCGTTCCCTTACTCAGGGAACAAGGGTTACACTCGTAACCCGAGACGTTTTCTTAAATGGAAATAGGAGAAATAGTGTAAAAAGTCCACACATTGCATTTAAATGACATAATTTCATGACGACAGACGTAACACGGCACTATCATTATTTTTACGCCAGCTAGAGGGCGCATGAATTTAAAATGTAAATACAGGTCATAATAAGGTGCTTGAAAAAAGACCTATAGGGTCGTTTTTTTTTTGTTTTTTGTTTTTTTTTGGAGGATGGTCTCCGAAATCCCTTATATACACAAAGGCATCCACAGAGATCGCTTCAGTTGAGTAAAATGCAAATAGAGATGCAGGTTAACAGGTTAAAATGATTTCTATGTAGGCAACTCACTAGGTTTTGGAACCTAGTTTGTCACATCCTGTAAATTTCAACAGGAAATAATAGTTTTTCAGTAAATCGATAAATCTCACCAACTCTTGTGTTAGTGGCAGTTGAAGAGACCTGTTTTTTCTTTTTTTCTTTTCTCACCTTGACTGTGTCAGGGTTATGGAGCATTGCCCAGACTTGCTAGGTGTAACCCCCACAAATACAACCCAAGGTGCAAGGTGTGTGAAGTCATGCCATAACAGCAGAGCCACAGGCAAGACACAATCTACAGACCGAAAGTGACATGCACAAGTAACATGGCTTGTTTATTTATATTGGGGTTTTACTAAGGCTAAAACATTTTAAGGCTTAAGGTTTAAGGTTTTTTGTTTTTAAAGACAATTTTCTAAATTGTATATTTGACCACACCAGTTTCTTAAAGGCACAATATGTAAGATTTTTGGATTAAAATATCCAAAAACCACTAGAACAATGTTATACATTTTGACTTGTGTACTTACATTATCCCAGATGTTTCCAAGAATGTTTAAATCCAGAGAAATAAGCACTTTTAACCAGGACACAGACCGTGTCTGTGTGTTGCCTATCAATAACATCATACCCTTGATTTCCAGTTTTATTTTGTAGAAACCATGGAAACACAAAAAATGATTTAATATATTGTGTGTTTTATTAGACAATTGAGCAATTGTTTGGATACATTTTAGACAGAAAATGAATCATTGTTAAATAGCTCAACACAGTAAGTCTTATTGTTTGAATCTCATTTTCTTGATTTACTGCGACTGTACCATGTTTTACCATGACTAATATCAATCTAGCTTACTGCAGTGTGCAACAAGTGTTTTATAGCTGCTGCCGAGCGAACACAGAGTTTATAACAACTTTCAACACACAAATGTATCTAATATGATAAACAGCGCTGCTTTACCCGCATACGCTTGACCAGAAGTAGCAGTAGTGGCGACTGCAGCATAATAAAAGTCTGCCGATCTCTTCTTTGTTTTGAATAAGCGACCTCTATTGGCATATTGTCTAATATCTAATTACATATTGTGCCTTTCAATGAAATCTTGATAAGAATATCTACTAAATGTCTTAAATATAAATATACATTAATGTCAGATTGATGAAGTTTTGCATTTCCATGAACTAAAGTCTCTACACTAGCTCATGGTGACTACACATAGGTAAAGTAGGTAAAGTAAACACACCCCATAAACAGAACCACGCATCTTTGTGTTTGACATTTAGGGTCCTATTGAGAAATGCTGCTTCTTGGCTCAAAGTAAATCTGAGAGTTCAGTTTTAAACATTTCACTGGTGTTTCCCGTCAAATCTCACACTGAGGGATACATACCACCATTATTGATGGTCCTTCACGAAGTAGGCCATGGAAAATGTATGACTCCTCCTTTGGGCCGATCATTTATTTTGTTTACGATTGTATAAAAAGCTTTGGGAGACAAGCAGGAGCATCATATAAGCTTATTCTGTCTTTAGCTACTGCCGTTAATAGGTAACACTTTAGTTCAGGGTCCAATTCTCACTGTTAACTAGTTGCTTATTTGCATGCATAATTACTAGGATATTGGCTGTTTATAAGTACTTATAAAGCACATATTAATGACTTCATCCCTTAATCTTACCCAATACCTAAACTTAACAACTACCTTACTAACTATAAGCAGTAATTAGGAGTTTATTGAGGCAAAAGTCATAGTTAATAGTGAGAATTGTAAATAAATAAGTGTACTTTAACTATTTATTGCATTAAGAAAATTAATTTCGGTAACACTTTATCTTTGGGTCTTTTAACTAGTTGCTTATTAGCATGCATATTACTAGAATATTGGCTATTTATTTGTACTCATTAAGCACATATTGATGCCTTATTCTACATGACCATATTGTACATTCTTAATCAATACCTGAACTTATCAACTACCCTACTAACTATTAATTAAATTAGGAGTTTATTAATAGTTTATATGTGTTCCCTATACTAAAGTGTTACCTTTATTTCTCCTTAATTTCAACAATTATTCTCAATGGTAACTGTTATTAGTACACAGCATGAAATTAGCATACATTAAATAAAAAAACAACAAATACCACCATGAATACTACATTAACTTTTTTATATTAATTACTTTTTGGAGAAATGTGATTGTCATAAAAAGGCTTATAAATGAATGGAATTAAGTCATGTAAAACAAAAAAGAATCATGAAAAATTATGTTTGTTTTTGTATAGTACAAACCACATCCGTTCTCAAACAATAAACAAGGGTAAACAAAAGATATAGTTGCAGAATGTTCTTAACTTAATGGTCAAGAACATTATGCAACTATATTGAAGAGACTAAAAACCAGAATCATAGCAGACATGACTAAATTGACAAGAAAAAATTAAGGCTTTATGTTCATCAGAAAATCTAAGCAAGCACCGTACAAGCATTGGCTCAGCTTGATTCCTGGCCTACACAGTAGCACACAATCTCCTGAAGTGAACTGCAATGAAAAAATAAAGAGCCACTTTCATCAGCCAGACTCCAACCATTTAAACAGAGGGAGGTGGGATAAAAATTGATAATGTTGCATCATCCTGGGCAGTGGGTGGTGGGCCACGATTGAGCAGGTGCCATTAAATATTTACCTTTTATTACAGAGTTGCAGGGAGCACACAGAAACATGTGATCATTCAGATACTGACAGTAAGACTGCTATCGATCAGGCTATGTTGCAGCCCCATGACTTCATGATCCAACAGTGCAAAAAGACTCTGTTCAACGAGCCATATACAAAACACACAGCGGCAAGCAGATGCAACGAAAAAAGATTTGGACTGTTCAGTGCTAGCGCTGTAGTTCATACTGTACTGTATGAACTGCGTGTACTGTAGACCAAATGTCGGCAACATATTGATTCTAAAATTTGCAAATGATCCGATAAAGCAGACTATTTAAGGTTTTATAGATATCTGTTATAATTCTGTATAATTCTAGTCATTTTACCACTGACTTAGTGACAGTGAATACACTGACACTCTTAGAAAAAATAGATTCAGTGGGTTCTATAAAGAACCCTAGGGTTCTTGACTCCATTTTAAAGAACCCTTTGCCAAAAAGGTTCTATACAAGGATAAATATCTTAAATGATTGCCTAATGTTTAATGGGTTATTTCAAATTCTTCTAGTGATAAAGTGTATTTATGAGCCATTTAATTGGTAAAGTTTTATAAAAGTCAAAGTTAATAAATTAAAACTACATCATAATGATCCTGATGGGAACCCCTAAAAGGAAGTTATATATACAACCTTTTCTTTTAAGAGTGTGTGTCATGATAACATAGTACTACACTGTCCTACAAAGACAAAACACAGTGACCATGTCCAACAATTGTTAACATGACCTTGAATCCAAAATGGCTCTTTTTATTACTGAAATATAATTTGGATGCCACTCGTTGAGTTAAGCATGGTCATGTGGCAACAACAAAGCATACTACTGTTTGAAACATTCATACAACATGCATCGTTTCAAATACTATTTTTATCAAATTAAAAGCGCTAAATTCACTGTAAACCACAGCTTCAAGGGGTTTATTGCTTTTATAAAATGGTTAGACCACCGTTATTGATGAGACTGTCCTTCTCCAAAGCGCCTTATTACGACCTATATTTACATTTTGAAGTCTTGCGCCCTCTAGCTGGTGTAAAAATAATGACAATGT
Organism: Chanodichthys erythropterus; assembly: GCF_024489055.1. Taxonomy (NCBI): domain Eukaryota; kingdom Metazoa; phylum Chordata; class Actinopteri; order Cypriniformes; family Xenocyprididae; genus Chanodichthys; species Chanodichthys erythropterus. The sequence goes on along the minus strand of NC_090231.1, from coordinate 6,655,257 downwards.
CGTGTTATGTCTGTCTTCATGAAATGATGTATGACTGTTGTTACCAGTCAAAATGTGTGTTTATTTAAATGCAATGTATGGACTTTTTACACTGTCCATTACCTTATTTTCATTTAGCAAAAAAAAAAAAAAAAAAAAAAAAAAATATATATATATATATATATATATATATATATATATATATATATATATATATACATATATATATATATATATTTTTTTTTTTATTATTTATTTATTTATTTTTTTTTTTAATGACTAAACCTACCCTTAGTGATTTATAGTGCATATACACTTTATGAGCACATGCGTTCCCTGGGATCGAACCCATGATCGCATGATCACATGATATTGTTGTATATTGCAATGCTCTACCAATTGAGCTAGGCAAAACACGAAATATAGCGCAGATAAAAGGATACAATGCATTAAAATGAAAGTGTCCTGTTGTCGATAGGGGCGCAACTTTAGTAAACGCTCCTATGGGTCGTATTTCAGGGAAGTGATAAACGACCTATATGGGCGTATTGGTTGGAGGACATGTTGTTATTAATGGTCCTTCCCGAAGTAGGCTATGGAAAATGTATGACTCCTCCTTTGGGCCGATCATTTATTTTGTTTACAAATATGTAAAAAGCTTTGGGAGACAAGCAGGAGCATATTTTAACTAGAATGTTAAACCATATGCATCATACACGCTTATTTTCTTTTTAGATACTGCCGTTAATGGGCTAAATCGGTAACACTTTAGTTTAGGGTCCAATTCTCACTAATAACTAGTTGCTTGTTAGCATGCATATTACTAGGATATTGGCTGATTATTAGTACTTATAAAGCACATATTAATGACTTATTCTGCATGACCTTATTATACATCCCTTAATCCAACCCAATACCTAAACTTAATCTTACCTTTCCAAAGACAAAACACAGTGACCATGTCCTACAATTGTACACATGACCTTCTTGAATCCAAAATAGCTGTTTTTATTCATGAAATATAATTTGGATGCCACTCGTTGAACTGAACATGGTAATGTGGCAACAACACAGCATACTACTGTTTGAAATATTCATACAACATGCATTGTTTCACATACTATTTTTATCAAATTGAAAGCACTGTAAACCACGGCTTCACGGTGGTTATTGCTTTTGTAAAATGTTTAGTCCATAAGAATATTTATTTTAATGAGGTCACAGGTGTATGTTTCTAGAGTAATTTACAACGGCTTTGATTGTGGCTAAACCAATCAGAATCAAGGATCGGAACTATCCATTTTGTAATAATAATATCAATCAATCTCAGTTTATGGGATGCATTAACTTGAGTGTGTGGTTTATTGTTGGCTATTATGGTAATCAATGTAAACTCCTATGAGAATCTGACAGACGACAGAACATAGACCTTTCACAAGCAATAAAATAGAGCCTTTTTTATATAAGCCAATCTCAATCAGGTTCTTCAATTAGTCAAGAACACAACCACCAGTCAATAATGTAGTCAAGAGAGCCAACGACTGATTATACCAAAGGTTTGAAGCAAATACATTATCCAAAATTAACATTTTGGAGTACTTTCTAATGGTGTGTAAACTGTATTTTGCTAAAAAATGTTTAAATATAAAAAAATATATATAAAATAGGTATTTTGCTTCTCTATATATGCTGATCTTTTCGTTGACTGAGAAACCAAAGACTGTTAGTGAGCTTTTGAAATGAGCGCATGCATAAGAACAGCCCCCCTCCTACACAGCTCATTTTGAGGGAACGCCTCCCAAAACTCGTGCACAAGTATTGGAACACGAGTGTTTACCACCGGCATTCGCTGTGTCGTGTTAGTGGATTCATTATGTCGGACTCACTGCAGGTAACTCATAATCTGCAGTTGTTACTCCTGTCTCCTGACAAAAACATTGCATGCGGCGCCTGTGGAGTGTGGAAAGTTACTGGAAAGCTGCAGCCACGCTCGTCTCTCACAAGGAACGTCATGGCAGTGATTGACAAGGCAGATGATCGCGCAAATGATTGGCTGATGTTTTTAAGGCCCTACCTCGTGCACAGATGATGTATATTAGTATTATTCCTTTCAGTGCACCTAATAAATAGTCTTTTGTCAGTTAGTAAAGACAGTTTCAAGTAATATTGCAAAAATGTATAAAACAAAACATCCTCTGTAGCACCTTTAACTGATTTCTCCTTGCATATTGGTGACAAATAGTGATGTGCAAATTTAACAAATAATCTCTCTGTAAAACTGAACTTATTACAAAAAAAAAAACAGACCCAAAATAGGAACTTTGTTCCTCATAAATTCATTTTGGAGGATTAATGTGGGAAAAAAATAATATTATTTATTATATCCCAGTGTGATAATGCATGTTTATAGATATTTGTATGTCTTGAATCCTAATGAATTTACAGACAAATGAATGCAGGGTGCCAAGTTTGGTTCTTCACTGCGTCTGTTAGGCCTGAAGGGAAGGAAATCTCATCAATAACTACAGACAATTATAATCTCCTGAAGCTCTCCAGACCAAAGCACCAGCGTGGGTTCAATCACAACCCTAAGAGTCTAGGAAATACATCTGCAAATACCGTGGCAAACAGAGAGCTGAGGTACACAACAGCTAATCTTAAATATGCAGTACAGATAATCACAGAGGTGAGCCACTGTCACCTAAAATCTGGGTTAGCATAATGGGCTCAATCAGACACAGTGCTGGAGGCAAGAATGTAATTATTGTCTGATTCTCCTCAAGTCTTGCCGCATACGGTTATGTAACATGTATCAAATCAGCATTTCTTTTTAGCTCTCCAGTTTTAAATGCTAGATAGAATTCCACGGGTAGTCCAAGAGATTTATTAAAGCCTAAGAAAACACACACACACAAGAGAGAGAGAGAGAGAAAGTGCAAAACGCTTAATTTATAATTAATTAATTAAAAATAAAAGCATTTTTGTTTTCATGTGTCTGTGACCTTGTTACAGTGTCTAGATAGGGGGATTCATCAAAGGCAAATATGAGAAATATTTAATTTAGATTCATATAGCTATTTGCAGTGAATTACTGGAGTTTTGACTAGTAGTTGCAGACATTACATTATTGGAGAAATGAATATATTACAGCATTTATTTTTATAATTCATGATACCAAACACTCAGAAATTCACCACAAATCAAAAGACAGAAGAGAGAAATAACTAAATGAATAAAAATAAATTACAATAAAGCACCCACCCCCTTATTCTCTGTACCATAACGAAAAAGTACTTATTTTAAGAAAATTGTACTGTAATTTATGCTGACTTAAATGTGAAGATTTTTGACCGGTAAAAATGTTAGTCTAGGTTTCTTGCATAGCCGGGTTTACTTTTTAATTGGTACATCAAATTGTTTAGTTTAAAAGCATCAAGATTTTTTTGTCCCAATATGACCTTTTTAAGGATACGTTTTATGAGAAGCAGCATTATTCAAAACAGCACTAATGACAAACTTCAATGTTATGCTTTATTCAGAGAGACAGCATCTGATGCATTTAAATCATTCCTACACTTATCAAACATTCACACTGTGTTTTCTTAATTCCTGCTCTTTCAGATGTCATATAAATACTCGATGAGGGGGCTTTGGAGCACTGAATGCTGCCTGAGGCTTATCACTGAGAGAAAGCAAACAGCTCTTGTTAGAATTTCAATAAATTCTGTCCATAACCCTTTCAGTTTCTTTCTTACATGAGGCAGAATATCCTCCAGCAATCAGTGTGCTGCTTAACGATAGGAATGTTTTTGAAGTCATTTTGTTATGCACGAATCAAGAGAAATATCTGTATCTCTTGCTTAGGACCTGTCCATCTGTGATTGCTGTATTAGTTCTCAGAAAGACGCCCTGCTAATGCCTGTGATTGACATAAGTGGGCAGCTTTTTGTGCCACTTAAAGTTGCTGCCGTTCTGGAAACACTAACCAGCACTAGTCTGATTCATGAGGTTTTTGAGGATGCAACATGATTCATGCTTTTTCTTTAAGTGATTTCCAGAAACCTCATGTCCCAGAGGGGGTAATTACTGTAGATTGTCACTCAGAGTGAAGACCAAACAGGATCCAGTAATACATAATATAACAGCAACGAATCGCTCAAAATTCCTCTTTATTTTTACGTATCTGCCATAATGTTGTTGCCATAATGAGTCGCTATATGGGTTTGCATGTTGCTTCAGTCTTGACTGACAGATGGGCATTCTGACACCGCTTGCTTGCTAACCACGATTCACTCTTTTCTTGTTGTTATAATTATTCTGCCCACTGTAAAAATAAGGCTCAAAACAGTAGTCGCATATTCATAATTGTGACCACACAGTCTTTTTACAAAAAGCGATCGAGAACCATAGACCATATAAGCTACTATATGGCTCTCTCAGTGATTACTGTTGAATAAATTATCCACATATTACATCCACATATTACGTATTACTTAAGAATAAGGCTGTCTTTCAATTTCGTTTTTTATTATGGTTTCAAACGATTGTGAAAACACGATGCCGCATTCCGTTCCTTTCCTTTAACCCTTAAATGCATACGTCATTCACTACCCTCCTCCTCATTCATTTTTTAAAGTTAGACATCAACCTTCTTGGTATTCCTCAATCAATTCACTATAAAAAATATAACAAGAAAAAAATCATAAAATTATAAAAGAATGCCTATTTTTGTATTCTTTTTCTGTAAAAATTATATAGGGTCGCAAACGACCCGAGGTGTGTATGAGTGTAAGTATATATATATATTTTTTTGCCAACAATAATTTAATCTTAGATGACGGAATAAGTGCAATTCACCTTTATTCCACAAGGTGGCAATGTCTGAAACGCAATGTTGAAGTGACGACTCATTCAGACAAAAAACTAAATAATAAGAAAAACATGAAATGGCTCAGCAATTTATTGCAGAGCAAGTACTGAACGCAATCAAATATGACTGTAACTGTCACTGGATTGATCTGGTGAAGCTGTTAGCAATCAAAATATTGATTTTGAAGATGTTGAAAATTATATAGTTTTGAGAATACGTTTGAGATCGTGAATGGGCTCATATTCGTGAACTCAAACATAAAACTAGCCCATTATTTGCTGAATTTACTGGGAAGTGAGCTCTGACGAGGACAGTGATGATGGCATAAAACATCTGCTCAAACGGAGCCCATTCAAGCTCCAAAAGCTAACAAAATATGCTTTATTGTATTCTTCTGTAATTGTTATTGTAATATCAGAGGAGTTTTATATTATCGCGACTGGTAGAGATCCTTCCGTGTTAGATATAGATCTGGGTCGATGAAGACCCGAATATGTAAGAATGATTGGCGAAACAGTCATGCATTTAAGGGTTAAAGCGGAGCGCTGTCACACTTTCTATGTAACACTCAAATCAGTCAAATTCTGTAATGTGTAAAAGCGCATTGAGCTGCAAAAGAGACACTGTTCAACAGGCGGCTGTTCTCTTTGCGCAATCTGAGACGGAGAGAAACAAAGACAAGTGAAGGCTACTTTGGGCTTTGGGTGTGTGCTTAAAAGGACAGATACACTCAAAATGTCTGTCTTGGTCAGTTTTCATTTAGACACAGTCAGTTATGTCTATGCTTGTCAGCAATTTGGTCTGTGCAATGTGTGCATTTTAAGTTTAAAGTGACAGCAGCCTAATAAACCCGCTGCTGTCTCTGTCATTTAATGGTAATCACGCAACAAAAGAAACTGACAGAATCATTCACTGTTCTTCACACATATTCACACATATTAGCCACCAATTGACCCTTCTCCGGGAGTTTGATTGACAAGCGATCTAACCAATCATTATGCCGAATCCGTCATTTTGTCCGACAAAGCAGTCAGGAGTTACCTTGGTGGACTTGAACTTGAAAAATGGTGTGTACTGACGTCTTTCCGCGTTTGAAACAACATTCTTTCTCATGTTCATTCATGTGTGATGCTATAGATTAACTAGTAGAAAGAGATGATCTGTTCTCAAGCTGCTTGAGCTGAGGCGCTACAGCAATCTGTCACGACACATTAAAGAGCCATAAAACTGTTTTTATTGTTTGAATTTCTTAAAAAAATTACAGTTTGAAAGCTGGGACTTTGTTTGAGATTATAAGTAACCTGCTCTGTCTTGTCTGTCGACGTGTTGTCAGTGTCCTCTTTGCTCCGGAATGTATTTTTCACGCTGTGTGGCGTGACAGCGCCATGGCTTGTCGGACAAAGCAACAGTAACTAAGGGGGGCGGGTCTTTGCGAAGGGTCAATTCAGCAAAATAGTTATGAATTGCCAATCATAAAATGGCACAACAAGCTTAAATTTCATTGGACAATGTGAAGTGGATGGTAAGTTCCCGGTCTTATTCAAAAATCGGTTGAAAATTACATACAACCACCAGGGGGCCCCCTTGCTCTCAAGAATGATTTAATGACTATGGCTGTCTTTCTGTTTCGTTTTTGATTTTGGTTTCCTACCCATCACTGGGTTTTAAATGGATCGTATGAAAATGTACAAATGAGATATGAATTCAAAGAAATTAGCCACCAATTCAGCAAAACACAAAATACGTTACGAATTGCCGTGAGACTGTGTTAGGTTTTAATGAACGCACTGACAAGTTTTACTAGGGCCCCTAGAAGTCTAGGACTGGCTCTATATCCAGCATTGCTTTCCAGTTTTGTTGTTGTTTGTTTGTTTTTTGTTTTTTAACCATCATGAAACTAAAAGAAAAAAGACGAGTATTGTTTTTTACAGTCCAAATAGATGGAAGAATTTGCATTTCTGGAGCGATCTGGTTAGTCTTATTTCACAATTGAATTGCATCCCTTAAAAATCAGACATGAATTGACCACAAATCTGTGTAGTGTTAAATTTACTCTTATGTACTGCATTTTGATTTACCATTTTATGAAACTATCATAGTTGGTTAAATTAAGTCCATATGCCCCCATTTTTACATTTGAGCCCCTGCGTCTAAGGAACTCTCTGCACGTTCCTGGTCCTTTTCAGCTGTTCCCTCTTGTTAGTATTCACGTTGTCAAAGGCTAAGGGCAAAAGGAAAAAATACTACACTACAAATATTCCCTTTGTTTGATCAACATAAGAGGAAGATAAGAGTTTTACAGTCTCAGACACACAGTTGTGTGCTGACATTTTTTAAAAGCAAATTGTGATCTTTAAAAAAGCAACTTCCTCCCACATCTGGGATTAAAACGATTATAGACTATTTTCGTTGTGTGTGATTCGGAGAGCACAGTGATTTCTGTGCTGTTTAACAAACACTAGAGCGCTGGAAATAAGACTGATTTGCATTCGCCCACTCATCCACAGTGAACATGACGCGTTCTCCGAGGGATGACGCTGGTACTCAGAACATGGCAGACGGTGTTTTTGAGATGTACAGTGAAAGGCTACAAGTGTTCTTCTAGCAGATCAACTGGATGAATGACTGTGACTGGATACGTGACTCTTTGCATGCCTTCAACAGATCCTAAATATGCTGAAAAGAAAAACATTTGGCTTGGGAGTTGCCAAGGATCCCACAAATGCAATATTATCACAATACGCCATAAATTGCACAAATTATCCTGACAGGCAGGACAGCAATTTAACCCTGGTGACCAAAAAATGACAGATTTATTTCCATTAAGCAGATGCTTTTATCTAAAGCAACCTACAGTACGTTTACTATCGACAATCCCCTTGGAGCAACTGGGGTTAAGTGCTTTACTCAAAGGCTCAATGGTGATACTTCATGGCTCTGATCTTCTAGGGCTCAAACCAGCCTTTCATCTTCTATGAAAGCAATACATTTAAAATTGGAATTTAGAGTCTTACTGATAGAGCTCCAATATAATTCACTTTCTTTTATTAAATAAACACAACACGTCCTCGTGACGGTGACCCGTTGGTCAGATGGCCAAATTTAATGAACTATTCCAAGTCACCATGCACCTAATTTTTCAAGTTTAAACTGGGTGCAAACTGTGAGATTTTTTTTACTGTCTTTTACGTTGCTTGCTTCTCAGATTGTACAAGACTCAGCACAAAGGCAATTAATCAGCCGTTGGTGAGCATGCCACACTATGTGACCTGCAAATTTAGTCTCAGAAGAGAAAATCGTGGCAAGAATCATACAGTGTGCACCCGGCTTTAAGCTAATAGGCAAGCTTTGCTCTGTTGAGGTTGCCTAATCTGTGAAATTACTTTTACAATTGTTGCTAATTATCATGCTCAATGAGAAAAAATTGGCTGCATTTGTTCCCACTGGAGCAGAAAAGCAGCACTAAGACAGATTAAGTTAGAAAAGCTGTGACATGAGAACAGAAGTCTTTTAGAAACGAACACTCATCTAAACCTCTGCCTTTTGGGTGTTGAGTAATTCTACAGTCATTAATTAATGCAGGACATGCAGAACCCCTAAGATGCCGTGCATTATTTTTTTTTTCTTAGTTTTGTCATCATCAAGAATTTTCTTTAGATCTCTACTCTATAAAAAAATTGCATTTCGAAGTCGGTTATTGAAGTGTCTTACAAGAAAGTACTATTTCAGTTTTTCTACTTCAAAATTCCATGTTCATTTCAATTCATTTGTGAAATTTACAAGAAATGTTTGTTTCTACACATTTTTTCTCTCTCATTGTTTGGTCTTGAGGTACAAAAGCCATTTCTAAATGCAATACATGTACACTATTTTCAAAAGTTTGTGGTCGATAAATTATTTTTAATGTTTTTAAAAGAAGTCTCTTATGCTCACCAAGGCTGCATTTATTTGATCAAAAATACAGTAAAAACAGTAATAATATGAATTATTATTGCATTTTTTTTAAATTACTATTTTCTATTTGAATATATTTTAAAATGTAATCTATTCCTGTGATCAAAGCTGAAATTTCAGTGTCACATGATCCTTCAGAAATCATTCTAATATGTTGATTTGATGCTCATGAAATCAACGATATTAAAAAATGTCTTTACTGTAACTTTTAATTAATTTAATGTATCTATGCTAATGTCGGGATTATATTTTGTTTAGTTGTCTTTTCATTCCTATGAGTTAGCTTCTTGTGCATCAGTTCAGTTTAGCCTTGATTGTTTTATAGTTAGTCTCCTTGGTTACTGATTACGTTCAGCTGTCAATCATGTTTCCTTAGTCAAGTCGGTGTATAATGCTTCGTTCCAAACAGATCAGATTTTGGATTTTCCCACCTCCTTCTAGGAAATAACGTCTAGAACCAGAAGTGTAAAGTATTGAGTAAATGTAATTAGTCACTGTACTTAAGTATCTTTTTGGCTACTTAGTTGTACTGAGTATCAAAGATATTGGCAACTTTTACTCTCTACTTGACTACATTTTTGAACAAGTAAATGTACTTTTTAGTAGACTTTGACTGTTTAATTTTACTTAACATCGTTTTATTTATCTGCTATATTGACAAGACCGTTTTGACGGATATTGGTTTAATTAAGGCCTTTCTGTGCACTTGAGCTCAACTGAGACTTAAGAGTTTGTAGACGTTTAAAATGTTGTTGTGTCGACCTTGATTTATTGCAATATTGAGGTGTACAGTTTTATTTTGATTTTAGAAAATAAACTTGATTTCTCATCTTACAAATCAATTGTCTCTAATTGTTATTGTCATGTCTCTCAGGACTAGTATCTCTGAGCCTATATTCAGCATGAGTAAAATACTTAAGTACTGTTAAAATCAGATACTTTAAGACTTTTACTCAAGCAGTATTGGAATTGGTTACTTGTAACTTGTAGTGGAGTCATTTTCAATGTAAGGTATCAGTACTTTTACTGAAGTATGGTTTTCAGGTACTCTTTTCACCTCTTTCTAGAACACCACTCAAAGTTGGACATTCGGCGTGTGAACTCAGGGTACATCGATCAACCCCGACCTCAGCGAGATGCATCATTTGACAACACTTCTGAGATGTTGGCGTGCACTGGATCCAGTGAATATGAACATAAAAACAAACTTTAATATTAGATATTAATTTAACCTTTCGTTCATTTTTGCTTTTCGTCTGCTGTTGTAAAAACAATTTTATGTTATTTTTTTGCCATGATTTACACAAAACGCGATATGCTCTCATGGCGACATCAGGTGGTCAACATGTAAACGTGACATATTGTGACTGGAATGCACTGAGGTCTGAAGTGGGACATTTAATTTGGGATAATCCCCCTGGAATGCAGCATAAGTACTGCCTGTTTTGTTCTGTTTCTTGTCAGTTACTGGTGTTGCATAAGTGTTTATTCTCCTGAGATTCTCCTGTTTTTTTGCATTAAAGGTGCAGTAAGCGATTTCTGAGAAACGCTGTTGATATTTGAAATCACCAAAACAAACACACCCCTATCCAAAAGGATCACACCTTTATTTTGATAGCTCCGCCCCCAAATTCATGAACATGCTGTGCAGCACAGGCACCTCCCCCTTCATGAGTGTATACGCCCCCTACTGCTGATTTGCTCCAAGTGTGTTTTGGTGCTCAGTCCAATCCACTTTCAGCAGCATTTTTCAGAAATCGCTTACTGCACCTTGAGTAAATTTCTGACTCCATCATGTTGAATTCAACCAAACACCTGTGACAGCTAAGAAAAAAGTGTTAATTTATTTCATTAAAAAAAAGAGAGAGAGAGAACTGTATACTTTTTAAAAAAGTAAAGAATAAAGTACGAAAATCTCCCAATGGCTTTACAGGTACATTGATATATCTTTTTTATCTTTTTTTATATAATATCTGCATTCTGAATTGCAGTTGTTCTTCAAGAAATGCAAATCATCCTTCACATTTAACATATTAAAACAATAAGGCTTCAGATGTGTAAACTAGCACAGACTCTGTGATTCTGCACTGCGACAGTTGCGTTCAGACCACTGACATTATAAGCATTGTGGAGCCTCTATTAAATTAAGTGACCTATCAATGGATGCAGATAACTGTTGAGGGGGAAACACAGACTTGATTTGGTGTGGAAAAGAAATGATTTCTCCATCCCTACAGCACTCTTCACTATCACGTCCCCCTCTCCTGTGACAACCGTGACAACACACCATGACGATCACAGAAATTGCCTATTATAGATGACAGTTCCGCTAAAGTTAATGCACAAAATGCCCCCATGTTTTCAAAAATGTATTGCATAGGTCAGACAGAGAGTCTTTGGAAGAATGGTATATAGAGTGTGGATAATAAGTATAAATGCATATATATATATATATATATATATATATATATATATATATATATATATATATATATATATATATATATATATATATATATATATATATATATATATATATATATTAACTGTTTTTAACATTGATAATATTAAGAAATGTTTCTTGAGCAACAAATTACCACATTAGAATGATTTCTAAAATGTTTTATAATATACCTGAGCTGAAACACTTATTAATCAATCATTTTAAAAATTTAAGAGCACACAACCATGAATTGGAAGTCCATTTTGTCTGATCGACCAATGTGGAAATTTTGCAACACGTCTCCACAATTTATTCAGAGACTATTTTAGAGTCTTTTCTGATTTATAAAGCATATAATTTTGCAGCACACTTTTGATTGAATTGCACCTTATAATCAATACCCTCTTGCTGTATCAAATATAGCTAGGTGATTGCGATGAAGGGAAAGTTGCCTCAGTGGCAGAGCAAGCTATAATATGAGTGCTTTAAAGTGACATGCACAATAACTGATCTCATTCTGAAGCATTTGCTCTAGTCTAATCCAAAGTGTCTTTTCTGGGCCAAGTTATAGCTGAATATTTCTCCTCACCTAGAATGATCCAGAAACACAACCCCAAAATCATCTAAACATGTCTGTAATGAGAATTCTGGCCTTGGACTGGATGTTCTACAACAATACCAATTCACCAAGTTAATAATTAAATACACACAAACTATTTTTTGTAAAATCTACATGTTCTCACCTCAATAATTATCAAAGCACGTCCAGACCGCGTCAGCTTCTATCATGTTCAATGGTGTTACAGCAAGAGGGACTGAGCCATTTCACTGGCATGAAATTGATTTAGTGCACTGCCTTTAGGGGACCGATAATGACCCCTCATCTCTGTATGACACACACCTTCATCTCCATTTCATACAGCCTTAAGAGGGCAAGAATGAACGTTTATCAATGTCCCCTATTCCCTATAATAGAGTTCAGATGGGCAGTATCTGTCTGGTGAATAGCATTGAGAGGCTAAGTGTTTTTACTATGTAGTACTTATGTTGGAAAAAGAGGTTCTTTTTTACAGCAACTCAATCACAGAGAAGCATAGCCTAACCACAGGTAACTACAAACACAGGCCATTGCCATATATATATATATATATATATATATATATATATATATATATATATATATATATATATATATATATATATATATATGGATGGACAGACGGATATGGATGGATGGATGGATGGATGGACAGTTGGGTAAACGGATGGATGGATGGATAAATAGACAGACAAACAGCTAGATAGACTGATAGATGGATATATATGTAGATGGATGGATGGATGGATGGACTGATATATAGATATGGATGGATGGATGGATGGATGGATGGATGGATGGATGGATGGATGGACAGACGGACGGACGGACAGACAAACAGCTGGATAGACTGATAGATGGATATATATGTAGATGGATGGATGGATAGACAGACAAACAGCTGTATAGACTGATAGATGGATATATATGTAGATGTATGGATGGATGGACTGATATATAGATATGGATGGATGGATGGATGGATGGATGGATGGATGGATGGATGGATGGATGGATGGATGGATGGACAAACGGACAGAGAAACAGCTGGATAGACTGATAGATGCATATATATGTAGATGGATGGATGGATGGACTGATATATAGAGATGGATGGATGGATGGATGGATGGACTCATATATAGAGATGGATGGATGGATGGATGGATGGACTGATATATAGATATGGATGGAGGGGTGGATGGAGGGATGGACAGACAAACAGTTGGATAGATGGATGGATGGATGGATAAATAGACAGAGAAACAGCTGGATAGACTGATAGATGGATATGTATGTAGATGGATGGATGGATGGATGGATGGATGGATGGATGGATGGATGGATAAATAGACAGAGAAACAGCTGGATAGACTGATAGATGGATATGTATGTAGATGGATGGATGGAGGGATGGATGGATGGATGGATGGATGGATGGATGGATGGATGGATGGATAAATAGACAGAGAAACAGCTGGATAGACTGATAGATGGATATATATGTAGATGGGTGGATGGATGGACTGATATATAGAGATGGATGGATGGATGGATGGATGGATGGATGGATGGATGGATGGATGGAGGGACTCATATATAGAGATGGATGGATGGATGGACAGACGGACGGACAGACAAACAGCTGGATAGACTGATAGATGGATATATATGTAGATGGATGGATGGATAGACAGACAAACAGCTGTATAGACTGATAGATGGATATATATGTAGATGTATGGATGGATGGACTGATATATAGATATGGATGGATGGATGGATGGATGGATGGATGGATGGATGGACAGACGGACGGACAGACAAACAGCTGGATAGACTGATAGATGGATATATATGTAGATGGATGGATGGATAGACAGACAAACAGCTGTATAGACTGATAGATGGATATATATGTAGATGTATGGATGGATGGACTGATATATAGATATGGATGGATGGATGGATGGATGGACAGACGGACAGAGAAATAGCTGGATAGACTGATAGATGCATATATATGTAGATGGATGGATGGATGGACTGATATATAGAGATGGATGGATGGATGGATGGATGGATGGACTCATATATAGAGATGGATGGATGGATGGATGGATGGATGGATGGATGGATGGACTGATATATAGATATGGATGGAGGGGTGGATGGAGGGATGGACAGACAAACAGTTGGATAGATGGATGGATGGATAAATAGACAGAGAAACAGCTGGATAGACTGATAGATGGATATGTATGTAGATGGATGGATGGATGGATGGATGGATGGATGGATGGATAAATAGACAGAGAAACAGCTGGATAGACTGATAGATGGATATGTATGTAGATGGATGGATGGAGGGATGGATGGATGGATGGATAAATAGACAGAGAAACAGCTGGATAGACTGATAGATGGATATATATGTAGATGGGTGGATGGATGGACTGATATATAGAGATGGATGGATGGATGGATGGATGGAGGGACTCATATATAGAGATGGATGGATGGATGGACTTATATATAGATATGGATGGAGGGATGGATGGATGGATAAATAGACAGAGAAACAGCTGGATAGACTGATAGATGGATATATATGTAAATGGATGGATGGATGGATGGATGGATGGATGATGGATGGATGGATACATAGACAAACAGCTGGATAGACTGATATATGGATGGATGGATGGATGGATGGATGGATGGATAGACTGATATATAGATATAGATGGAGGGATGGATTAATGGATGGATGGATAGACTGATATATAGATATAGATGGAGGGATGGATTGATGGATGGATGGATGGATAGACTGATGGATGGATGGATGGATGGATATGGATGATGGATGGATAGATGGATGAATGGATGCATGAACAGACAGGCAGATTTGTGAAAGAACACTTAATTTCCCATAATGCATTCAACTGTGTTGAATTTCTTTGAATTGCAGTAAATTCTTCTTCCTGTTATTCCAATTCAAATTCCAGTTCAACTTACTGTATATTGTTGCCAATTCAATTCAAATTCCATCTTCTGAACTGAAAAGAAGACAATTGTTCAATTCTGATTTTTGCACAATCCTGAAATTACCATTTTCTGGAAATGTGAGCATCTATGCAGAGCTCAGCTCACATCCATAATGCCTATAGGATGTGGTTTCCTACTATCCAATTTCAGAAGCTGTCCTCTAGATATGGCTCAAATCCCTCCTTCAATGTAAGTCAATGTGTTTTTTTGTTGTTGTTGTTTTTTTCACCTGTTTTATAGTCCACTAAACAAAATTGGGCAAGTCTGATTACTTAAAAAAAGGAATAACACATCTTCACTAAGCCATACAATCTGAAGTATCATTCATGTCTGTAGTGCAAACGGTGCAGGATCAGTAATGTGCCAAAGTTTAATACTTTGGGTTTCAGGTTTGTTCAAATGCCTTAGCAAACACCACTTACAATACCAAATACTGTTACAGTCAGACATAATGGGTACATATTGGCACCGTGTATGAGCTAGGGAGCACTTAAGCAACAAATGAACCTGAAACAATGATAAAATACGAGATGAGCAAGGATTTTTTGGAAGAGAGAGTTTTCCATCTCAAGAGGGGTATAAGCTCATTTTTATTACCAAAATGATGTGATTACAGATACGCGTTTGGTCACTGGTAGGGCAGGAATATGGTTGAAAAAGCAGTGTATTAATTCAATGGGGAAAGTATCCTTTTATACCCCAATCATAATGGAGTGAAGTGCTTTTCAAAATTGAAAAATGGTGCTGAATGACCCTGTTTCACTTTCAAGGATGGGCAAAAAAAGGCGGCTGTTCCTTACTGTGATTTTGACATTAGAAAATGGTTATTGTTCCGTATCAGCGACAGCTTCAAAGTGTCTTTGTGCGTAGCTGTCTGTCAAAGAAACTGCATGTCAGGGTTGTTTCAGACATGTTTGCGGGTGTCTTCACGTGAGCTGTTGTTCTGTGTGTGGCTCCATTGACTGCTTCATTCGCTGGGGCAAGGTGAGTCAGTCAGGCGTGAAATCTTTGGGTTTGATGATGTGTGCTAAACAGCCCTTGGCTTACTGCGGTAATGTAGCCGAGGAAGGTTTAAGCCCTTGTGACAGCGATGATAAGATCTTAATAGGCAGGTGAGCTATCAGGGCAAAGAGCGTGGAGGGGAAGCAAAGGGGAGGGTTTTCACGGTGAAGCTAAAATAAACCCTGTCACATGCAGTTAGTGATGTTACGATCATGTGTCATCATAACTCAGTCTTCCTCCCCAATATTGGGCAAAAAGCATATCTCATGCCATTTCAGATGTCTGATGAGCCCCTTTCACACAGAGAATGTGCCCCGGTATCGTTTGATTTTGGTTCATTCACACTGACAGTGATTTTCTGAAATCTGTGCGTGCGTTCACACATATCCCTTAAAGACACGTGACATCAGGATGTGACGCGCAATATTCTCTCGAGAAACCACGCTTGTGCATTGTTTCCTGATTCGATCATAAACTAACACATTGTGTACCACTGACTAAGCTGGTGAACAATCATCACACCTCTTACGGCATTTGTCCTGCCTTTTTTAAACATACTCCACATGGCTTCGGGGGGTTAATATAGGCCTTCTGAAATGAAGCAATGTGTTTGTGTAATAAAATATCCATATTTAACAAGTTATGAAGTAAAATATCTAGCTTCTGCCAGACCACCCTCCGTATTCAGCTTACGAAGAAAGTGTAAAACTCTTGCAGTTCAAAAAGCTTACCTTACGTCATACGCCTTCCCTATTCAACTTACGGAAAAAGCTTAACTGATGCGATGTCAGTTCTGTTTTTTCGTAAGTTGAATATGGAAGATGGTCTGGTGGAAGCTAGATATTTTACTTCATAACTTGTTAAATATGGATATTTTCTTTTACACAAATGCATCGCTTTGCTTCAAAAGGCCTTTATTTAACCCTCCGGAGCTGTGTGGAGTACATTTATGATGGATGGATGTGGATGGAGACACTTACTTTAGCTCATACTGTGTGTATGATACAACTTTTGATTAGTCCAAAGAAAATATTCTCACTCAAAAAAAGTTTGCCCGGATTCACAACAAGTGCGCACTACATTCACGTCCATTCAAACGTGCAGATGTTTTGTCTTTTGCCAACGTTCAGGTTTGTTCAACTCTGACCAGCGAATTCACATAGTGAGAATATGTTTAATCAATGTGGGATGAAAACATCACTGACTGACCTCTTGGCTCAATAAAGTGAAAACAAACATCAAAGCTTCTTGGTTTGCAGTGTTGCAGGAAAGTAAAGCAAAGTATATTTTAACTTTTAAATGTATTATTATTTGTTATTTGGGATGTATTATTTATTAAAAACAGAAGCCCTAGAGCACAACATCATATCCTGATGAATCCAGATTATTCTAAATGCAGTAGCACATACACAGTTAGTAATTATCATAATACCCGTCCAAAACATCTACATATAAGCACTTTCTGTACATGTATCCTTACGCTCTATAAAAATGCGCTCTAGCATTAGAGCACATGCAGCAATGCAGCATTTTTATGCAGAAACTAAAAGGCTCTTGACATGGATTTTTTTAATACAGTAATATGTTCCTTGAGTATCCATTATAATGCTAAGGACTTTTTGCACAAAAACAGCCATATATTCACAAAAATATACATTAATGATAATATACATAGATTTATGTGGGCGTGTCCCTTAAGGCTTGTCAGTAAGCGGCCACTGTTGTAATTGGCTAACATCATTTCATAGGAAAAAGTATCAACGCCCCCTTGCTATTGCACATAAGTGCTTTGAAATCCTCCATATAAAAGGCAAAGCATTATAAAACTGTTGCAGTTTGCAATGTTGCTCTAATCCAATACAGATCCAATATAGTCAGCTGCTTCATCTTTCAACAAAAGTTTCTTTGCAAACTCTCCATTACACTGTGCCTCTTTTACAAAACAATCAGTTGTCAAATGCTCCGAACAAACATATAATCCTTCGACACGATCCGGTATGCCATTAAAAATGATCCATCCACTTGTTCCTGACACTGGGGTCCTTCTAAAGTCTGTACAGATACGCAATTTAGTCGTCCAAAGAGGACATGTAAAAGCAAAGGTTCTTTTACTCTTCTCTTGTTTTTTGTTATTTTTTAAAGAAAAAATCAAATTTATGGATGAATATTTCTGGACTGTGTTCGCAGTTAGTGAACGAGATCCGATGTATCTGTAATGTCACATCTACATCATGGAGGGATGAAGCAGGCCAATTATATTACAGATCTGAGGCAGAAAATGTCTGATAAAACAATGACCATGAGATGAAGACACAAGCCTGAAGCTCTCTTAAAACATCCTGTCCTGACAGGAAATGAATGCATTATATGGTAATCAATTCGATAAAACATCTTAAATATCCCCAGCGGAAATGTTGTAAGAAGAAATGCTTGAAAACAACATTTCCTGTGTACTTTCTTCTTGGTAATGCAAATCAATTATCTGTTTTCTTGTGGCATATGGATAGAGGACCTGATTAACAGAAGATTCCCTCCACAGAATAAGGAAATTGTTGAAGCAAAGACCAAAAGCTTAATTTCCAAATGCGAGATAGGATATGATCAAGATGCCCCTTTCATATTTAAAGTCCACCTGTAATGAAAATCAAGTTTTAATGTTGTTTATATGTCTATGTGGTGTTTTTAATATGCTTTAAGACAAATCATGTGCAAGTTCATAAGTCAACAGCATTGCTGAGAATTTTCTCCTTAACTGCAGTGAACCAAAAAACGTGATTTGAAATCGCTGATTGTCACAAACTACCTTGAAACCAATCATGTCAATGTGTGATCATCAACGAGTGGATCTCTGAGCTGGTGCAAGTAAGTGGAGGTGGGGCTAATTTGCATATTCAGAGAACCACATATGCTAAATGAGGCAAGGGTGTTGAGTTACATTTAAGCTATTTTAAAGGGGTGGTTGATCATGATTTAAATTTTTTAACTTTAGTTAGTGTGTGATGTTTCTGTTACAGCATAAACAACATCTGCAAAGTTACATTGCTCAAAGTTTGAAAAGTTATGAAAGCAAAGCAAGATTTTTCCTTTTAAAGAATTCTCTGTTTAAGGACTACAACAAACGGCTGGTGGGGACTACAACAAGCTTCTTCCCAGGTTAGTGACATCACTAATCTTAAAATTTACATAAACCCCGCCCCCAAGAACACACAACAAAAGGGGTGAGGCCATGTTATTGCAATACAGTATGTAACACAAATGCAATAGCATTTCATAAAAGCAAGTAGTTATTAAACTAAACTACACCTGTTCTATCTTTATGCAGCATATATTCTCTGGTTCTGTAGGCATCTTACAAAAGTTCCCAAAGGAGCGATTTATAGATTATCATGACAGAATATGCTAATCTATGACTTTAAGATAGTTAACTCCACATCAGCTACATAAATTCATCAACTAACCATTCAGAAACGTGCTGTTGGATTTTACATCTTCTTAAGTGTCTCCATCATTGTTCGACTCCGGTTTGAACATAAAAGGCTGAACAGTTTCTGACAGTTTCAGTGAGTCTAGGTATTCGGAGCTGCTAACTGCTAATGAGCTCTTGAAACTCTGTCCTCTTCTTGGGAGCAGCAGCTCATTTGCATTTAAAGGGATTCACACAAAAACAGGGTTTTTGCTCACCCTCAAAAAGTGACTAATTTAACATGCTATAAAAATGATCTGTGGGGTATTTTGAGCTAAAACTTGACATACACACTCTGGGGACACCAGAGACTTATGTTACATCTTGTAAAAGAGGCATTATATGTAGGGTGACCAGATTTCACATGGTGGAATACGGGACGAGTGCGCAATATGACCATGATATAAGAAATTTTATTTCACTATATTATATATATATATATATACACTGCCCTCCAAGAGTTTGAAAACACCCCTGGAAAAGTCTGGTTTTGGACAATATCAGCATAAATCCTTATAATTTTTTGGTGCAAATACATTACAGTAACTTGACATAATCCAGCAATAATAATTTTCATGTGTTCATTTCATTTCATTACATAATAATGGCAGTATATACATGTCAAAGTCAGACATGCCCCTTTGCCAGCTGTGATGCCTGGTTACTGGTTTAAACTTGACCCAGGTTTGTAAAAGATTTTTGGGTCAGCACACCTTAATAGCTTCAACAATTGATTGCCAAGTAAGTTTAGAATACAATGAACCAATCAGAACCCAGTTTAGGTCAGATAGCTGCTAATGCTGGATATTTTGATGAATCAAAAATTTAAGTTTTTTTCTATGTATAAACTGTTTATGTAATAATATGTGTTTTTATAATTTGTGTTGTCCCTTACCTGTGCAAAATTATCACAAATTAAAAAGGATTCATGCCAATATTGTCCAAAACCCCACTTTTCTAGGGCGTTTCTAAACTTTTGGAGGGCAGTGTAGATATAAATATTTGTTACATATTGTTATATAAAAAGAAATTTACAAACAAGTTACAAACAATACAACAAATACGACAGAGATTAAACTTGATTTTTCACATTTGAATATACTGACAAATATTTAATTAGGCTACTGTCCCTTTAAGACCGAATCCATGGATGTAATATAGGCTACTGACACATTTCCTGTTTTTACCCACCTGTTTACGTCCACTTAACCGACTGTATTTACGTGAGATACTCCACACGATGGACATTTTGAAAAACTATGTGTGCATTTGACCATTCAGGCGCGAGGAGATCTGATCGCGCGAAAGAGAGAGAGAGTGCGTGAGAGAGAGGCTTCTGGTCTGTGTTATTCAGCGTGATTCCGCATATCCCGCCTTCACTAATCGATAACGAATTGTGATTGAATGGTAACTTTGTTCTATTACGAATTGATTAGGCTGTTCTTGTGTGACAGAACTCCATCACCCAGTTGAAAGATGAAATACGGGACAAAACATTATTTTTTTCTTAATAAGTCGGGACACTAAAAATAGAGCTGAAATACGGGACTGTCCCAGGAAAAACGGGACGTCTGGTCACCCTAATTATATGACCCCTTTAAGGCATGAAGAAATATTTTTTCAAGGAAAAAAAAAAAAAAAACGTTTCAAATTTTTTTATTTTTTTTTATTTTTTTGGTGACCAAAGATGAGTTTTAAGGGATAAAATTATTGACTACAGGGGGACTTTAAATCATTTATAGGTGACAGTCTGTGGTTGTATCACCGTGGTTTGACAAACACCAAGGTTCTCAATTAATATCTTGAAGAAAAAGGAGAAAAGGAGCTTCTTTTTGAGCACTGCTAAGTGCAGTAGGGCCAAAATCTAATCACATTAACTGTTCAAATTGATCATTAAAATGGCAGCAACAGGCAGACTATGCATTAACACTTTGCTTATTTGCCATGATGTTGGAATAAGGTCATATTAGAGAAACAAACTTACAAGTTCCCTAAAATAACTCTCTTCTCCCCATAAAACCACTGCCATTCGAATGCATACGTTTAATTTTTCTTCCACGCATATCATCATAAAAAAATAATTATAGTCCATTTAGTATGGCAAACTAATGTAAATACACTAGAGAGAATAAAATATTCTCAAGAAGGTTATAGGGACTATATAATTTTTTGTGTGTGTGTTATGACTAATTACTCAGCATCGTCTGTATTAAAGAGAAAATAATCACTTCACCCGATGTTTTTGAATAAAATAGCCTTGACAGCCTACTTACTGGAGGTCCTCAACTAACGTTACTGTCTGAAGAACAGTTCTCTCCTGCCGTCAGACTTGTGTGTGTAGGTGACGTGCCCGGTGGACCAAACCACTGTGAGGCAAGGGAGGGGTAACTCAAAATGTTTCTAAACTTGTTTTACTACTTACACAGTTATTTAAGTATATATCATTTATTTACAATACTTAGTGTGGTTTTTAATTATATTTTTTGGGGGGACAGCACTCAGTTGGGAGGGTCCTGACCCCCGTGATTTATGCCCCTGATTACAACCAGGCACCAAAGTGAGCCAGATTATGAAGCTTTACCAATTGCAGAAGTGCCCTGAAAGGTAAACGCAATCAGTCTGTTGTTGTGCAGCACAACATCCATTTATGATTTGATGATTTAATAGCAATCTAAAGGTCCAAACACAGAAAGCGAGGAAAACGCGCACACACGAAATCTGATTTTACTGCCAGCCCCAAAATAGTCTGTGATCAAACTCCAACTGCAAAAAAGGCTCCAGAATGATTGAGTGAGGCAAAAATCCAATACAGCTCAATCTGAGGTAATGGCTGCCTAAGACCTCCAGCTGATTTGAAGAGAAAAACAGTACAAGTGGTGTATTGTGGGAAGGCCAGCATTCTGAAAAGGGCTTGTATTGACGTCACGCTTTGAGTGTCAATCCTTTTATACCTCTTCAACCTTGCCAATCAATGAGAGTGAGACATTATGAGCCGTTCCTCTCGGATTGAACGGAGCTCATATTCTCTTTCTCTCACACGACTGTCACAAAAAAGAGAGCACGTTTCATGTTTGACACACATATGAGAAAAGAGCAGGGAGTCTTGGGTCAAGAGGGTTATGCAGAGACCAACGTGTTTTTGTTGGCTTTAAAAAGCGAAGATGGATATGAGGTCTGCAATGGGGATGGAAAACATAAAATAATTTTCTGTCTTCTGTTTCCTCTTTGACATATTGCCATGGACACACAGTCATTATTCAAAGGCAGAGTGAAGTGAGGGCAAAACTGGGAGTAGATGCAAATCTCGGGTATATAACTGCGATGGTATAGATGGATATTAGTGTTGTCGCAAAACTGGAATTTCCAACTTTGATACGATACCTTGAAAAATTTCGATACCACAGGGAAAACTATCCAGTGTTATTTTTATTACTTTCATTTCTGTAGTGATTAACTGAATGCTACTGTTAGACCCACCTGAAAAACAGTAGCATCTTCTCAGCATGTTTAACTGTGTGTAATGCATTCAGGTTACATATCATATCATACTGTTGTCAATCATAGTAGTTCGAATAGCCACAGAGACATTGCACAGCTTCTATGTTTTCATCCTCACTAGTGTTGGGCTCTGGTTCAAATCAAAAAGGCTGATCATTTTTTAAAAGGAACCCCACGGGTATTAATACACGGTTCTTTGGGAAGTTTTATTCTTGTCCACATTCTTCATAACTTCCCATTCTTTTCTCCTCTTATCGCTAGTAAAGCAGTGAAGACTTACATTGCTTCTCTTGTTGCCCTTCGACTGAAAATTACAACCAAAAGCCACACAATGTGAAATCATATATTATATTTCGAGTTGTGTTGCAGTAAAAATAGCAACAGGGTAGTGTCAGTAGCTCACCGAGTGCAACCATTTGACGTCATCGACGTAGAACGCACTGTGAACCTAAACAAAATGGCGCATCCCATTGTCCAAAATATGTATAAAACGATGTGGATTTTTTAAATAATGTAAATCTTTCATGGGTTTTCTACTACATTTTTCAGTAAAAGACATAATTTTCGTTATATTAAGCCATACAAGTCTTAATACCAGGGGTTCCCTTTAATGCAGCAGAAGGTTTATTAGGCTGCTGTCACTTTAAGAGCTTATGCATGGATCATCTATACTGTTACATAACTTGCATTTTCTCTCAACTATTTACGTTCCAAAACTGACTTGATTTTATCTAAATACTCAGCAAGACGGGAATTTTGTATGTATTTGACCGTTTAAGCACTATAAGCCACGAAAAAGAAGTCAGTTTGGTTCTCGCGAGCTGTTTGAGAGGTGGCTTTATTAGAGAGCGACACTAATATAGATCAGTGGTGAGTGCAAAACCTGCGGGAATGAGTAAAATTTTGCGTAATGCAAGCACTATTCAACCAGAGTGAATGACAGGAGGCAGGTGTGTCAGTTCGCCTGTGTAAAATGAGTGAAAATGCACAGCTGGTATTGATACTGCAGAAAAGAAGTATTGGAATTGGAATACATCTTATTTAAATGGAAACAAATTGGTTAAGGCACACTTATTGAGGTTATCTCAAATAATAGCGATTAGATCGAATAACCATGATCAGAAGATGAATCAATAATTGCAACAGGCCTATACTTATCTAGAAAATAGCATATAGGTTTGGAACAACATGAGGGTGAGTAAATGATGACAGAAATTGTATTTTTGGTTGAACCTCAGGCATCCCTTTGAGATAAGATTCATAACTTGAATGATATGATTAATATGAATAACATCAATGCAAAATCAGCTTTACACAATTTTCCAGCAAAAACAACTATAATGCTATATATAACTTTACCATTCTCTAAAATTACTCACATCATCAACGTATGTTTGAGTAAAACTATATTTCTGAAAACGCTTGCACCACCGTGATATGAACTATAATATTAGCAGAGGAAGTTAGGCTAACCAAACAAAGACTCGCAGGCATTTCCGCCAACTGCCTCCCCAAGGTCTGAGACTGGAGGATGCATTCAACTCAAATTCTATTCACACAAACCCACACAGCACAAACCAAACCCTATCTGACTCATGATGTGCCAGACCACTGTTTAAAAGCAGCCTCTAAACATAGCCCAAAACCAAAGCCGACAACTATTATGTTACTCAGTCTCTCGAGATGATTGACAACTGAAAGACTGAGGAAATCTATTGTGTTGCTTCGAGAAAGGGTGAAAAGAATTAAGTTTTATTTTCTTTTTCCTTTTCCTGCCTATTTTTGCTTTTTGCCACTGGGAATAAAATATTCAAAGTCAACATAAAATCAAAATGGACCCTTTTTACTTTAATACAAATGTTTGTCTTTATAATCTTTTACCAAAATGTAATGACTTGCTCTAAACTGACTTTCCTTTTCATCTGTGTTCACAAAGCCCTCTTGCTTTTCAGTTACTCCCATCCAAGCACCTGACCACTATAGAGACACTTTTTTTTTTGATCCAATAAATTCCCGGATAAAGCCCCATCCTGCCAAAAATATCCATCAAAATATGGACTTAAATGTTGCCTTCAAGGGGCATTTCTACATGAAGACAATCTAGCAGAATAACCTATTCATACCTTTTATCCCAAATTTGTTACGTCGGCTATATTTGTTGATGAGGACGAAAATCACAATGAGGAAGACGCATCCAAAGCCAGCCAGACCAACAGCAATCGACATCTACAGGAAAAAAAGCAATAAAGCAGTCAATGACACAGCTACATCTGCTGAAAAGGACAATTGAAATTAAAGGAGAACTTCAGACAGAAATAAAATCTTACTCCGAATGAATCTTCTTCAGGTCTTTTCGCCTCATCTTCAGGTGTTGGACCTACAGGAAATAGAAATGACACTGTAATGTTAATGTTAACTAATACTAAACCTAGTTTTCATTCAATGAAATAAAGCTGAAAAAATACTGTAATATAATATTACATGAAAAATTAAACAAAAAATATATTAAGAAAATTAGAAACGTTGCCTCGTAATTTAAGTCAAGTCAAGTCATCTTCATATATATTACACTTTTCACAATACATAATGTTTCAAAGCAGCTTCACAGTGACAATAGGAAATTTCTTATCGAGCTAAAGTTGGTTTTTGATTGAAACACTTCTGTCGTAAAAATTGTTAATTATTACTTTAGGTGCCGCTTAAATGACACCTTTCCTACTGAAAAAAAAAAACCCTGAATACCTTTAATTCATCCTTGCCATTCATTTACGTGTTTAGTCTATAGGTTTGCGTGTTTGATTGTGCATGTGTGCAGAAGCTTGGTTCTTTTTTATTTTTTTAAAGTGATATTTGCCAAATTACTTGTCTGGTCTGCATAATACAGAAAAATTAGTTGTGGATCTATTTGAACTGGAATCATTTTGATAACGTTTTATCTATACATGGGGAAAGGAAAGGCAAGGAGGCCTTCGCAGGGGATAATTTAGTTGAAACGTCAAGGCTGCGTTATCGTCATGTCTAGGTCCTTCATTTCATCTGGATACGGCCTGGATCTGGCAGGCTGCGTACCTACTTCCGTGGTAGTAAAATTACTAAAACTAAAAGTGAAGAAAAAAGAAAGCTAAACAGGAATATTAAACTAATATAAACAACAGCACATAACAAAATCGCTAAAACCTAAACTGAAATTAAACTGAAAATATAAAATTTAAAAATAAATATTCAAAATATTAATAAATACTATACTAGTAAATAAAAAATAGTAAAATAACAGTGATGTAGAGGAGAGTGGGACTAGTTGTCACACTTTTTAGTACTTTGAATATTTCTCAGAGTTTACTTTTGAAATGTTGTTTGAAAATCAAACCATTGTTTTGCCAAATATATATTATAATTAATAAATCGTCAACCAATAATCAACAACAATAAACATAAGACAATCTTTATACTGTATATAAAAAGTACTCTTGTCTTAATGTATCCCAGTGTAATTCACAACTTCATAATATCCTAATTTTAAAAAATTAATTAATTTAATTAGACTTTTGATTTAAAGTTGCCATCGAACGTTTTTTTAAAAATTGTAATATAAGTCTAAGGTGTCCCTTGAATGTGTCTGTGAAGTTTCAGCTCAAAATACCCCATAGATTTTTTTTTAATACATTTTTTTTAACTGCCTATTTTGGGGCATAATTAGAAATGCGCCGATTGAGGCTGCGGCCCCTTTAATTGCTTGCGCTCTCCGCCCCCTCCCGAGCTCTCGACTCTATCATTACATAAACAAAGTTCACAAAGATAATATAACCCTTAAAATGGATCTTTACAAAGTGTTCGTCATGCATGCTGCATGCATACATCAGATTATGTGAGTATAGTATTTATTTGGATGTTTACATTTGATTCTGAATGAGTTTGATAGTGCTCCGTGGCTAACGGCTAATGCTACACTGTTGGAGAGATTTATGAAGAATGAAGTTGTGTTTATGAATTATAAAGACTGCAAGTGTTTAATAATGAAAATAACGACGGCGCTTGTCTCTGTGAATACAGTAATAAACGATGGTAACTTTAACCACATTTAACAGTACATTAGCAACATGCTAACGAAACATTTATAAAGACAATTCACAAATATCAATAAAAATATCATGATATCATGGATCATGTCAGTTATTATTGCTCCATCTGCCATTTTTCACTATTGTTCTTGCTTGCTTACCTAGTCTGATGATTCAGCTGTGCACAGATCCAGACATTAATACTGACTGCCCTTGTGTAATGCCTTGAACATGGGCTGGCATATTCAAATATTGGGGGCGTACATATTAATGATCCCGACTGTTACGTAACAGTTGGTGTTATGGTGAGATTCGCCTGTTCTTCGGAGGTCTTTTAAACAAATCAGATTTATATAAGAAGGAGGAAACAATGGAATTTGAGACTCACTGTATGTCATTTCCATGTACTGAACTCTTGTTATTTAACTATGCCAAGGTAAATTCAATTTTTAATTCTAGGGCACCTTTAATAACTATTCAGCCCTGTGACAATTTCCCCCCTGTTACAACTAGCCCTGCTCCCCCCATATATTTAAATCCTTCTGTTCCTAACTAGATATGTCTATTTTCATTTGGCTAAATTTATGACACTGCCTGAAAGCCACATTGTTTTGTAAGGGAGGCTTTTGTCTGAACTTGTGTGCCTTGTTCACAAGTGTCAGAGAGGAATTGCCATTTAATTGATTCGTAATGGCAGAGGTGCAGCAGGGCTCACGTATTGCTGCATCATACACCCGAAGCACGAGCCGTCCTCCGCTGGACTCAAAAACAATTACACCATCCCGAACTCTTAACGCATAGAGCATGTATACATGCTGAATATGTGCTGCAATTCATGAGGGCTATTCTTCTGTTTATCTTTGTAAACAGCCATTAGGTGTGTCATCTTTTACAGACAATAAGGAAGGTTTCAAGTATGGCATGGTACACAGTTACTATGTAATGCATTCTTGTTTGCTATGTTCTGTGTTTTTTTTGGTGTACTTGAGAGACCTATAACACATCACAGATGATATTGTCTTATCAAATCCTTCAATCCTGTATTTAAGATCATAGATAGTAGTGTATTTGAAACAAAATATTTGTTATGATTTGAACATGCCCGAAAAAGGACATGATATGTGACCGATATGTTTTGTCTGTCTGTATGTTTTAATGTCAAAAAGAAGCACTTACTGTATTCAATTAGTCCTAAAGGAAAAGAAAGAAAAAAAATAAAGATTAAAAATAGAGGAATAAAAGTAAACACATATAAATGTTTCATATATAATACATTGTGAAATATTATTACAAATTTAAAGAACTGTTTTCTATTTTAATATATTTTAAAGTGTAATTTATTTCTGTGATGAAAGCTGAATTTTCAGCATTATTACTCCAGTCTTCAGTGTCACATGATCCTTCAGAAATCATTCTAATATGAAGATTTGATGCTCAAGACACATTTCTGATATTATCAGTGTTGAAAACAGTTGTGCTGTTCATATTTTTGTGGAAATGGTAATACTTTTTTTCAGAATTGGTTGATAAATAGAAATTTCAATGAATTGAACAGCATTTATTTGTATTTATTACATTTATTAAATAGAAATCTTTTGTCACATAACAAATGTTTTTATTGTCACTTTTGTTGAATTTAATGCATCTTTGATGGATAAAAGTATTAATTTCTCTCTTTTTTAATCTTACCACAAATGTTTGATTGGTATAATTTAAAAAAAAAAAACACTGATAAAGTATATTAGAATAATTTCTGAAGGATCATGTGACACTGAAGACTGGAGTAATGATGCTCATAATTTTCATTACTAGAGGAAAAAAATATGAAAAAGATGTAATAATATTTCACAATATTGCTGTTTTAATGTACTTTTGATTAAATACATCCAGCCTTGGTGAACATAAGAGATTTTCAAAAACATAAAAAATTGTAATGTTTCTGAGTGGTACTGTACACTTATCAGGGTGTATCAGAATAAAATGAATTAATATTCATACCTCATGATAAATGATAAATTACATTGTGCAGACTTACCGTCATCCTCACTGAATGGGGGATCGAGGAAAAAGCCGTGGACAGTTTTGGTAACTGACCCAAGAGAGTTAGTGGCTACTAGGGTGTAGTATCCATTGTCGTAATGTGTTGGGTTTTGAAAAGTCAAGCAGCCTTCCAAGTAATCTTGGTAGTAAGCCATCTCCGTGCGGATATATTCGCTCTGCAGGATCTCGCGGTCCTTGTGGAACCAGCGCAGTGTGGGATGGGGAAATCCCCTCACGGTGAACTCGATGCAGGTGAGATGGCGATTTTCTGGTTCATCCAGCTTCAGAATTACTGGTGGAACTGAGGAAAGAAAAATGGAGGGTTGCAGCTACAGGAATTGCTCTTTTTTTTTTTTTTTTTTTTGGCCTTTTATTAGATAGGATGCTACATATCAAACTATATATTGATAATAATAAGAAATCTATAATTGATGATATGGAAGTATAAATTTCCATTCACTTTCCTTGTATGGAAACCAGAAGCTCAGACATTCTGCCTTATATCTTATTTTATGTTTCACAGTCACAGATAAAAGAAAATAATACAGGAAACATGAGAGTACAACAACGACAATGATGTGAGCGAGTAAATCATAAAATTTCTACTCCTTTATAAGTTTCTTGTCCTTTAAAGTAACAGACTCACTTTTTTAGTGAAATGCAACTGTGAAATGCACAGATTTCTTAACAATGGAGTTGTTGTCATTGAATAAAAAGCAGAACCAGTGAAACTTGTCATGCCTACTGTTATGTTAATATTCACTTTACGTTTATAAATTGGGTCTCCAATAAAAAATGGACAGAGCATGAATTGACAGAGGGACGGCTCGTAATCTTGCTGTCACAGACTGTATATTATTGTACACTATTCAAAGGTAAACCGCATGCAAACTTCTTGTCCGACACTGCGCATTTGTTTGTCATTCAAATGAGAAGGCATCATTATTGTCAGCTGCCTTCTCTCACCGAAGTGATTTGTGCTTGGCTGACTGATGAGACTAGACGAGAGATAGATCCCTCCTGTAGAGCGGCTCGGCACACATCCCGACTAAACAGATGACATGTGTTTTAGAATCAGCATGCAGCAGCACCCTTGCTCTCGGCCTGTCTGCTCTCACTGCTGCATGAGGCCTGTCATTTAGGGAGTCCTGCTGCAATCCCACTAGGAGAGAGAAAGAATGGGAGGGATGTGCATCCCATATGTGCATCTCATATTCCAGAGCTTTTGATCGGAATGCAAAATTACAACTGGTGCACCTTTCATTATGAATACGTCTAACCTTTTGGCTCTTTTGACAATGCACCCAATTGTGATGTTTCTCAAATCTGATCTTTAGGACTGATTGTCCATATCGTCATATAATGAAATCAGATCTGTCTGTTCTGACATTATAGTCAATATCCAGTCAATAGGATATTACATTTAAAATAACATTTAAAATATAAAAATTCGCTGTCCAATATGAATACATACATGAGTGTGTCAAAAGAAATATGGCAAAATATAGAAATTATAAAAAAAAAAATATATAATTATTACTTTAGAATATTTGATGGGATACCAAATTTTTACAGGATAAAAATCTAAATATTATATTTAAATTTGCTATATAAATGGATTATAAGCCATCATCAATCATTCCTTATTCTTTTTTAATAAAGACAAGACCCTGTACTTGGTTCAAAACCAAAACCAAACTTGACAATTTTTCCACTCAGAGCCTGTATATCTTGCTGCTGTCATTTCAATTTAACGTCAAAGTCATTAGTCAGCAGAGTTATAAAATGTAATGCGTTTCATCTACTCGCTGTCTTAAAATCATGTGCTGTTTAATGAACATAATGATGCCTGAGTGTCAGATCATATCTGAGTCCTAAAACATTAACGGCATCAGCGAGAATGGTGGATTTTTCTTATTAAAGCACGGAAATGTTGCAGATTCAGTTTTTCCACTGGCTGATTTTCATCTTATACCTGTTCAAGCCAGTTTAACACGGTGCAGGGAAAGAGGTCTATTTTTATGTGTCACAACCTAACGCGATCCCTAAATACATGCACACTCTCTGATTAAATTAACACAAAGGCTTACAGGTTCATAGCTGTTAATTGGTGTATCGGTTTATTTAGAACCTTGTTCTATTTTAAATGTGTCCATACACATGGACACATACACATTTTTTTACAGAGGGATTATGGTGTTATCTGCATTAAAGTTTGCAATGATTTCAGTAAATGCATTTTTAATGTGATTTCTAAATAAGGATTCACAGCTCATATTCAAATTGTTCAAATAAAATGACTTTTTAAGCTATGTGGTTGCTCTGAGTGGTGTTAGTGTGTTGCTAAGCAGCTGCTGAGTTTAGGGTGGATAATTTTCTGATATCAATCTGTAAAAATATATTCAGTATAAATCTGGGGCCGTATTCACTAAACATCTTAAGGCTAAAAGTAGCTCCTAAATCGCCAATTTAATGGGTGTGTTAGTCCTAATTTTAGGAGTCCAAAATTTTTGCTCTGAGAGTTTTTCACAAAGCATTTTAGCGTTAAAACTAGCTCCTAAATCTGTGAAACACTAGGAGTAGTCAAGAGGACTCCTAAGTCACTAAGACCAAATAACAAACAGTCCTAATCTACCCAAAGACACTGTACACCAGGAGATAATAACGATAGAGCCTTAGGTGCTGAACTTTTTCTTCATAAATGCAATACATTTTGATTTATAGATTTGAATCTACGATGAGACGCCAAAAATAAATCTTTAACAAATAAATAAATATTGTCCGATGGACAATACCTGTGGCAGTGGTTTTCATGAGTTCACAAAAATTATTGAATAGAGTAATAAAATATATAATAAGCGTAATTTGGTCTACTGTCCAAGGGGATCGAGGGCTCTGAGCTTGGAATTCAGTCCAAACCCAAAGTTCTCCCCGTATCCCCAGGACCCCAGCCGAGAGTGAGGAGAAACAATATTGTTCGAATTACTTTCCCAATCTTTTTTTTTTTTTTACCAACTAATGAAAGATAAAAACATTGGTCAATCAGAATCCTGCTTTAAAGAGATTGAGCATTTCAAGTGGCAGATGACAGAACTGCAGCAGAACAGAACAGAATACTGTGCGCTGATGTGGACGCTAATATAGTTCCCTATCAGTCAATCATGTTCGAATTTACGTCGACAGACTGACATAGATGCGGTTGTGCATAATGAGGTCACAAAGTTGCGGAAGGCACCTGTAACGTAGTTCGTAGATACGGGAAGAAGGAGGCGGGAACTGGCGAACATTCAACGTAACTTTAATTCCAAAATAAACAAAGAACAAAACGAAAGTAATGCCGGCAGACCCTCGCGGACGTCTGCCGGCCACACAAACATAATAAAACATAATGTAAAGTCCAGGCCTGGTCCTCTCTCTTCCTTCACTGTAGTCGCTCCTCCTTTTATGCTCCCGGAGCTCCTCCGTGAGGGACTCAAGGCCGGTGCGCCTCCCAGGTGAAGCTCATTAACACTCCCGCCACCGGCCTTGCGCCGTTCCCTCACGGCTCTCGCCCACCCTGGTCGCCACAGCACCTTTTACAACGAGAAGCTGCTTCGCTGCTTGATCCACTCTCACTGCTCTTGATGGTTGGGCAGCAAAAGGTTAAGCAGAGATTCCTTAGGTGGAACGTGCAATTGTGGTGCATTTATCCCCACAAAAGTGCTGCTACCGGGTGCCTCCCATCTAAAGCCACTCAGAATGCTTGCTGCTAAGGCTCACAGTGCCGCTGGACAAGCTGCCTCCGCTTTGCATGGTACATCATGCCAAAGCACTAAAAGAGCTGCACAAGGGTAGTTCTGAACCGGGGTTGATGCAGGAACTCAGGGAGACAAAAGTCACCACGCAATCCCTTGGCCAGATGATGTACGATGTCCACCTTTGTGGTCCAGGAATGCCATCTCTGACTGAACCTGGCTGAGATGAAGGAAGCTGACAAAGTTCGCCTTCTCGATGCCCCATATCTCCCATGCCCCCATCTCTTCGGCGACACTGTTGAGGACAATGCCCAGCAGTTCTCTGCAGTACAGAGGCAATCAAACACATCCTGCTACCACCAGACCACATCCCCTCCACCTGCCCATCAATGAGGGCATACCCCCAAAGGCAACAAAGCCCGTCTCAGCCGCTACTAAACCCTCTAAGTGGTGGCAAAACACCATCCCTGAGATGGGCGACCTAGAGATGAAGGGATCCTGTGTGGGTGGAGAATCCTGTGTTAATAAAAGAGTTTTTAGAGTGGTTTCCTCAATCTCTGGGTCACACGAGGTGTGGTTTGACAGTGAGTGACACTATGCTTCATAACTGTCATCCCCCTCTTCTCTCACCACAGCACAGGAGTTTGTGGTTCAGGGATACAATGCGTCCTCATACATCTCCAGCCACTCCCCCACGGGAACTTCCCTGCCCCTCCACTAGCGCGTCTGTACTTCCATTGGTGCTGCTTTCACTGTGTCTGGGGGCGTGGCTAGCACTTCCCAGCTCGTCTCGTTAGCTCATTCAGACGATCAGACTCGGCTATGTGATTTAGTTCGCCCGGCTTCCAGACAAGTTTACCTTAGTGGCAGACACGGATGCCCCTGTCCTGTGTGCAGAGATTGCAGTCCTGTTGGCAAAGGACACAATAGAGCCAGTCCCTCCAGCTGAGATCAGGGTTTTAAAGACCGTACTTCATCGTTCTCAAGAAAGGCAGTGAGCTACGGCCAATCTTGAATCTGGCCCTTCACAAGATCCCATTCAAGATGCTAACGTAGAAAAACATCCTCACGTATGTTCAACCCCAAGATTGGTTTGCAGCAATCGACCTGAAGGACGCATACTTTCATGTCTCGATTTTACCTTGACACAGATCATTCCTATGGTTTGGATTCAGTCAACATGATCTCATGATCGAGTGCGCACAGTTGGTGCTGAACTGCCTGAATTCATTAAGGGGGAAAACAGCAGCTCCACTGAAACTATTTCAGGTGCCTGGGGTATATGGCATCCGCAGCTGCAGTCACGCCGCTTGGATTGATGCATGCAATGGGTGTGCAGCTTTGGCTCTTAGATAGGACCTCGACTGCAGTGCCATATCAACTGCCTCGAGTTGCTAGCAGTAATGACCATTGATGAGGTAAAAGCATGTGCTGGTCTGGACGAACAACACAGCGACGGTGACATACATCGACCATCAGGGTGGACTGCGTTCATGTCACAACTCACAACTCACCAGCCATCTCCTCCTCTGGAGTCAGCAGTGGCTCAGGTCGCTCCATGCCATTTACATTCTGGGCAAGCTCAATCGTGCAGCCGACATGCTCTCATGACAGCTCATGTTCCCGGGAGAATGGAGACTCCACCCCAGGTGTTCCAGCTGATATGGAGACATTTCAGAGACGTGCAGATAGACCTGTTTGCCTCGCCAGAGTCTTGCCACACAGCTGGCCCTGGGGCCTACGCAATTATGCCTTTACACCAGTGAGATTGCTCGCATAGGTCAGGGAGGACGTGGAGCAGGTCTTGATGGTTGCGCCCTATTGGCCCACCTGGACCTGGTTCTATGGGCCTTATGGTCCTCAAGACAGCCTCTTCCTATCAAATTCCCCTGAACAAGGACCTGCTTTCTCAGGGATGGGGCAGCACTTTGTGGGCATAAATGCACCGCAATTGCATGGGACACGGCAGACTAAAGTGGACTACCACCAGCAATGGCAGAAACGATCACTCAAGCCAGAGCCCCCACTACTAGGCGAGCTTATGTCTTGAAGTGGAGTCTGTTCGTTAACTGGTGTTCTTCCCATCAGGAAGACCCCCGTAAATGCTCGATCAGCTCTGTGCTTTCTTTCCTGCAAGAAAGGCTGGAGCGAAGGCTGTCTCCCTCCAGTTCGAACGTGTATGTTGTTTTCTGACCATATGGCAGTTCTTTCCAAAGGCTCGCTCATCAACTCAATAAAAAACACCTCAAAGGTCATCTTTTTGCACTGCCTGATGTGATAATTACTATTAAGTGTGCACACTATTTTTGTAATAAAGTTATTTACAATGAATTTTAAGAATACTCTTTTTTTAAGTATCCAAAATCTTCTTAAGTTTTGTCTTCAGAACAATCTTTAGGGAAAAAAGAACATTTCCAAATGTTTATATTCTTAACTAATCCAGCCCCTGATCACTAAAAGTACCAGCATATCTTTCCTCAACAAGCTGTATAACTTGATGTATCATTTCAGTGTGAGCAACACCATTAAGAATGATACATGAAAACCTGTAACAAGTAAAATATACGTACATAGCACAGCCAGCTGAAGGGACACATTGGTCATCCCAACCACATTCTCAGAGATGCAGGTCAGAACAAATCCATTGTCATCTCTGCTCACGTTGACCAGTGTCAGGTTGATGGAGTGAATGTTGGGCCAATAGACATTCGACTGGAGGGCAGACGAGAAACATTATGCGCTATGGTTAGATTGAAAATAAGGTTAAACAGTTTGTTTGGTATGTGATGAATAGAGCTCACCTGGTGCGTGTTGATGGAGTGAAGGCCGTTCACAGTCCAGTCCACCTCAGGTACCGGAGAGCCAGAGCCATTACAGCTGAGTGTCACATTATCGCCCTCCATCACAGTGAGGTTACTGTGAGCAACGCTGATATCTGGCAGGTCTAGATCAAAGCAAGTCTATTCTTTGATGGCATCCTTATAAGAATTTATACTAAATACATCAGAGATTGATTTTTATTTTTTTATTTTTTTACCACAAGTCCATATTTAACAAATTAACATGGTTCAGTGGGTATGGAAAGTATTCAGACCCCCTTAAATGTTTCACTCTTTGTTATATTGCAGCCATTTGCTAAAATCATTTAAGTTAATTTTTTTTCCTCATTAATGTACACACAGCACCCCATATTGACAGAAAAACACAGAATTGTTGACATTTTTGCAGATTTATAAAAAACAAAAACAAAACAAAAAAAAATGAAATATCACATGGTCCTAAGTATTCAGACCCTTTGCTGTGACATTCATATATTTAACTCAGGTGCTGTCCATTTCTTCTGATCATCCTTGAGATGGTTTTACACCTTCATTTGAGTCCAGCTGTGTTTGATTATACTGAATCGGACTTGATTTGGAAAGCCACACACCTGTCTATATAAGACCTTACAGCTCACAGTGCATGTCAGAGCAAATGAGAATCATGAGGTCAAAGGAACTGCCTGAAGAGCTCAGAGACAGAATTAAGGTTCCTAAGAGCACAGTGGCCTCCATAATCCTTAAATGGAAGACGTTTGGGATGACCAGAACCCTTCCTAGAGCTGGCCGTCCGGCCAAATTGAGCTATCGGGGGAGAAGAGCCTTGGTGAGAGAGGTAAAGAAGAACCCAAAGATCACTGTGGCTGAGCTCCAGAGATGCAGTCGGGAGATGGGAGAAAGTTGTAGAAAGTCAACCATCACTGCAGCCCTCCAACAGTCGGGGCTTTATGGCAGAGTGGCCCGATGGAAGCCTCTCCTCAGTGCAAGACACATGAAAGCACGCATGGAGTTTGCTAAAAAACACCTAAAGGACTCCAAGATGGTGAGAAATAAGATTCTCTGGTCTGATGAGACCAAGATAGTACTTTTTGGCCTTAATTCTAAGCGGTATGTGTGGAGAAAACCAAGCACTGCTCATCACCTATCCAATACAGTCCCAAAAGTGAAGCATGGTGGCAGCATCATGCTGTGGGGGAGTTTTTCAGCTGCAGGGACAGGACGACTGGTTGCAATCGAGGGAAAGATGAATGTGGCCAAGTACAGGGATATCCTGGACGAAAACCTTCTCCAGAGTGCTCAGGAGCTCAGACTAGGCTGAAGGTTTACCTTCCAACAAGACAATGACCCTAAGCACACAGCTAAAATAACGAAGGAGTGGCTTCACAACAACTCCGTGACTGTTCTTGAATGGCCCAGCTAGAGCCCTGACTTAAACCCAATTGAGCATCTCTGGAGAGACCTAAAAATGGCTGTCCACCAACGTTTACCATCCAACTAGACAGAACTGGAGAGGATCTGCAAGGAGGAATGGCAGAGGATCCCCAAATCCAGGTGTGAAAAACTTTGCATCTTTCCCAAAAAGACTCATGGCTGTATTAGATCAAAAGGGTGCTTCTACTAAATACTGAGCAAAGGGTCTGAGTACTTAGGACCATGAGATATTTAAGTTTTTCTTTTTTAATAAATCTGCAAAAATGTCAACAATTCTGTGTTTTTCTGTCAATATGGGGTGCTGTGTGTACATTAATGTGGAAAAAAATGAACTTAAATGATTTTAGCAAATGACTGCAATATAACAAAGAGTGAAAAATTTAAGGGGGTCTGAATACTTTCCGTACCCACTGTATATGGTGTGATCATTTTGTTTGCTAATACCAAAGTGTAACAGTTGGTGTAAACTATAGCTAACACGGCAATTAGCATGGTAAAGAAAAAGCTATTCCTTTTTTTTCCCCCTCTAAGCAGGAAATTAGGTAAATATTATGCCTAATTATATTTCAGGGTACCTACACCTCCAGGCGTTATGTCATATCTTGTGGTGTTCCCTGAGGCTCAGTTTTGGGTCCTCTATTATTTCACCTTCATTTAACTGGTGTAATTAATCAGTACAGTATTTCCTTTCACCAGTATGCAGATGACATGCAACTCTATCTTTCACTTGTGCTAGAATCCCCCAATACAATTTTCACCCTGCTTGGACTGCATAGAGAGCATAAAATTGTGGTGTCACATAACTTTCTACAGCTAAACAAAGATAAGATATGATAATGACGCACAGAGAACATCTATTGTTCATATCTTGACTCTCTATCACTAAAATCCAGTAATCAGGTCAAATTAGAAATCATGTTTAATAGTGACCTCAGTATTAAAAAAACATAGCAATGCTACTAAAACAGCATATTATCACATCTCCAAAGTACGTGATATTCTCTCCCCTTCTGACAATGAGAAAGTTGTTCATGAATTGGTTACATCTAGACTTGATTATTGCAATAGCGTTTAAGCTGGGTTATCAAACACTCGGATCCCTTCACTGGCTGCCTGTATCACTCATAACTGAATTCAAGATCCTTTTATTAGTTTTTGAATGTCTTTCTGGCACTGCGCCAAAATACCTTTCTAATTTGTTGAATAAAAATACTCAAGCAAGATCGTTCCAAACATCCAATAGTAATTTGTTCGTTGAGTCTAAGGCCTTTCCTTGGTTTATTTTATAGTTGCATTTTTTTTTTCATTATTATATTATTTCTGTTATGTGTATGTTTTTTTCTCTCTTTTTTGTGTGTGAATGCACAGATGTATTTCTTCTGTAAAGAATCTTTTTAAAAGGTGCTTTATACATCTTTAAATAAAGCTTTACTTTAAATAAAGCTTTAGTTACTTTACTAAACTTTTACTTTACTCTTTTTTTTTAATGAAAAATATGCTTTTCTCATCAGTATATGATGTTTTTTTCTAAATATGTTTGCATGACAAAAATATGCATAATTTTCTTTCATTACAAGGACATTGTAACTGACAGATCTTACCCTATTCTCCCCAATACTGCATCATAATGTGAAATAAGTATTGCATCATACAAGTAATATAATCTTATATAAAAAGGCGTAGTGCATGCTTGGCCTACAGCTGTATTATTTATGAAGAAAGATGTCTTACCACACTGGGCAATGCTCATTGATCTCAGACGAATCTTGTATGCGCCGTTCTTGCAGTAGAGTTGCTGGGTGTGCAGGCCGGCTTCACCTCGCAGCTGCCAGAGCTGAATCCATCGGATCTCACAGCCGCAGTCAAATACGACTCCCTCCAGCCTCCTGCATCAACAACACAAAGTTAACGGTAGTTATACAATCCCCAAACACCACTGTTAACTCAGAGCTGGGCATACAAAATCTGTCAGTATTTTCCTGCCCTGGTTGAAAACAGCAGTTCTGTGACACTATCTCCAGTGTGGTGTGAAATAGTGACCCAGGCTGAATACTAAGAGGTTGTAAGTTTCCCACATGGGGAGATCCATAAGCAATCCTTATCATGCCCTTGAGTAAGACACATAACCACAGGCTGCTCCAGGGGGACTGTTTTGTAGCCTGTTTTGAAAAAAAGCATCTGCTAATTGAATGTTTACCATTGCATGACATGCACTGAAATGCACACATGAGCATTTTGTCAGCTGCATCTTTTGACGTCGCATACATGATGTATAACATAAACAACATTCAAAGCATGGATATTTACATTTCAAAGCTGTAAAACTGGCAAGTGCACATAACATATAATTCCTATTCCAAGCAGTGACATTGAAGATTTAGTTACTAAAACATGAGATCAGTAAATGTAGTATTATGCAAAAAATAAATAAATAAATAAAAAATATGCAAAATAAACAAACAAACAAACACCTCAAGACACATTTTCTGAAGGCAGGTCTTAATACCTTCTAGATATTTGTCGTTTTTAGTATAGTGTTTTTATATATGTGGATTTTTTATGTGTGTGTGTGTGTGTGTGTGTGTGTGTACATTTACACTCATAATTTACCGTTCAATATTCCAGTTCAAATAAATGCTCTTTTGAACATTCTATTCACCAAAGAACCAACACAACTGTTTTGAACATTGATAATAATAATAAATGTTTCTTGAGCAGCAAGCAAATCAGCATATTAGAATGATTTCTGAAGGATCATGTGACACTGAAGACTGGAGTAATGATGTTGAAAAATCAGCTTTGATCACAGGAATAAATTATATTTTGAAATATATTTGAACAGAAAACAGTTATTTTAGATTGTAATAATAATATTTCACAATATTACTATTTTTACTTTATTTTTGAGCAAATAAACACAGCCTTGGTGAGCAAAAAAAAAATAAAAAATCTTACAGATTGCAAATTTTCTGCAAAGACTGCAAAAATATAGTTCCAGTCCTAGGTGCATTATTACTTGGTTTACATAGAAAATATAATCATTGATAGGACATAACATGCTTCTATTATATATTACGTTACGTAACAGTCGGGACCATTAGGCCCCAATATTTGCATAATGCCAGCCCATTCGATGCATTAGACAAGGAAAGGCAGTATTAACGGCTTGATCTGTGCACAGACAAGGTAAGCAAGCAAGAACAACAGCGAAAAATGGCAGATGGTGCAATAATAACTGACATGATCCATGATATCATGATATTTGTGATATTTGTAAATTGTCTTTCTAAATGTTTCATTACCATGTTGCTAATATACTTTTAAATGTGTTTAAAGTTACCATCGTTTCTTACTGTATTCACGGAGACGAGAGTCGTTGCTATTTTCATTTTTAAACACTTGCAGTCTGTATAATTCATAAACACAACTTCATTCTTTATAAATCTCTCCAACAGTGTGTAATGTTAGCTCTAGCCACAGAGCATAGCCTCAAACTCACACAGAATCAAACGTAACCATCTAAAAAAATACTTTACTCACATAATTCGAAGCATGCATACAGCATGCATGACAAACATCTTGTAAAGATCCATTTGAGGGTCATATTAGCTGTGTGAACTTTGTAAATGCACTGTATTATAGTCGAGAGCTCGTGGGGCAGAGGAAGTGCATCTCTTAAAGGGGCCGTGCTAAAAAAATCAGTGCATAGTAGGGCTTCACTCGTTTTCTCGATGCATCGATTATAATTCCTGACGATGCATATGCATCGATCTTGAAACATGTTTTTTGAATCGTGAATCGCATTTATTGCATGATCAGAGCAAACACATAATGTAAGTGTCTAAATGCATACGCACAGTTCAATGAATTATAAATGAAATGATTAACTTAATGTCATTAACTGAATGTGCGAGGAAACTGCTGAAATAACTACAACACTGACATAAGAGCGCGCAGTTTATCAATCAGATGAGCGTTAAAGTTGTGTTTGTTACCATAGCAACAGTAGAAACCCAGTGCGCTTTCTTTCAGAATTACCATAAGGAAAATGTTCCATATAAAGAGAACAAAGATGGCTTTTATAACTATTCCGTGAAGAAAAGTTAGTTTAAGAGTAGTTGGGAAAGTGCATGATAGTCTCTCCATGTAAGCATTAGTATGTTTAATGTACCTGGAACAGTTTAATAAGGTTGTGTAGCCTTTAACAATATCCTCCACTATATTTAACATGAACTAGGCCTAAAAATACTTTTAAAGCCCTTTTAAAGTTTTGGCTTATGTAAATTTCCACAAATGCCAATTTTTATAGGCTGTTAAAATAAAGTTATGTAGCATCATTGAGAACTAACATGAACCAACATTAACAATAAAAGGGTTTTTCTGTTTGTTTGTTTGTTTGTTTGTTTGTTTTTGCCCTTACTCTCTGACCCCCTGAAGGCCGCTGTGTAATTCACACCCTGAATAAGACATGTTGAGGGAAGCATTTCAATGTCCCTATAAATGCATTCGAAACGAATTAATCGAATCGCATCGAATTTTAATGTGAATCGTCTTGAATCGAATCGTTCTGAATTTGCAAAAATCGTTCTTGAATCGAATCGAACACCTATGAATCGTGAATCGAATTGAATCGCTGTCTACCCAAAGATTCACAGCCCTAGTGCATAGTTAATGATGCCCCAAAATAGGCAGTTAAAAAAATTAATTTAAAAAAATCTATGGGGTATTTTGAGCTGAAACTTCACAGACACATTCAGGGGACATCTAGGACTTATATTACATCTTGTAAAAAAACAATCTAGGGCACCTTTAAATATTCATATTAATGTATATAATATATTATAAAATATATTATAGAATTTCTGTTCTAAAACTAATTACATTTTTGATGATCTGCATATTATGCTGACAAATACTGTAGGTACATGTGAAACCATCGATTACTGAAACAATACAACATTTCACTTCTTGAAAAACACAGTCACAGCGGCTGAATGGAAAGAAAGATGAGGCGCTCACAACGTGATGAACTGTATATCATTACCCACAGGCTTTGATCTCAGCGTGAAACTTTAGTCCATTAATCTGTATGCTCGGGTTAGAAAATACACTACTGTATTTTTCCAGAGCCCTTCATTATTTTGCAAATCCCTTTCTGCAAACCTCCAGGAGTCAGGTCATCCGCAAGAACAAATGCATCTGTACAGCATGGAATAAGCCGACAGGTAGAATTGCCAAAGTGATTTGAATCTAATTCTGAGAGAAATGTGAGAAACTGTTTTTTCAAGAAGTTGAGTCTAACAACAATAAAAAAAGATGTGTTTCATTTTCTAAGTAATTACACGTGCTTTGAGTTTAAACTCAGGCATCATTTACGCTGCCAGGAATAAACCAGCGACGGCCAACGGGGGGCCTGACTATCATCAACAATGATTGACAGCCCATAACATGATTATGCATGCTGATGAGGTTTAGTTGTGTGTGTGCACCTGAAAGATATTGAGAAACAAATCTGTAAGATGCAAAGAAACTCTTCTGAATCTAATGGGATCAATTTAATTTGAAGAATAAAACAAAACATGGAAGAACTGGTTTGCTTCAAAAAACAAAACAAAAAAACAAATCAAATGAGACCCAACATACTACTAAAACTGCTTAAAAATATATATTTAAAAATTAACATTTAAATGTATTATGGTTATTATTTGTTTTCCGAATGTCTCCTGAATTTCAATATTTTCATGGTTTCCCCTGCTCTCCGTGACCCCGTCAGATCAGACCTGTGACCCATTGGTTGAGAGCCACTGTCCTAAAGGATAAAGTCTGAATTCTCCATTCTTCTTCCAAACCCTCAGGCTGATATTATATTACAATGACTGTTAGGATGGATTCACTGGGTCTGAAAATCAATAATGCCAGTGAATCTCATCTAGCTTTGAAGATTACACCGTTATTACAGCACCACAGCAACAAAACTGATACCAATCTACACCATTAATCTCCATAATACATGCAATTTGTTCAGCGAAGT
Source organism: Chanodichthys erythropterus (assembly GCF_024489055.1). Lineage (NCBI taxonomy): Eukaryota > Metazoa > Chordata > Actinopteri > Cypriniformes > Xenocyprididae > Chanodichthys > Chanodichthys erythropterus. The sequence goes on along the minus strand of NC_090231.1, from coordinate 6,612,286 downwards.
TCAAATTTGTTTGGTAACAAAGTATATTCAGTGGAAATAAATGCAATTTATCCAGTTGTTCTTTTCCTTGCCTCTTCTTTCATTGCAGAGATGCAGCATCCATTTCATTTTAAAGCATTCAGGAGATTTCACTCCTTAAAAACTAACAAAAGAGCTGACTGGATTAACTAGAAAGATTTACATTCACTTGAGAAATTTCCTTGATGATAAGATTTCATTAATTTCCATGACTTTTCCAGGTCTGAATATAATTTCCCTGACATTTAAAGATTATTATGGAAGCTCATTTCCATCACAGGATTAAATAATAATAATAATAATAACTGTGGCAAATCTCACAATTTTTTTTTTTTTTTAATTGCAACTTTAAATCACACAATTGCAAGGTATAAACTCATAACTGCGAGTTTACATACCTGTTTCACAATTTTGACTTTTTCTCACAATCTCAAAATTTATAATCTCACAATTGTATATATTGCCAATTAGATTCAAAAAAGGAGAAATTTTTCCATAGATTTTCACAAATGTAGTAGTAGTAGTAGATAAAAAGCAACATTTATCAAAAAATATATACTTATAGTTTTGATAAATATTGCTGTTTATCTACTGCTACATTTGTGAAAATCTATGAAAACATGTCTGTATCTTTTTAATCCAATTGGCAATAATGAATGTTTTGCTGAATGGTTGGTTCTTGTGAGTGAAAAAAACACCATCTAAGCTAAGTAAATACATATTTTCTGTAATATATTTTTTTTCAATCAAAGCAACTGTCATTTCATCCCAACAGTCATACTGTCAAAACTAAAGGCTAAAAAATAGTGAGCTATAATCTTTAAGCCCATCTTGATGTCACTTCCTTCAAAAAGGAGATAGATAGATAGATAGATAGATAGATAGATAGATAGATAGATAGATATATAGATAGATAGATAGATAGATAGATAGATAGATAGATAGATAGATAGATAGATAGATAGATAGATAGATAGATAGATAGATAGATAGATAGATAGATAGATAGATAGATAGATAGATAGATAGATAGATAGATAGATAGATAGATAGAGGAGACACTCAGACATTATGCTAATGAAGTCTGTAAATGTTTGTCTACTAAGTGTCCTTGAAGACAACGACTTTGTTGGATTTATTGCAATGCAGTTTTTCATTTTCATCTTAAGTGTAGTTTAACCATATGATAAATCATTTTGATGACACATCATGCCAGTCGTGAATGTCACTCTCAGATAATACAGAATAGCAAGAGAACTCTGAAACATAATTTTAAATGGACACATCATGCACACTGTTTTAATAATTCCAGACTTTTAAAGGGATAGTTCACCCAAAAATGAAAATTCTGTCATCGTTTACTCACCCTCATGTCATTCCAAACCTGTAGACTTTCTGCTGTGGAACACAAAAGAAGATATTTTTAAGAACTTTGGAGTCTAAACAACATTGGAGCCCATTGACTTCCATTGTATGGAAAACAACAACCAAGACATTTTTTAGAATTTTTTTTGGAACAACATGAAGTCTGATAATGATGACAGAATTATCATTTTTGTGTGAATTTTCCCTTTAAATGTCTGGATTTATTGTCTTACAGCTAACCCTTTAACATCGCAGCATTTGCATATGTCCTGTTTAATTTTGTCTGTTGGTACAGTCATTGTTTTGGATATGCTTGACAATTTCTTGTGGCAGTAAAGATAATATGTACATTACAAGAGTAGTTACATTTATATGGACACTTTTTTTTCAATCAGAATGAAATCATTCCAGTTGATGAATCCAAACATCAATGCAAAATAAAGTGATCAGGTTGATGTGCACATTTGCACAACTTCACAGAGAATTTTAGATTGACACAACAGTCATACATTATATTTAACGACAACATCAGCTAGTTCCATGCGTCATACGTGATTACACACTTTCTATGTCATTGCACATGCACAAAACTTTCCAGTTTAAGTTTTCAGTCCAATCAAGTGTTTACATGTACTATCGGAGGGATTAGAAAAGGAAATTTGAATCGGTTTGAGCATTTTTATTCCGATTGAGGAGTTTACATGGAGCATTCTCATTCATTTTGGACTTTTAAACTGACTGTAATACAATTCCCCATGTAAACGCATCTAGTGATGTCATTTTAGCAGGGTTTCCCACAACATTTATCCAATGAGTTCTCACTTCACAGTCATTTATCATTAATAGTTAAAGATTTTTTAGGAAATAGGGAATGGAGACATAATGCTGAACAAGACTGACTGAAATGGAACAGTAGCAAAAGAGGCAACTGGAAGATTTACATTCACTCTAGAAATTTCCATTAAGATTTCATTCATTTCCACAACTTTTTCAGGTCTGAACATTATAATTTTCCTGACATTTACAGATTAGTTCTGCCATGGAATGAAAAAAAAAAAAATAATTAAAAAAAAAAGGTAATTGTGACTTCTCACAGTTCTTTTTTTCAATTGTGAGTTATCACACAATTCAGATTTTTTTTCTCACAATTGTGAGTTTATAATTTGCAGTTTTCATATGGCAACCCTGACTTTTTTCCTCAGAATTGTGAGTTTACATCAATTACAGTATACAAATTACTTAAAATTGAGTTATTCACATATTCTTATTCTGTGACAACTTATTTACATTATGTGATGTTTTTTTTTTTTTTTTTAAGTTTTAAGTAGATTTTGGGACTTTTTTTTATATAAAAAAAAAAAAAGGTGGACTCCGTTTCCCAGATATCCTCCCTGTTCCCACCATTCCTGGATTCCCTGTACCTGTTGTCATCGTCAGCACTCCCTTTAAGTTAGACTCACTCCTTGCACTCCCTTGTCGGTTCTTATTGTTAGTTTATATGTGTGTCTGGTTCTCTGTTTCCTTGTGATAATAAATACCCTGTTTATTGAAGTCCGTAAATGCCTCATCTCTACTGCAACCTACAACATTGTAACAGAAGAAAGGACCCAACCGTTGGACTTCAGCAAACAAAATGGGTATCTTCCTCGTTCCATTGTCCTCGGAGAACTGTCAGCGCCTGCCTCCCAGCAAGGAGCTCACTTCAGCATTCAATCGTCTTTGGGGATTTCGGCAGGACGGTCGCCCACTGGAGAGGTATGTGGAGGAATTTTCTGAGCTTGCTTACTTGGTGAACTGGCCGGATGCCCCACTTAATGCTTGTTTTCTGGCGGGTCTGGGTGAGGACATGATTCGCTTCAGTGAACCTGCATGTTTTTTTTTTTTTTCCCCTAGTCGAGACTATTAATCTGATTCTCTTTCTGAATGGTTTTGATTTTGAAGTTGAAGAGGTTCAAAAAGAATCGTGTTTTCCTCATCCAGTCCCTGCAGAAATACAAGCAGCCTGGCCAGTTCGCCAAAAGCTAGTTTCCCCCACATACCCCTCCAATGGGTATTCCCCTGGTGTCCTGCCTGACAAAAAGCCCAAGCCACCCAAAGAGAAGTCCACTGCTAGGCCCAGACGGCCGAAAAAGAAGGCCGCCAAGCAGCCCAAGTCTCCAGCGAATTCTGCCTCCGAGCAGCCCAAGTCTCCAGCGAATTCTGCCTCCGAGCAGCCCAAGTCTCCAGTGAGTAAAATGAATGATTGGCTTATTGACTTTTGGATGGAGCCAGTAGCTCCAGCTTCCCACGAGCCCGCTCCAGCAGTCTATGAATCGGCTCCAGCAGCCCACGAGCCCACTCCATTCCATGAACCCTTCCTGCCCTCCCTAAATTTCCCGAATTTTGGAACATGTAGGTAGAACACATGTGGGTGGGGCTCAGGATCCACCATGGGTGCCCCGGCCGCCCCAAGACTCCTGACCCCCCGTGACGACCCGAGCTCCTAGACCCGCCCTGGAGACCTCCACACCCATCTGCACCTCTCCAGGGCGCTCCCCCCCCCCCCTCTCCCATGGTTACGGTGCGAGGACACGCCAACTGGGGAGGGGGAGGTAATGTTACAATCACGCCTGTCCCGGACTCCGTTTCCCAGAATCCTCCCTGTTCATCACCTGTCTACACTTCCTTCATCAGCCTTCCCGCCATTCCTGGGCTGCGTTCCAGTTCGGTTTTTAAATGCCCTTCCCTCGCTAACTTCACTCGGTCTCGCTGACTCGGATGTACGTCATTGCTTACATTGCCCACTTCTGGCGGAACCTTTGTATGGGCGGAACTGGAACGTCCTAAACCCTTGATCCGCAATTGAGCTGATTTATTATTTATTCTTTCCCCTTACAAAATTGTTTAATACAGCATTCTATATGTATATATGTGTGTTTTAAATGTTTAAAAAATAATTAATATATCATAGAGTTGTTTGTGGTGGGGTAAATTAAACGCGATATGCGGTGACGTCACAATCGTGTTGCATTGTGGGTTATGGAGCTGCCTGAAGTGTACATATGAAGTAGACTCGCTCCCTCGGTCAAAATCGAGGGAGCGAGTGTCTGTCCATATAAACTTCACAAAGTGGAACGCACTTCAAAATGGCTGCAGGGATTCCCCGAGGGGAAGTGTTTAGGGAAGTTCGCGAGTGCGTGTCTAAAACCGAACTGGAACGCAGCCCCAGATTCCCTGCATCTGTTGTCATCATCAGCACTCCCTTTAAGTTGGACTCACTCCTTGCACTCCCTTGTCGGTTCTTATTGTTAGTTTATGTGTGTGTATGGTTCTCTGTTTCCTTGTGATAATAAATACCCTGTTTATTGAAGTCCGTAAACGCCTCGTCTCTACCGCAACCTACACCATTGTAACAAAAGGAGGATGGCGTGCAAAAACTTTGAAGCTCAATATCTCAAAACTGCTCAGAATGCATTTCAGACTTTATATTGCAATTCTGATTTTCTTTTCATCTGAATTGCGGGAAAAAAATTTGTGAGATACACCGATCAGGCATAACATTATGAGCACTGACAGGTGAAGTGAACAACACTGATTATCTCTTTATCACGACACCTGTTAGTGGGTGGATATATTAGGCAGCAAGTGAGAATTTTCCTCAAAGTTGATGTGTTAGAAGCAGGAAAAATGGGCAAGTGTAAGGATTTGAGTGAGTTTGACAAAGGCCAAATTGTGATTTCTAAACGAATGGGTCAGAGCATCTCCAAAACTGCAGCTCTTGTGGGGTGTTCCCGGTCTGCAGTGGTCAGTATCTATCAAAAGTTGTCCAAGGAAGGAACAGTGGTGAACCGGAGACAGGGTCATGGGCGGCCGAGGCTCATTGATGCATGTGGGGAGTGAAGGCTGGTCCGTTTGGTCCGATCCAACAGACGAGCTACTGTAGCTCAAATTGCTCAAGAAGTTAATGCTGGTTCTGATAGAAAGGTGTCAGAATACACAGTTCATCACAGTTTGTTGCGTATGGAGCTGCATAGCTGCAGACCAGTCAGGGTGCCCATGCTGACCCCTGTCCACTGCCGAAAAAGCCAACAGTGGACACGTGAGCATCAGAACTGGACCACGGAGCAATGGAAGTAGGTTATTGCGCCCTGCCACAAAGCAAAAATGGTTCAGGAATGAGTTTAAGGTGTTGATTTGGCCTCCAAATTCCCCAGATCTCAATCCAATGGAGCATCTGTGGGATGTGCTGAACAAACAAGTCCGATCCATGGAGGCTCCACATAGCATCTTACAGGACTTGATGGATCTGCTGCTAACATTTTGGTGTCAGATACCACAGCACACCTTCAGGGGTCTAGTGGAGTCCATGCCTCGATGGGTCAGGGCTGTTTTGGCAGCAAAAGGGGGGGAACTGTTGCTGAAATGATCTCTAAAGCACCCCACCTGGTAAATATGCTTAATTCACCATAACAGTTAACAATTAATTTATAATTTCCTAGAGGACAGATTTGGACAAATGACATGCGTTGTTTATATCATCATCCACAATATCCACATCAGCCAGAACAGGAACAGACAGCACTGCACACAGGCCCGAAATCCCTCAACACATTCTGAAATGAAAGGCCAAAAATGTGCATAATAAAAAATTAAGCAGGACATATGTCAGTGGCTCTGCAAGTTGTGTTCAGCCACAATAAAGAACGAGGACGGGACGTATCAAATTAAAAAAAATTGAATGGTTTTGTCATTTTAAACACAACACAACAGCACCATGTCGTCGCTCACAATCAATAAACAAACTCATCACTTTATGTACATGTAGATTGCTCAAATATTCAGGACAAACAAGAAAATGAGGTCAGGCTCCCAGCAGACAAGACCAATACATTTCAATGCCATGTCTTAATTATCCAGCACAAGCAACTTGATTGTTCGCAGACATGTAAAGAGTGTTTCTGCTTCATCACTGGAGAAGTTTTGATTTGACAGAGACACGAGTCTATTTGAGGGGGGAGAGCGGTGGGTGCACAACCAAATTAGTTGACAGTAATGTGCAGAAGACATTTCTGATGAACACAGCAATGCAACTGAGTATCAAGCCTGGATTTCAGCGTCCAATTTGGCTGACGAGTGCTGCTTATCACAGAAAATCTGTGCAGAGAGAGTTTTGACATTTATCATAGATTGAGGAATCATTGCTTGGTGTGTTCCTAGTGGGATTTGGCGACTAAATTCATGTAGTAATCTCACTTTGGTGGAATACTGTTAAAGGGATAGTTCACCTAAAAATGAAAATTGTGTAATCATTTACTCACCCTCAAGTTGTTTCAAACAACTGTATGAATTTCTTTCTTCTGCTGAACACAAAAGAAGATATTTTGAAGAATGTTGGTAACCAGTTAATGGACGCCCCTGACATCCATAGTATTTTGGGGGGGTCCATCATGGTGTCCATCAACTGTTTAGTTACTTTTGTGTACTTTTGCAGAAGAAAGAAACAGGTTTGGAACAACTTGAGGGTGAGAAAATTATGACACATTTTCATTTTTAGGTGAACCCTTTAACCAATGCAGGATGAACTTACAGTTCGGCCAGCTGAAGGTGCTGAAAAAGCTGCCAAGAGAGAGTCGACAGAGGGTTCCTGGACAGGTTTCTGTGGAAAAAAAAGATAAAAAGAAAGAGGGACAGTGATTTAAGATTCAGCTGTGAACACATGAAGCAATAAAATCAACATGAAATAAGGTCTGCAACCCATTATACTCCCAAAATGGATATTCATTGAAAAAAAGATGACATATGAATCAGATATTCATGACATCAGCTGAAATAAAGGTGAAGCAAAATTGTACATTGTAATAAAGAATTTTTTTTAAGGACTGATGAATCAAGCACATTAAGATTAAGAGTGTGTCAATTTTGATTTCATATTGACCATAAAATAATATATTAGCATGTTCAGGTAAGACAAATGAACATTTATAATAACCTTTTTGATGAGACATTACATAATCAAAGCATGTAATTATTAACATAGAATAGAATAGAATACAATAGAATGGCTTTTTGATTTTTGAAGGCAATCGACTATAGGAAATTAATTTCCTTCTATTTATTTTAGACATACATTTTAAGTTAAACTTACTCAATGTTGTTCAGGTTCACTGAATTATACTGAGTAGATTCCAGTATATTTAAAGGGATAGTTCACCCAAAAATGAAAATTCTGTCATCATTTACTCACCCTCACGTCGTTCCAAAACCATTAAATTAAATGTATTCATCATATAAAGCGATCAAGTCTCTTCAGAAAATTTGGACTAAACCGCCCAATTCATATGGATTAGCTTTACGATCTCTTTATGAACTATTTGAAGCGTCAAAGTGTCAGCTGCGTAGCTGTCTATGGAGGGACAGAAATCACTCAGAAAAAAATATCTTAATTTGTGTTCCGAAGATGAACGAAAGTCTTACAGGTTTGGAACGACATGACGGTGAGTAATTAATGACAATTATTTTTGAGTAAGTCTATTTTGAGTAAACGGAAAGATCTGTTAGTGTTTAATTAGTGTTTCAACTGTATGTATGTTTTATATAGAGTTTCTATAATCCACATAAGACGTTTGCATTCATATGCAGCTAACATGTAAAAGAAGTACGTTTAGCCACCTAAACACAAGCTCTACTCTTCAGCACAATGGTAACCAGAAGAATTACATAACAGAAACATTTTTAAATGTCAAACATACCTCAATATTAAACACATGCCTTTTCCATTACTCAAAAAAAAAAAAAAAACCATAAAATGACACTTAATTTCAACACTTACTCTCCAGATTCAGCCCTATGCAAAGTATGAGGGAAAATCCACCACTAATGGATTGTTAATGAAACAAAAATGGTTCATGTAGTTCCAACACAAATGGATTAAGTAAACTAATTTTACACACACTATCATTCAAATGTTTGGGGTTAGTAAGACTTTTTGTTCTGAAAATTTGTATTTATTTTTTATTCAGCAAGGATGCATTAAATTGATCAAAGGATTTCCATTTCAAATAAATGCTGTTCTTTTGAACTTTCTATTCATCAAAGAATCCTTAATAAATGTATCATGGTTTCTACAAAAATATTAAGCAGCACAACTGTTTTCAACATTGATAATAAGAAATATTTCTTGAGTATCAAATTAGAATGATTTCTGAAGGATCATGTGTAAAGTCTTACTGTATTTTTGAGCAAATAAATGCAGCCTTGGTGAGCATGAGAGACTTCTTTCAAAAACATAAAGTAAAATGAACAAGCAGCAAATATGTATTTTTTCAATGTATAATAGAATACTGACAAATGCTGTACATTTTAAAAGTGTATCTGCTAAAAAAAAATTAGACACTCGAATATAAAAATCCCGCAAACCTTAAAACTTATTGAAAGTGTTCCACAAATACTAATTCAGTGAACACGTTCTGTCAAACACAACATTAACGAAAGAGTTAACATGAGAGAGAAGGACTTTATGCAACAGGAAATCAGAGAGAGCCTCCATCACTGCCAAGAGGAGCTGAGAGAAAAGGAGCAGCTGCAGGGGCCGCTCAGCCAAATCAATAAAGAGAACTTGAGCAGTTCGCCGTCTACAAATTCAGTAGACGCAATGAAAGACTGCAGGTTTTAAAAGCCAACAAATTCAATACAAAGAGGTGGTCTGGGACTTGTAAATGGCTTTTAACCAAGAAAGCTGAAGGCATGATATGCGGTAGGGGGTATTAAAATAAATCTACTGGTTATAAAGAAAGATGGACATCCATGATATGGAAGGAAAAAATGGAACAGACATCACAAAACTGATATCTGAAGGTCTGTAATTCAGCTTAAATCATATTAAGCATCAATATTTGGCCAAAATTGGTAATATGATCATTTTTTATTAATGCATTTATTTTTAGATTCTATCCAAAGTATGGTTATAAATGGTCCATGGTCTGAAACTTTTGGTAGATCTGTTTCAGCCTGACTCAAATATTTGAAATAATACATTGAAGGAAGCACTCAGAAGGAACTAATAGCCCTTATCTTTCCTTCAGTAGAGAAGACATTTAAGTTTGTTACTAGTAAACTCAGCGAAAAAAGATTATGGAGTATCTCTATCTGGCTCAATGATTTAAAGGTTGTACTTTCAATAAAATGATTGCCAATACACACACTATAGTTCAAAAGTTTGAGGCCAATGAGATTTTTTTTTTTTTAAATAAATGCTTAATAAATATTTTAATTCAACAAGGATGCATTAAACTGATCAAAAGTGACAGTAAATATATTTATAATGTTACAAAAGATTTCTGTTTCAAATAAATGTTGTTCTTTTGAACTTTCTATTAATAAAAATGGTTTCCACAAAATTATTAAGCAGCACAACTGTTTTCAGCACAAATATTAATATGAAATAAATCAATATATTACACCGTGTCCTAAACAGATGTGACGCAATGCTGAAACATGCGACAAAAGGGTACGTTTTCAACGAAAAACAGAAAACTTTTTATGCCTTTTGGCCATTCATTTACACGACAATTGCCTTTTGGGGATCTGAAAACGCAAACTTTTGGAAAACGGTTTCAAAGGGTACGTTTACGCAACAACAATATTCTTACAACGAATACATTTTTCCTTTGAGTTTTCCACATACAGACGACATCATTGTCAAAACGATCCCCATTTATATGAATCCGTGAAAATGACTAAAAAACGCTGTATTATGCTGGCAGGCCATTAGATGGCGATGAAACACTATAGACTGAACATGTATTGCACATGTGCATGACGTCATCGTTTTCAAAGATTTGTTGTTTATTTTGTTGTTTACACCTAGACTGTTTTCAAAAACTTGCATTTTGAAACCCGTTTTCAAAAGTTTGCATTTTCGGGCCACCAAAATGTGTCAATGAACGGCCAAAATGCATAAAGTTTTCTGTTTTTAGTTGAAAACGATGTTGTGTAAACGGTCCCAAAGTGCAAGTTTTTGAATACAAGACTGTTATCATTTCTGTGTAATCAACAAAAACGTGGATCTGTGAAAACAGTGACAGCACATGCGTATCACGCGTTTAGTCTATAGGCATGTGTGACTGGCTGAATCCCAAATGGCACACTTCTATGCACTTTCGGTCTTGTGGACTTACAATGGCTGCCGCGTGCGTGTGTCCGTTAAGTCCACGAAACCGTATGGTGTTCCATTTATCATTTTAGGTTTGAGAATTGTGCTCGAGAGCGCCCCCTTTGCGCCCGCTATGCGCCCTCGATGCGCACTTCAGCTGAGCCCGCAAGTCTGCAGGCTACGCAGAGGACTTTACCCGGCAGTCAAAGCGGCATTACATCACAAAAGTGCGAACTCAAAGGAAGACTGTGAGGGTTTAGGGTGCCATTTGGGACAAGGACTTTGTTGTGAGTGCTCTGTAAAAGAATGCATATGTGCAAATTGACATCACCAACTACTGACCTGGCAGCATAATACAGCGTTTTTAGTTGTTTTAGCAGATCTGTGTGAATGGGGATCATTTTGACAGTGTTGTCGTACACAAAGAAAAAATGTTTCCGTTTCTTTTAGGAACTATTTCTGCAGTGTCGCGTTTACACTGTAAATCCGAATCTCAAAAAAATTGAGGTAATCAGTTACATCAAATTTTTTTGAGTTATGATGTTCCCAATTTTAAGTAAGCAAAACTATCAAGTTTTGAGTTTTAGTACTCATGCATGATAATTGCTCCTAACTTGAAGTACTGAGTTAGCTAACTCATACATTTTGATAGCAATTAACATTAAATATTTAGTTAATTCACTTTTTTGAGTTCTTCCAAGTCAAATGAGTTGTTTACTTCACTGTAAATCCTAAGAAAAATCCTAATTTGCTAACATGTTAACGATATGGAATAACATACTGATTGAGTACAGCAACTTAAAACATGTAACTTACCTGCTCTCAAAACCAAGCCGCATGCGCCACTTGTGACCATGATGGTAACTCTCCAAGTCAAGTCAAGTCACCTTTATTTATATAGCGTTTTTTACAATGTAGATTGTGTCAAAGCAGCTATACAGTGATAACTGGTACATTATTTTGGCTGCACAGCAGCTCTTAAAGAATAGTGTCAATGCAGGCAGATCAAAGCACTGTTGAATATCAAATTTCAAGTCAAATGTCAAGTGTCCCCAACTAAGCAAGCCAAAGGCGACAGCGGCAAGGAACCCAAACTCCAACAGGTGACATCAGGTGGCAAACAAGTGGCAAATAGGTGTTAAAATGGAGAAAAAAAAACCTTGGGAGAAACCAGGCTTAGTCGGGGGGCCAGTTCTCCTCTGAAGAACAGTGCTTTGTTATGATTCAGGTTGCTATCATAAGTCCGATAGGATCGCAACATTCAAAGTATTTATTTCAGAGGATAGTATTCATCACGCCGGTATGGACAATTGTTGAGGAACTGTGCCATTGGTTGTCGTGTAGATGAGGCCTTCACGATGAATGATCTAGTTGACTCCAACTAGAAACTAAAAAGTTAACAGAAACTCTTCTAAATTAGCATAACAAAACATTAATCACTACTAAATCTCCCATACCATTAATCTTACACAAGAATACAAAAACAATATATAACACTTAATTTTAGCATTTACTCTCCCTTTCGAGTGCCATGGGCAAAGCATGCTGGGAAACAGAAATCCCAGTTCAGTTTCAGTTAAATTGAACTTAGTCTAAATTAAAAGAAATGAGTTCACACAACTCAAAACAATGAAACAGTTCCGTTTACTTGAAATATGTCAGTGCTGTGAACTCAAAAGAAAAAGAAAGTTCCCTTTCGTGGGAACTGTCGACGCTGCGTGGTAACGCATTGGGAACCTTCTGCGTGATGTCGTCACTGAAGCACTCATGTATCTAGCCAATCGCGAAGCGAGACGTCAGAGACGGGTGACGTCACGGACCAGGAAACTATAAAGCACACTCGGATGCAGAGCACGCCAGCTTCTGTGTCTTCAGCAAGCGCTCTATGTTATCTTGTGTGTCTTATTTGGTGTTGTTTGTCCTGCTTATTTTTGGAAAACATTATCTCTTCGTCTGAGGACAAGAGTGTTATTGTGCACCACACATATATATATATATATATATATATATAGTGAATAAAGACACGAGTGAAATGGCGGAAGGCAGACAATTTAAAAAGTGTGTTCACCCATGCACACGGTTTATTCCAGATGGGGACACTCATGAGATGTGTGTTGTCTGCCTGGGGGTTGAGCATGCACAGGCAGCTCTCGAGGGGGCTGTCTGTGTTCATTGTGAGAAGCTCACCCTCAGAGTTTTAAGATCACGCCGGGCACTCTTTCACGATAAAGAGAGTGCTCCGGTCGGCGTTCCCCGCGGATCGGGTCCCGCTGTTGCTGAGGCGCAGCGGCGGCTTCATTCGTGGGGTTCGCAAATGGAGCTGGCAGAGGGGGTTGAGACGGGCCCAGCCTTATCTCGCCCTTTACCTGCCAGCCCCAGTGCCTCTTCTCAGGCGGCGGAAGCACGCGCTGCGGTTTCTTCCCCCAGAGAGAGGCACCCGCGCTTCATCTCTCTTCCTCTGAGGAGGTTGATGTGATGAGCGTGGGGGAAGAGGAACCGCCATCCTCTTCCCCAGCACATGAGGAGCTCCTGGAGGTAGTGACCAGGGCTGTTGCCAAATTAAAAATTGACTGGCCAGCAGAGCGGGCAGATACTAGACCAAAGAGTAAGCTGGATGAGCGCTTTCTGCCCGCTCGGTCACTACCCCAGCGTCGGGGTTTGCCCTTCTTTCCGGACCTCCACACCGAGGTCTCGAGGTCTTGGAAGAAGCCGGCATCATACCGTGTCTTCAGCCCCCAGACCTCAATGTATAGTAACATCGTGGGGCTGAAGCAGCAAGGCTATGCGGCGATGCCTCGGGTGGAAGAGACGCTTGCGGGCTATCTCTCCCCCGAGTCTGCATCGTCGCTGAAAACCCCGACGTTGCCCACCAAGCCATTAAAAACTACATCAGGCTTGGTGGGCAAGGCTTATGCGGCAGCAGGTCAGGCAGCGGCATGTCTACATACCATGTCGCTCCTACAGGCATATCAAGCCGACCTGCTGGGGGAAGTGGAGAATAGCGGGGAGGCCACGTATGAGTGCATCCAGGAAATCAGGATGGCAACTGACCTGGCTCTCCGTGCCACCAAAGAGACGGCAAAAGAAATCGGCCGCTCTATGGCAGCATTGGTGGCTACGGAGAGGCACTTGTGGCTGAACCTCTCGGACATAAGGGAGCGTGACAAAGCCTCCCTTATGGACGCGCCGCTGTCTCCTGCGGGCCTCTTCGGCGACGCCGTTACAACAGTCGTCGAGAGGTTCCAGGAGGCTAAGAAACAATCTGCGGCGTTCCAGAGGTTCATCCCCCGCAAACCAAGAATCCCTCCCCCCGAGGCTGATGAGCGGGATCAGCCTCGGCCGTCAACGAGCTCCTCAGCGCACCACAGAGCGCAACAAAAGATTAGCGTGGCCGCCCGTGCTCCCCCGCAGAGAGCTTGGGGATCGGGTCGGCCCGCTCAGCCGAAGCCTTCTAGGGGCAGAACGGACCTGCGCGCCGTTATCCTGGCCCGGAAGGCTTCGAAGCGGTCCTGATGTCTGTGGGTCAGGAACCGATGAGGGCGGCCCCCTCCGAAGGGAGCCGGCGAAAAATACATCTAAAAGCCGCTTCCCTTCGGCGCCCTCAGGGGATCGTTATGCCAACCCTGCCACCCAGGGTGCGTCAGGGCGCAGCGGTCTCCACCGACCCTCCGAGGAGGGCCGGCCACTTGATTCGATTGTTCTCTGCCGGTGCGCCGCTTCAGAGCGTCGAATCAGGTGCTCAAAAAACACCAGAGGCCAGTCTCGAGAGACTGGTTCCCTTAGTAAATTTTCTGGTAGAATGGAAACTTCTTCCGAATATATCAAAATGGGTGCTGCTCACTATAAAAGAGGGTTACAAGATCCAGTTCGGGTCTCGCCCGCCCAGATTCAACGGGGTTCTTCCCACAGTGGTAACCCCCGAGCAGTCTCTGGTTATGGAACAAGAAGTTGCGACACTTTTGCGAAAAGGAGCTATAGAAAGGGTTCCTCCTCCCAGCAACCAGTCAGGGTTCTACAGCCGTTACTTCATTGTTCCAAAGAAGGATGGAGGTCTACGACCTATTATAGATTTACGTGTGCTAAATCGCTCAATACAAAAGCTCAAGTTCAAGATGCTGACACTCAAACAGATTATACCACAGATCAGGTCCGAGGACTGGTTTGTGGCAATAGACCTGAAAGATGCTTACTTTCATGTGTCCATCCATCCTTCTCACAGGAAGTTCCTCAGGTTTGCTTTCGGGGGCGAAGCTTACCAGTACAGGGTTCTTCCGTCCGGCCTATCATTATCACCCCGCACATTCACGAAATGCGTGGACGCAGCTCTGGCTCCGCTGAGGATCCAGGGCATTCGCATACTGAATTATATCGACGATTGGTTGATTCTAGCTCAGTCAGAGCAACTAGCAGTTCAGCATCGAGATGCTGTTCTGTCCCATATGAAGAGGCTTGGGCTGAGGCTCAATGCCAAAAAGAGTGTGCTAGTTCCAGCTCAATCCACCAACTATCTGGGTGTAGTGTGGGACTCCACCACGATGCGGGCATATTTGTCTCCCGCTCGGGTGAGTGCCATTCTTATGGCTATGAAAGGGGTGAAGTTAGGCCAGTCACTCACTGTAAAACAGTTCCAGAAACTGCTGGGTCTGATGGCAGCTGCGTCCAACGTGATACCTTTTGGCCTTCTGCACATGAGGCCCCTACAGTGGTGGCTCAGGACCAGGGGGTTCTCCCCGAGGGGAAATCCCTTTCGCATGATCAAAGTCTCAAAACGATGTCTTCGTTCTCTGACCATGTGGAAAGACCCCCGGTTCCTGTCCCAGGGACCCGTGTTGGGGGCCACTACTCGTCGAGTAATGCTTACGACGGACGCCTCCCTCACGGGCTGGGGAGCGATCATGAGTGGTCGCTCAGCTCAGGGTCTTTGGGAAGACCATCAGCTCTCTTGGCACATAAATCGGCTAGAGATGATGGCAGTGTTCCTAGCTCTGAAACACTTTCTCCCAGACCTGAGAGGTTACCATGTGTTGGTTCGTACGGACAACACTGCAGTGGTTGCATATATAAATCATCAGGGGGTCTGCGGTCTCGCCGACTATATTACTTGGCCCGTCAGATCCTCCTGTGGTCCCAAGGGAAGCTGCTCTCGCTGAGGGCAGCTTACATCCCGGGACATCAAAATGTGGGAGCAGATGCCCTGTCGAGGCAGGGGCCAAGGCCCGGGGAGTGGAAACTCCACCCAGAAGTGGTGAGTCTCCTATGGAAAAATTTCGGTCGAGCGGAAGTCGACCTGTTCGCCTCGGGAGAGTCAACCCAGTGTCCGCTCTGGTACTCCCTAACACATCCAGCACCTCTGGGTCTGGATGCTATGGTACAGACGTGGCCGAGGCTGCGCCTGTACGCATTTCCCCCGATCGCCCTGCTCCCGGGAGTTCTGGAAAAAGTACGCCGAGAAGGGGCCAATCTAATACTGGTAGCCCCATTCTGGCCAACCAGGATATGGTTCTCAGACCTAGTGTCGTTACTCAACGGCTCCCCAATGGAGCTTCCTCTCAGACAGGACCTCCTGTCTCAAGCGGGCGGCATGATTATACATCCCCGCCCAGAACGACTGAAACTATGGGCCTGGCCTCTGAGGGGGCCAGACTCATAAATGCTGGTCTCCCAACCGAGGTTGTGGAGACCATTCTTAACTCCAGAGCTCCCGCCACGAGGAAGTTGTATGCCTACAAATGGAATTTGTTTTCTACCTGGTGCAGACACAATAATACGGACCCTGTCCTTTCTTCTGTTAGCTTTGTGCTAAAATTCCTCCAGAAAAAATTCTCGGAGGGCCTATCTCACTCAACCTTAAAGGTTTATGTTGCAGCAATTTCAGCATATCATGCTCCTCTTGAGGGGAATATCTCGGTAGGTCGAGACCCCCTCGTCACACGCTTCCTCCGTGGCACACTGAGGTTGAGGCCTCCAGTGCGCACAAGGGTGCCAACCTGGGACTTGGCTGTGGTCTTACAAGGGTTAGCTGAGGCTCCCTTTGAACCATTAGAGGAGGTTCCTGAGAGGTTCCTCACTCTGAAAACGATTATTTTATTAGCTATCACTTCTCTGAAGCGGATAGGAGATTTACAAGCACTTTCTGTTGCTCCCTCTTTCCTTGAATTTGCTCCAGGAATGGTGAAAGCATTCCTGTATCCTAAACCGGGGTATGTCCCAAAGGTCCCTACCAATGTCCCAGGCCCCATTGTGCTTCAGTCTTTCTATCCTCCTCCATTTGAATCTGCGGATCAGGAAAAATTGAATCTGTTATGCCCAGTAAGGGCTTTGGATACTTATGTCCACAGAGCTGCCCTGTGGCGTAAGTCAGATCAGTTGTTTGTCTGTTATGGGTCCCCTAGAAAAGGGGGCCCAGCATCAAAACAGAGAATGAGCAAGTGGGTGGTCGAGGCCATCTCACTTGCATACGAAGCGGCCGGACAGCCCTCTCCCTTGAATGTTCGCGCCCATTCTACCAGGGGTATGGCGGCATCAAAAGCTCTGATGTCAGGAGTCTCCATGAGTGACATATGTGATGCAGCTGGATGGTCATGCCAGCACACATTTATTAAATATTATAACCTTGATGTTGGCTCCACTCCGGGGTCCTCTGTCCTGTCAAGATAACCTTGGCAAGTGCTTGAGCTACGGCTCAGTTGGGATTGCGTTCCCAATGCGTTACCACGCAGCGTCGACAGTTCCCACGAAAGGGAACGTCTCAGGTTACAGATGTAACCCTGGTTCCCTGAGTAGGGAACGAGACGCTGCGTCTCTTGCCGTACCCCTGCACACTTGCAAGTGCTTGCTTCAGACTTACTTAGAAGCTGGCGTGCTCTGCATCCGAGTGTGCTTTATAGTTTCCTGGTCCGTGACGTCACCCGTCTCTGACGTCTCGCTTCGCGATTGGCTAGATACATGAGTGCTTCAGTGACGACATCACGCAGAAGGTTCCCAATGCGTTACCACGCAGCGTCTCGTTCCCTACTCAGGGAACCAGGGTTACATCTGTAACCTGAGACGTTCTAAAATACTCATAACAGTTAATTTAACTGAACTAATTTAAGTTTGTCCTACTCAAAATAATTAAGTATACTGAGCACAAACAGCGTGAACAAACATGTGTATTCTATGACAAAGATTGTTACAGTCACTCAGTATGTATTTTTTATAATGTTAAAATGGTGTAATACTTAAGAATTTGATTATGTGCTTATCCATTTCGTTTGGAGTGCATGTTGTGTGCTTCCAGAGAGACTCCGCCCACACGCTCTTCTGATTGGCTGTGATGTTTGATAGATTTTTTCGTGGCTCATAGTCATATCGCGCTTGGTGTGGAGAAACAAATTTCTTGTCGCTGGAAACTTATCACATCGCGTCTGTTTAGGACACGGCGTTAGAATGATTTCTGAAGGATACATTTCTGTGTCTGGATACCTGAAATTATGCAGCTTGTCTAAATAGGAAAAATTCCCTTACATTACATTGAAAGAGACAACAGAATATCATATTGTGGGTGGCTTCTTTTTACTTGGACCAGTAAGCAACCACCTAGCAACACCTTAGCAGCCACATAGCATTTTTTATTTTTATTTATTTTTTTTGATATACAGACATGTGTTAGATGGCTGGAGTGATGGATGCATTACAATAAGCTATTTTGACTAGACGACTGGCGTATTCTCAGGGTCATTGAAACTCTTATGAGTTTTATAACAAGCACTGCTGGCTGCTAAAGCCCGTCACCATAGCAACAAGCTCTCTGATGCTCCTTGATGCAGGGGGAGGGGTTTTGTTGCTGCTGTGCACTTTAAAGTGTCACCACCCGCAACCCACACTCAAAAACACACACTTACACTCTTTCTAAGGCCTTTGAGGATTAGTCTGTTTTTCATTTTAAACTCATAGTAATTCAACCATACAGTTTCTGCCTCAAGAGCTTCTGATGGAGTCTTATTAAAATGTGTTGCATAAGTCAATCTATGTAATTGTAGGTATTACTTGAAGGTGAAGTGTCATTTTTTCGTGTTAAAATGTTTCTTCGTATCCTAACATATGCTAGTTTCTCTGTGGTGCTATCAAGGGCTCCAGACTAACATATGAGAGCAGTGGCACAGAGTTATAAAATTATGTTTCTACTCCAATTCGTTTTCTGAAATAAGCATTTAAATGGTGGCCATCATACATTTATTCAAACATACAATATTGAAGAACAGTAAAAAAAAAATATGAATAAGTAATGGTACATATATTTAGCAAAATGCTCCTCTCTAGAGTTATTTTTCTAGCTGACTAACAAGTTTATGCTCCCTGAATCGCTTTTCTGAGTTAAATAAATTGCATAATTTGTCTTATGGAAATAGATGTTTATACAGTAAAGCACTGAGAATGATTTGAGATGCTTATTAACAACAGTGATATCTGTAAGAAGTGGAAAAACCTAATTTTTATTGAGTTCTCTACAGCCCTTGATTCCATTTTTAAATTGCTCATTAAAATTCACCATTGTTTTTCATTACCCACAACTGTTCCTTGTGAAGGCGACATGTACAGTTGGTGTTACTATAGTAAATCCAGTTTAAATCATCCAGAAATTTGGGTTTTGTAACAGAAATCTGCATTGAATTCAAACACTTCTCACTGGATCTCACGGCACTCTTTAATAACAGTCGCGTGATCGAGATCGGTCTGAGAGTAAACACAACACACCTGCTTTGAGCTCGTGCTGCGCAGTCTATTGGGCTGAGCTGATAAATGGTCCATGCCATGAGGTTCAAATGAGTATCACGTTTTCGTTCTGCTTTTAGAGTGTTTCTCATATGCAACAGAAATGGCAATGCCACAAGTGTGACTTATAACAAATGTTAGTTGCACTGGAAGAAAAAAAAAGGTCACAAAATTCTTAGTTGCAGACTGGAACCCTACTAACATAAGCTTTTGCACCAGACGAACCTTTTCATAGTTCCTAGAACTACTGGCTGAAGTACCCAGAGCTTTCCGTGTTCACACCACAGGAACTAGGAACAATTTTAGTTTTATGAACTCCTTTTGGTGGAACTTAATTAGCTCCTACTTCAGAGTAGGGTCTAAACCAGCACTATAGGAACTATCAGTGACGTGCGTGTACGTTGATTGGTCAAATGCATGCCAAACATCGGCACCCGGCATTTTTAAAAAGCAGTGTAAACCTATTTACTTCTCAAACATGGAAAACAGTGATAACAGCATTTACCAGTTGTCTGCAGGGTTGTGTTCTTTTCTCCGCCTCGATGATATGTAATACTGAAAGTTGTCATAGGAGATTTCATCTCTTAGTCCCACTTTTTGCTCTTTCAGTTGCGTAAATTATGTGTTTGCATTCCATCTCCGTTATCACGAAACCCACGACACACAACAAACACAGCTCTGATCACGGCATCCTCCATTCACTGGTTTTTTAAGGTGCCATCGAACGTTTTTTTACAAGATGTAATATAAGTCTAAGGTGTCCCTAAATGTGTCTGTGAAGTTTCAGCTCAAAATACCCGATAGATTTTTTTAAAATTTTTTTTTTTTTTTTAACTGCCTATTTTTGGGCATCATTAACTATGCACCGATTCAGGGGCTGCTGGCCCTTTAAATTTCACGCTCCCTGCCCATCGAGCTTGCGACTCTATAATACAGTGCATTTACAAAGTTCACACAGCTAATATAACCCTCAAATGGATCTTTACAAGATGTTCGTCATGCATGCTGCATGCATGCTTCGGGTCATGTGATTATAGTATTTAATTGGGTGTTTATATTTGATTCTGAATGAGTTTGATAGTGCTCCGTGGCTAAAGCTAACATTACACACTGTTGGAGAGATTTATAAAGAATGAAGTTGTGTTTATGAATAATAAACGATGGTAACTTTAACCACATTTAACAGTACATTAGCAACATGTTAACGAAACATTTAGAAAGACAATTTACAAATATCACTAAAAATATCATGTTATCATGGATCATGTCAGTTATTATTGCTCCATCTGCCATTTTTCGCTGTCGTTATTGCTTGCTTACCTAGTCTGATGATTCAGCTGGGCACAGATCCAGACGTTACTGGCTGCCCTTGTCTAATGCCTTTCATAATGTTGGGAACATGGGCTGGCATATGCATATATTAGGGGCGTACACCCCGACTGTTACGTAACAGTCAGTGTTATGTTGAGATTCGCCTGTTCTTCGGAGGTTTTTTAAACAAATGAGATTTATATAAGAAGGAGGAAACAATGGAGTTTGAAACTCAATGTATGTCTTTTCCATGTACTGAACTCTAGTTATTCAACTATGCCAAGGTAAATTCAAGTTTTGAATCTAGGGCACCTTTAATGTTTATAAATGCCTCGCTTAAAGACGCTGCTGTTGGCCGCTTCAGAGTTCCTACTACCGGTACAAATGCAACCAGGAACATGGCCAGGGGGAGAAATTATTTCTCAGGGAACTATCCTAGTGGCTAGTTACTATTTGGTGCGAAAGCCCCTAGAGTAAGAATGGATCATTGAATCATCAAAACAGTTCTTCTTTGAATATCTACAGACTTGTATTGTTCACAAATCTCTAATTTGAAGTCCAAAAAAAGTCAGTTGTTCATGAGTCTAAATTGAGACTCAAGTTATTTTTTGTGGCTATAACCCATATGTTTTTTTGTTTGTTTGTTTGTTGGTTGTTTTTTGCTGCTGTGCCTTTAAGAAAAACTTTACTTTTTGCTTTTGGATCCAAAATAGTTTTCTATGCAAAGCCATGCACATTGTGACAGAAACACAAAACAATCCAAGCTGAAATATGCTGCATAAATGGATAAAATCAGACTGAAATGATCAAGCACTTTGTTAAAAATAAACTTCATCTGCTTGTTTGTAACATTGGGATTGTTTAGAAGGATATGCAGAGCAACAGTTGCTACACACAGTTAGGAATAGCACAAGGTTTGGCAGATTTTTCGTTGTTTAGGAATAACAACATCTCTACTGCTTTCTCAAAATGTAAGATTTTTGGATTAAAATATCCAAAAACCATTAGAACAATGTTATATATTTTGTTGACTTGTGTACGTGTGTACAAATTTTTCCAAGAATGTTTCACCCAAAAATGAAAATTCTGTCATTAATGACTCACCCTCATGTCGTTCCACACCCGTAAGACCTTCATTCATCTTCGGAACACAGATTAAGATATTTTAGATTTTGTCCGAGACCTTTCTGTCCCTCCATTGAAAATGTATGTACGGTATACTGTCCATGTCCAGAAAGGTAATAAAAACATCATCAAAGTAGTCCATGTGACATCAGTGGGTTAGTTAGAAGTTTTTGAAGCATCGAAAATACATTTTGGTCCAAAAATAACAAAAACTACGACTTTATTCAGCATTGTCTTCTCTTCCGGGTCTGTTGTCAATCCGCGTTCACGACTCCGCAGTGACGTTGCTTGTGACAGCGGTTGCTGCTGTGTAGGAGCATTGTGTATTCGGGTTCAAATAAATATGTCTGAGCAAAAAAATGCAAGTCTTCCTCTGTGTCGAAATTGTTTACAGCGTGCGTCTCCCTCAGACTGTAAACGAAGCTCGGGTGCACCAGATAACACGTCAGCAGCGTCTTACTTCAGCAGCATCACTGCGGAGTCGTGAACGCAGATTGACAACAGACCCGGAAGAGAAGACAGTGGCGAAAGATTACATATTGTGCCTTTAACTCACCATGACCAGACAAGGCAAATGTCTACACAACAAATCATCATTGACATATAATCGCGGACAGTCATGCGTTGACGTATCTGTCGGACATCAGAAAGTTGTGGAGTTCAAAAGAGTCGATTTTGCAGATTAATTTCAATGAGCACTGTTTTTGAATTCTGATATTTGAGCCAGTACATTTTCATAGTACATCAAACTCATTTATCTCAAAGGAACAAGGTAAATGTGATTGCTCATCATGTGACCCCTTTAAGATAATGACAAACCTGTGAATTCAAAGTACTATATCTCAATTCCTGTCTGTTGGACAGGAGATTTACTACAGTACAGGCCTTAGACTGGACTCATCTTCATTACTGCAACTCAGTGTTGGCCGACGGCCCAGTGTAAGCAATAAAATGTCTGCAGCACATGGAGAATGCTGCAGCCCAGCTGATCTTCAAACATCCCAGATATTCATATGAATTTCCTCTGCTATGAACCCTCTATTGATGCCTGGACCAAGTTCAAAAAACACATACACTCTTGTTTTTAGTATTCTATTATATATATGTAGAATTTAAATTTTTTCGCAATGCATTCTGGGATTTCCTTATGCTGAATAATGCATACATTGCTGCAACAGAATTTGATTAAAACAAAATTAGGTATCTTATATAATCTTATTTGAAATAGACTACTAATGAACAGCAAACTGCTGTTTAAAAGTTTGGGGTCAGTAAGTATTTTTTTAAAAGAAATTCATAGAAAGCATGAATTAAAGTGACCAAAAGTCACAGTAAAGATTTAAACACTAATAAAAAAAAAAATAAAAAAAAAAACATTTCAGTTAAATGCTGTTTAATAACTTTCCATTCATTAAATCCTGAAAAAAATGCATAACAGTTTAAAATGCATAACAGATAATAAGAGTCTCTCCATCAGACTCCGGTTTGATCAATGTAAGGCTGAACACCGTTACTGACAATCCTCATTGGCTGCGTGAGATTCTCCATCTTTGTTGTTGTTGAGCAACCGAAGCGTGAGCTGTTAAAGCTCCGCCCTCTTCTGGAGCAGCAGCTCATTTGCATTTAAAGGGACACACACAAAAACGGCGTGTTTTTGCTCATACCCAAATAGGGGCAAATTTGACAAGCTATAATAAATGATCTGTGGGGGATTTTGAGCTGAAACTTCACAGACACATTCTGGGGACCTTGTGAAAAGGAGCATAATAGGTCCTTTTTAAATGATTATTATGACTCACAGTCACAAAATTACTGTTTTTACTATAATAAAATAAACATTTTGCTGAACGGTAGTGTAATAGCTACTACTAATGATGTAACACAACACACTAACATATTCTTAACACTTTTTCCTATCCTGTTTTCTGTAGACCACAGCAGCAATCTCACAAAAGAAACCGAAACACTTTTGCAAGTCACACCAGATATGAGTCTGATAAATGTAAATCTAAATGTTTTGGTGTTTTGTGCAGAGCCACCTGCATATTTCAGGAGCTGCTCTTTTAAAAGGTTATCTTTCAGCACTGTGAAGAAAAATGTCAGTGCCTATTAAACGGGGCGGATGGTAGTTAATGAATTAGGAAATACATTAATTTGGTACCAGTTGTGCAGGAGCCACACTGAATTTATGAAGAAAAAAAAAAGTAGCAATCTAGGAGAGAGATACCAAAATAATCATGCCTATATAAGAATGAGAACATTTGCATTTTCTAATTCTCCACTCCTTATGTGAAAGACATGTTTCTTTCCGTTTCACAGAAAAGCATTGATCTCAGAATGTCAGCACATGCAAATCATGGTTCAAATATAAAATCTAACAATAAAGACTACCGCTATAATACCATAATCATGTACTTTGGAGTATAAGGAAAATATCATGTGACATTAAAATGGTAATCAACTGCCACAAAGGAAAAAATACACTAAAGACTTTTAAAAGCTCTGAGCACAGCATTATTCTTTGTCAGTGGAAAAAGAATATACTTCCACAATACATTCAGTCCGTATAGAACTTCACAACAATCCGTGATATAAAGAGGCCATTTATGAATCATCATAATGCCACTCACAGATCTTCTGCTGCTCGGTTCTGAAGCAACTGTTTACGTCTGGGTCAGTGAGGGTACGATTTCAATACTGCTCTTTAATCATGGATTGAGAGGCAGGCCAGTGATTCAGCGCTAATAACAGGAACCACACACTGTCACATGAGTGGGTGGACTACTCTGCTCAAAACAGGAAACTGAGGTCAAGACTGAGAACTAAATTTGATAGGTTTTTTTCTACAATTTATTTTTTAAATAAATTATGTATATCATAAAATATATAATATAATTAATATATGGCATACTATTGTTGTATATCCAAACATGTTACATTATT
The DNA here is from genome assembly GCF_024489055.1 of Chanodichthys erythropterus. Classification (NCBI taxonomy): domain Eukaryota; kingdom Metazoa; phylum Chordata; class Actinopteri; order Cypriniformes; family Xenocyprididae; genus Chanodichthys; species Chanodichthys erythropterus. The sequence continues at coordinate 6,587,640 of NC_090231.1, read as the reverse complement.
ATATAAATAATTAATGTTCAGCAGAGTTTTCTTGATTTACCTCGAGTCACGTTTGTACGATATCAGAGACAATGCTATTTCGTCAAGTGACTGACATAGTATAATCAGAAAGAGCTTTATTTGTAGTAATAGTAATACAGCATTTTCTCTTCCATACAATATATTTTAAATTTAACTGCATCATCCAGTTTTTATTAATGATATTCTAATATCGATTTAGCTTACTGCAGTGTGCAACAAGTGTCTCATACCAGCCACTGAGTGAGCACACAGAGTAGCCTTATAACATAACTTTCAACACACTTGACTGTATTTTAGTATGATTGTTTTGACCAAGTAAAACAGCGCTGTGTTCCCCCACAATTTTAATTTGTCAAGTAAAGGTTAACACTTTGGTATGGGGAACAATTCTCACTTTTATCTAGTTGCTTATTTGCATGCATAATTACTAGGATATTGGCTGTTTATTAGTACTTATAAAGCACATATTAATGCCTTATTCTGCATCACCATATTCTACATCCCTTAATCCTACCCAATACCTAAACTTAACAACTAACTTACTAACTATTAGTAAGCAGTAATTAGGAGTTTACTAAGGCAAAAGTCATAGTTAATAATGAATATGTGTTCCCCATACTAGAGTGTTACCGTAAAGTGACCTGTATGAGTAGTAATTCATCACTTGTGGCTATTTCATCAGAATGAAATAAAATAATATGAATTTAAGTGATCAAACCTAAAAATTTAAGTTCATACTACAGAAATGTCAATAAAACTTTAATACATTAGCTCATCCATGAACATGATTTCTGTCTCATCAAATTGCTTTCCACGTGAAGACGACAATTCCCATGATTCCACGCTCAAGGTACGCCTTTATTGTTCTGAATAAGCGACCTCTAGAGGCAAAACTTACACACTGTGCCTTTAATGACATTTAATACTAAAACTATAAAATTATTTTTGTTAATTAAAAAAATGGAAGCTTAAAAACTAAAATATAAATATTAGAATAAAAATTTAAACTTAAATGAAAATTGTCAACTAACTGAAATAAAATAAGTTGAAGTTGAAGTACTAAAATTACTAAAAAAATATTTTTACCACTTTATTTACAAAATAAGAATCTTCAATGCACGTTCATGCAAGGTCTGCTCTCGCGTCAGCATCACACGTGTCATGGTGCTCTCGTGAATATGCATTGGAGGTTAATATTTTGTAAATAAAGTGGTAAATTATTTTTTTTTTTTTTTTTTTTTTTTTTTGCATGCTCACGTCGCTTAAAAGTGGTAGTTGTGTAGGTGTCAATGGAAAAACAGAGATCACTCAGATTTCATTAAAAATATCTTAATTTGTGTTCCGAAGATGAACAAGTCTTACAGGTTTGGAACGACATGAGGGTGAGTAATTAACGACAGAATTACCGTTTTTGGGTGAACTAAACATTTAATTGCTGCATGCTATTTAAAAAAGCTTAACTAATCTGAATTAATTCTTTTTAAAAAATGATTTGAATGAATGACTCACAAATGCTGCACTTGTTTCATTTGTGGACGAATCAGCGTTTCAGAATGGATGATTTTGTGCTACTCGCTTACAGTAAAATTATTTTAACCATGAGAGATGGAATGTAAATGTAGGTGAAATAAGTTGTCAGAGCTATATTGAATGTAAACTGCCTCTTATGCACATTTTTTTTTTACAGATGTGACTCACTTTTTCTCAAAAAGCGACCTTAATATCATCTAGCAGGCAAGACATCCTCACAAAGCTCTGTACAAACCTCCTCAAATCAATCAATCCATCGTGAAAAGGTTACAGACCGTGTAAGCACACATTGAGTCATAAACTGAGATAAGCTGTGGACATTTAAAGACTGGCTGAATATTTCTGTTTTTTTGTTAAATAAAAATCCCTGGAATGACATGCTTAGGGAAAAAAAAAAAAATACCAACCGGGAGCTTAATTGCTCAGCTCTGGTTCAAGGGCTGAGATGGAGTTCTGCCATATCTGTTTTTGGCTTGGCTAAAGCTAACTTCTAAAAGCTGTGTTGTGGAGATGCAGTGTGCCGCCCACCCTGTTCAGTTTCCTCTGCCCCTCTCTGCACGAGGCTGAGTCATGCTGCCGTCTATTATTCATAACTGCAGATACCTACTTTACATTTAAAACACAGTTTACTACTCCTGAAACATTAAGCTTTCAGAAGAAAAAAGGAGAAGCTACTTCTATCTTCGGTGTACACTGATCAGTAACAGTTTAGTAAAGCATTCTCTTTACTGTCTATGACATTATGGGGGTGAACAGCATTTTGAGATTTTCTTCTTTTCTCTCTAGACACAACTTTGGAAAGTTTGACAGCAATCAAAGGAGTTTCACAGACTTCATAGAATTTCAAAACATGAAACATTTAAGTGACAACAAGCACTAAAAACATCTTAAACTAGACTAAGCTGATTTGCTGATCTTTGCTGTTTATGCTGATTTACTGTAGCTGAAAAGTGGCAAGCTAAAAAGTCCCTCTAAAACAGTGGTTCTCAACTAGTGGGCATCAACAAACTTCCAATGGGGCCTCAAGATGACTTTGAATTATTTAAAATAAGACAAAAGAAGCATTAAAATATGATATTTTTTAGTATTTGGATATTTTTCTAATGCATATCTTTCGGTAACCCTTTAGTTTAGGGTCCAATTCTCACTAAGAACTAGTTGTTTATCAGCATGCATATTACTAGGATATTGGCTGTTTATTAGCACTTATAAAGCATATATTAATGCCTTATTCTGCATGACCTTATTCTATATCCCTTAATCCTACCCAATACCTAAACTTAACAACTCCAAAATATTTAATTAGGTTGATTTTGAAGGGGGGAGGGCCTCGAAGTCAAAAAGGTTGAGATCAACTGCTCTAATGCCATTAAAGCAGACCAGCTAAGACCACCAGACTGTTTTTTGAGACATCTTAGACCATCCCCTTTTTTGCATCTACAGGTTGACCAAAAACCAACAAGGAAAACCTACATTCTTTACATGGAATGAAGACTGAAATGTGAATGTTAAATTCAAAAGTAATTTTCAATGAATGCTGGTTAGATAGTTTTCTTTTTCAATATGGATGTTTAAAATTATGAGGAAATTATGAAAAAAAATAAAATAAATAAATAATAATAATAATAATAATAATAATATATCATCATGGCCGCAACCAGTGTTGGCTAAGTTACTCTAAAAAAGTATTTAAATAATAGTTATCTTTAACAGTGTAATTACATTACTGTACTAAATACTCTCTCTGAAATTTATTGCATTACTTTTTATTAATTACTTTCCAAATCCCATATCAACCTTGACCGTTAAATTAAAAAATGCATGAAACAATAGACATGAAACTGCTCTTTTAATTCTTTCAAATAAATAATATAAAATTGCATGCATTATTCTTGAACTAACCAAAGTATTTAAAAGGTGAGGTTTACGTTAAAAACATACATTTTAACATTAGATGTTAAACTGTCATGTTAAATCCACTATTGTTTAAAAAAATAACAGTACTTAATGCAGATGTAACTGAAAATATATTACAGAAAAATTAAGAGAAATTCCTTACTTTATTTTTTCTAGGGAAAATTAATTAAATTACAGTAATTAATTACTTGGTTATGCATTAAAACCAACACTGGCAACAACTCACTATTACTGAGTGAATGAAAGGAATAAATGTTTTGAACCCTTTTAAAGGGAACCAAAATAGAAATATTTTCCCAGACACAAGCGGGAGCTTGTAGAATGTGTTATTTCCATGTCAACACACTCATGTTAATTACTGAGAAGTTCCATAGAAAGGCATGAAAGTGCAATAATAGTTTAAAATGGCTCCATTAATGCCTTGTTGGGTCTAACTGCTGTCCAGTTGCTCTTTGCTTTAGAAAATGCCTTTTTTAAAAGGCTGAATCAGTAATTTGCACCGGTGCTGTGTATACTATCACGAAATAATGGACTTATCTCATCAGTGTTTGCACACTCTGTGGCACCAGAAAAAAAAAGAGACAACAAGAAAGGCACTTTAAATGTAACATATTGCAAGTCTTGGAACTAAAAAGAAAAGTTGCATCGCATGAGACGTGCTGCCCCGCAAATAGCTTACAGTCCCCTTTGATTGCCTGGCTTTGATGATGCTGGTTTTCAGTGATTGCACAATGAGTAGAGGAAATAGATTCATGAGATGGGACATCATGCTTTCAGGCATAATCCTGGCAGGGGAGGCTTGAAAAGAGAGGAAATACAAGCTCAGGTGGGGGGAAAAAAGGAGGGATAGGGAACAAAAACACTTGGGACATGAAAGATCTGCAGCCACACCAAATGAAGCCTCTCCTGTGTTTCAATTCCTCCGGGTGGTCTGTGCACCCAGCAGGTGAAACTACCTCTGTCTCCTTCTATAGCTCCGCTATTACAGTCACGAATCCATTCAGAGTCTCATCAGCTGTCACCACTAGCAAAAGCGTGACTTGTCTATAAAAGTCACATGTTGACTTTCTCAAAGGTTTGCCAAGGAATCAACACCTTGTTCTGCTTGTTTTGTACTAGGGGTGGGCGGTAAGACCAGGGGTTTAGCATCTATTATAACTGGGGTGTACATAGGCTCTTTGCCCCTCAAAGTTTTTGTGCAATGATTATTATAATTTAAGAGCTCAGTTTTAGATAGATATATATGATAGATATATATGTATATACACTATGCCATAGTTTGAACTACATCTTAGGGACTGGACATTTATTTGCAGCATGCAGTACTATATGCAGTCCAAAGGTGCAGGTTTGCTTGTATCTGCTCATCTGACTGATCTAATTTAAACCCCTGGATGCCTAACAGGCCAGAGCTCTCCTGTCAGGTTAGGCCTGAAGACAGTAGGGCACTGGCACTGTCAAGTCTCAGAGGGGTTTTTTTTGTTTTTTTTGTTTTTTTTGGGTTGCCATATTGGTCAGCTTGGCAGAGACGATGTCAATAACTAAAACAGGAAACTCTGTGGGCAGTGTGATTTCATTTCATATCCCATCACTATTCAATCCATCCTTTATTGTCCACAGCTGATAGCTAGTTTTTGTTTGTTTGTTTGTGTTTTTAGGCAGTAAATCCACAAGAAGCCATGCTTTACAGTTATTGTACCACGATTAAGTCATAACTGTGGTGAAATCACTGCATGAAGTGAATGATGTTTTATTTCTTTTAGAAAAGACACTGACAAAGTACATATATTAATAATATTAACCATGACAATAACCATTTAAAAAAGTTAAATATATATTTACTTTAAATTGTAATCACAATATTAAGGCCCTGATATACTTCAAACTAAGATCTTTTTCGTTCTTCGTTTAGGAGTAAAACGAAATGTGTGACCAGCGATATACAGTAATCGAACATCTGACACCACCCACACTGCTGAGAGCGACGGTTAGATGAATATGTAAATACGTGCTGTACACTTTCTTCTCAGTAATAAAATAAACACAACAAAAATGAGAAAACTGCAAGCATTTTTATAGAAAGCATAAGAAAAGTGTCTGATCATAACAAAATTGTTATGTTAGCATGAGATCTGCAAATTAGCACTCCAGCCATGTCACATTTATTTATATAGCACTTTATTCAATAGATTGCTTAAAAGCAAGCAGCTTTACAGTATCAAACAAGGAAAAAAATGTGTCAATGCGTCATTTCATCAGAAGCACAACTTCATTTTGTACTATAAAGCGGCTATCCAGTGTGTTCATGTTTTCACCCGCGGAGATCTTACCTCAACAAACTCTACAGATGAAATCAGAGAACAGAGAACAGTTCCACACGAATGAAGGCGGAGTCTCAGCACATACCTCCTATTATGTTATTGTCACAGACCAATGGTAGTACAAAAGTGTTTTGCAGCTGGAGTGAACTTTTCCTGATCTTCTGAAAGTTCGGCAAGCCGTTTCGAACTTCGTTTTGCACTGATTTTGTTCGAATTGACGTCACATCAGTACGTTCTTCGATTTCCTTTGAAGCATATCGGGGCCTTTACTGTTTACTATTTCAAATAAATGCAGCCTTAGTGAGCAGAAGAGTATAGTCTTAAAGAGAGCACACATTGTTGTACATATTTGCAACATAGAACGTTTCAGTTTCCACAAGAACCAATGAAGTTCATTCTTGTGTTACGCAGCAAGTTTGAGCTTCAGCAAGAACCAATGAGGTTCATTCTCGTGTTACGCAGCACGTTTGAGCTTCAGCAAGAACCAATTAGGTTCATTCTCGTGTTACGCAGCACGTTTGAGCTTCAGCAAGAACCAATTAGGTTCATTCTCGTGTTACGCAGCACGTTTGAGCTTCAGCAAGAACCAATTAGGTTCATTCTCGTGTTACGCAGCACGTTTGAGCTTCAGCAAGAACCAATGAGGTTCATTCTCGTGTTACGCAGCACGTTTGAGCTTCAGCAAGAACCAATGAGGTTCATTCTCGTGTTACGCAGCACGTTTGAGCTTCAGCAAGAACCAATTAGGTTCATTCTCGTGTTACGCAGCACGTTTGAGCTTCAGCAAGAACCAATTAGGTTCATTCTCGTGTTACGCAGCACGTTTGAGCTTCAGCAAGAACCAATTAGGTTCATTCTCGTGTTACGCAGCACGTTTGAGCTTCAGCAAGAACCAATTAGGTTCATTCTCGTGTTACGCAGCACGTTTGAGCTTCAGCAAGAACCAATGAGGTTCATTCTCATGTTACGCAGCACGTTTGAGCTTCTCAAGAACCAATGAGGATCATTCTCGTGTTACGCAGCACGTTTGAGCTTCAGCAAGAACCAATGAGGTTCATTCTTGTGTTACACAGCACGTTTGAGCTTCAGCAAGAACCAATGAGGTTCATTCTCTTGTTACGCAGCACGTTTGAGCTTCTCAAGAACCAATGAGGTTCATTCTCGTGTTACGCAGCACGTTTGAGCTTCTCAAGAACCAATGAGGTTCATTCTTGTGTTACGCAGCACGTTTGAGCTTCAGCAAGAACCAATGAGGTTCATTCTTGTGTTACGCAGCACGTTTGAGCTTCAGCAAGAACCAATGAGGTTCATTCTCTTGTTACGCAGCACATTTGAGCTTCAGCAAGAACCAATGAGGTTCATTCTCGTGTTACGCAGCACGTTTGAGCTTCTCAAGAACCAATGAGGTTCATTCTCGTGTTACGCAGCACGTTTGAGCTTCAGCAAGAACCAATGAGGTTCATTCTCGTGTTACGCAGCACGTTTGAGCTTCTCAAGAACCAATGAGGTTCATTCTCGTGTTACGCAGCACGTTTGAGCTTCAGCAAGAACCACTGAGGTTCATTCTCGTGTTACGCAGCACGTTTGAGCATCAGCAAGAACCAATGAGGTTCATTCTTGTGTTACGCAGCACATTTGAGCTTCAGCAAGAACCAATGAGGTTCATTCTCGTGTTACGCAGCACGTTTGAGCTTCAGCGAGAACCAATGAGGTTCATTCTTGTGTTACGCAGCACATTTGAGCTTCAGCAAGAACCACTGAGGTTCATTCTCGTGTTACGCAGCACGTTTGAGCATCAGCAAGAACCAATGAGGTTAATTCTCGTGTTGCGCAGCACGTTTGAGCTTCTCAAGAACCAATGAGGTTCATTCTCGTGTTGCGCAGCACGTTTGAGCTTCTCAAGAACCAATGAGGTTCATTCTCGTGTTACGCAGCACGTTTGAGCTTCAGCGAGAACCAATGAGGTTCATTCTTGTGTTACGCAGCACATTTGAGCTTCAGCAAGAACCAATGAGGTTCATTCTCGTGTTACGCAGCACGTTTGAGCTTCAGCGAGAACCAATGAGGTTCATTCTTGTGTTACGCAGCACATTTGAGCTTCAGCAAGAACCACTGAGGTTCATTCTCGTGTTACGCAGCACGTTTGAGCATCAGCAAGAACCAATGAGGTTAATTCTCGTGTTGCGCAGCACGTTTGAGCTTCTCAAGAACCAATGAGGTTCATTCTCGTGTTACGCAGCACGTTTGAGCTTCAGCGAGAACCAATGAGGTTCATTCTTGTGTTACGCAGCACATTTGAGCTTCAGCAAGAACCAATTAGGTTCATTCTCGTGTTACGCAGCACATTTGAGCTTCAGCAAGAACCAATGAGTTTCATTCTCGTGTGTTACTCAGCACATTTGAGCTTCAGCAAGAACCAATGAGGTTCATTCTCATGTTACGCAGAACGTTTGAGCTTCAGCAAGAACCAATGAGTTTCATTCTCGTGTTACTCAGCACATTTGAGCTTCAGCAAGAACTGAGGTTCATTCTCGTGTTACGCAGCACGTTTGAGCTTCAGCAAGAACCAATGAGTTTCATTCTTGTGTGTTACTCAGCACGTTTGAGCTTCAGCAAGAACCAATGAGTCTCATTCTCGTGTGTTACTCAGCACGTTTGAGCTTCAGCAAGAACCAATGAGGTTCATTCTCGTGTTACGCAGCACGTTTGAGCTTCAGCAAGAACCAATGAGTTTCATTCTTGTGTGTTACTCAGCACGTTTGAGCTTCAGCAAGAACCAATGAATCTCATTCTCGTGTCTTACTTAGCACATTTGAGCTTCAGCAAGAACCAATGAGGTTCATTCTCGTGTTACGCAGCACATTTGAGCTTCAGCAAGAACCAATGAGGTTCATTCTCGTGTTACGCAGCACGTTTGAGCTTCAGCAAGAACCAATGAGGTTCATTCTCGTGTTACGCAGCACGTTTGAGCTTCAGCAAGAACCAATGAGGTTCATTCTTGTGTGTTACTCAGCACGTTTGAGCTTCAGCAAGAACCAATGAATCTCATTCTTGTGTGTTACTCAGCACATTTGAGCTTCAGCAAGAACCAATGAGGTTCATTCTCGTGTTACGCAGCACGTTTGAGCTTCTCAAGAACCAATGAGGTTCATTCTCGTGTTACGCAGCACGTTTGAGCTTCAGCAAGAACCAATGAGGTTCATTCTCGTGTTACGCAGCACGTTTGAGCTTCTCAAGAACCAATGAGGTTCATTCTCTTGTTACGCAGCACGTTTGAGCTTCCACAAGAACCAATGAGGTTCATTCTCGTGTTACGCAGCACGCTTGAGCTTCCGCAAGAACCAATGAGGTTCATTCTCTTGTTACGCAGCACGTTTGAGCTTCAGCAAGAACCAATGAGGTTCATTCTCGTGTTACGCAGCACGTTTGAGCTTCTCAAGAACCAATGAGGTTCATTCTCTTGTTACGCAGCACGTTTGAGCTTCAGCAAGAACCAATGAGGTTCATTCTTGTGTTACGCAGCACGTTTGAGCTTCAGCAAGAACCAATGAGGTCCATTCTCATGTTACGCAGCACGTTTGTGCTTCCGCAAGAACCAATGAGGTTCATTCTCATGTTACACAGCAAATTTGAGCTTCCGCAAGAACCAATGAGGTTCATTCTCGTGTTACACAGCACGTTTGAGCTTCAGCAATAACCACTGAGGTTCATACTTGTGTTACGCAGCACGCTTGAGATTCTGAAAGAACCAATGAGGTTCAGGTTTGGAACGACATGAAGGCGAGTAATTAATGCCAGAATTTTCCTTTTTGAATGAACTATCTCTTTAAGCATCTGTTGCCATGCTTTTGGTTGATCTCTAAGATACAGAGGGTTCAATTACGTTAGGAAAACCAAATCTCCAGCGGATCGACCAGATCAAGGCAGCCCACTGATTGAGTTTTGCAGGGCCGTGCAGCTTTGCTCCAAACACCGTAACCCTGTGCCAGTAAAACATTGCCATCTGCCCCTGTCTCTCAACTCATCAGAGCAGCTGAAGGTGGCGGGCCCAGGTGTCGGGGCACGGCAGCTCCGTGGATGACAGCTTTGAGCTGCTGAGAGGTGCCGGCATTCTGCCAGGTCTGGGCACAGTGACAGTTCGGCATTCATTAGTGCCCCTCACACCTCTGTCATGCGCGGGACCCTCTACTATCTGTCCTGACAAGCTTTGACCTTACGGTTGGTGTATTTGAAGGTAAGTACAAAATAGGGTTTGGCTGTATCAAAGTATAGACCGAGCGATGGTAGAAATGATTCAACTGATTTTTACATTACCGTTCAAAAATTTGGGATTGGAAAAATTTAAAATGTTTATGAAAGAAGTCTCTTATGCTCAAGTCTGCGTTAAATTGGTCAAAAATACAGTAGAAATAGTAATATTGTGAAATACAATTACACATTATACAATTTTGCATTGTTACAATGATGTAAAATTACATGACAAGATTTAGGTGACGTTATAGTCATGACGTAATAGTCATGATTTGCTGAAAAACTGCTAAAACTGCAAAATAAGCTGTTTTATTCAGTAATTTTGTCTATACATCAAAACTACATTATTTTCAAGTCAACACCCTCATGTTAATTACTGAGAAGAAAGGCATGCAAGTGCAATAATAGATTAAAATGGCCTTGTTGTGTTTAACTGCTGTTCAGTTGCTCTTTGCTGTAGAAAATGCCTTTTTTAAAAGGCTGAAACAGTAATTTGCACTGGTGCAAATTACAACAACAAACAAAATGTGAGAAACAAAATTAACTGTTTTATTTGCCTCACTGGCAAATAGTTTTTCTCGCTTTAAGCATAAACCTCACTGAAATGTATAATTTTTGCTTTGAAAAGAGATTATTTTTCTTAATTACAATTAGTTACATAATTAACTACGGCCACATTCACACAGCAGCAGAATACGTTGTCAGTCCTCTATTGTTACATTCACACACAATACGGTTATTCACGGGAGTGACAACCGCATTCCGTAACCAAACTCACACCTAAATTTTCAGGACTCACAAGTGCATTTTTGGAACCTGCACTGTGTAAACTGGACAACTAGTTGTCTGTTGCGTCATACAGTGCGAGAGAGTTGCTCTGTGCTGCACAAATGTGTCTGCCATGTGTTTTGCGGGTTTTCATGTGTGTTTTGACGTTTTCATGTGTGGTTTCGATAACTCACAGTGACGGAGATGTGAGATGTCTATCATCAGAAGGTTTTAGATCCAGTCAAGTTTCTCCACTGCTCCCGTCAGTTTTGTGTTCTACGACTCAAATTATCCGCTCTCCACCCAGATATAAAATCTGCTGTTGGTTAATTAAGTTTGACGGATGAACGAGCCACTCAATTGGACTCTTGTCATGAAGCCTTTTCAGTTTTATGTGGTTGTCAATCCCAAAAACTGAGACTGTAGCCTAGGGCTGCATGATATTGGAAAAAACTGACATTGCAATGTTTTGTTTTTTCTGCGATATATATTGCGATATGAAAAAAAAATAAAAAAATTAATAATATGACTTGAATACCTCTGTTTTGATTGGGGCGTTTTTGTAGTTGAGTGAATATGCATAGAACATGATTAACAATTACAAGCACAGATAAATATAATAGAACAAAGATACAAATTAAATAAATAGTATATTTCAGGTAAGTCTAACAGTATTCAGGTACAGAAATTGAATAATCAAATGTAAAATAACACTGCATAGTCTCACTGTATAAATTAAACACAATTAATCTGTGTTAAAACTACAAAAGTGATTTTCTCTTTGTCTTTTGTTGTTTGATTGACATTGAGCAGGGGTTGCTGTCACTTTAAGACCGAACGCATGGCGCAGATACATAATACTGTTACACATCCACTTTTCTTTCTCAATTGTTTCGTTCACCTAAGCCATAATCAGTTGTTTTTTTGCACGTATGTGTCCGTTCAGGCACAAATAGACATGGAAGAGAACGGCACGTGGCGTTCACGTGCATCTGCGTGGCTCTGTGTGCGTTCAGAAGAGTTTTCTTTTGCGCCGTCTTGCGCTCAAATGGTTTAAAATCTCTTGAACGTTTAAACTGACAGGACCTAAAACACGTTCAAATGATAATCTTTCATTGTACGATGGACAAACTTTGCAATTAATCAGATTTTGATGCTAAAATTATATATTGTGCAGCCCTTAATCATACTGGTTCAACATATTGCTTCAGCTTCACATTTATATTTAAATGCCAGTTTTAGACTTAGACTTTTATTATTTATTTCTTAAGTTTCAGCTTGCATGTTCAAGAAAGTGAAATGATTCAGAAAGACTGAAAGCAAATGCAGCTGCAGCCAATAATTCGATAAAAGTCTGACTGTTAAGCAGAGAAGCTCAATGTTACTGCAGCAAAAATGAAAATGGAAATAAAAATGTAATTATATGTGCAAATTTGCTGTACTGAACCAGTCGGGTAAACAACTTAGCTCACTGCCTGAAACATCTCAAAAACTACAACTTGAATAAATGTCACTGTGAGTTCAGTTTTTCTTCTGCAATTATGTTAAACAGGCCATCCGACTGAGACTAAACAATGTTCAGTGCACCATTTTTTTTTTTTTTTTTCATTGTCTGGGCTGAAACACATCCTATGCTGTATCAGCTGTTGTTGAGAAAGCAGGCTAAAACAAGATGACCCCAACAGTGAGTGGACAAGGTGTGAATGGAAGACATCTCCCAACAATCCCCTGGAGTTTGAGCAGACAGTGATGAGCTTGAGCTAGCGGCTGTGATAAAACGCGGCGGACTGGAATGAGTGACAGTGGCTTGGAGAGGCTGTCTTTACCTATGTACACACAGTGTCAGTCCGAGAGTCCGTAACTGTCTGTCAAAATCCAACCTGCTGACTGAGCAAAGCATGTGAGCTGGGGTGGATCAATACGCCCTAATCTTATTTAAAAGACAGAAATCTTGAGGGAAAAATTACATTAGTTAAAGCCTGCAGAGACAACAATAACTTTGACTTGTGTGTCATATATCTGCCATATTGCAATTATAGTGGCTCACTACAGATCTTCTTTGGATTCTATTGACAGATTTGGGTGTTAGAGCTACAACCTGGTAAAAGCAAAGTATGCTCTTGTGATAATATATAATTTAAAGGGTTAGTTCACCCAAAAATGAAAATTATGTAATTAATCGAAAATACATTTTGGTCCAAAAATAACAAAAACTACGACTTTATTCAGCATTGTATTCTCTTCTGGGTCTGTTGTCAATCCGCGTTCACGACTCCGCTTCTTCTTCTTCTTGTTTCCTGTTTTACAGCGGTTTGCATCCAGCTTATTGGTGCATTACCGCCCCCTTCTGCTCCGGAGTGTGGTTCACGACTCCGCAGTGACGCTGCTGATGTAAGACACTGCTGACGTGTTATCTGGTGCGCCAGAGCTTCGTTTACAGTCTGAGGGAGACGCACACTGTATTCAAGCTATTCGACATTGTTTGTATTTTGGTATTGCTATATTTTTTTAAATGGTGCATAAGTGTGCATTTCGCGGATGTCCTAATCGCCAAAAACAACCACGGCGACGTAAAAGTGCATTACCAACATCCACAGATGAAAGGATTCAGTGGAATCAATTTAATGGAATCAATTCAATGGAAATGATTCCGGAAGAGAAGACAATGCTGAATAAAGTCGTAGTTTTTGTTATTTTTGGACCAAAATGTATTTTCGATGCTTCAACAAATTCTAACTGACCCTCTGATGTCACATGGACTACTTTGATGATGTTTTTATTACCTTTCTGGACATGGACAGTATACCATACATACACTTTCAATGGAGGGACAGAAAGCTCTTGGACTAAATCTAAAATATCTTAAACTGTGTTCTGAAGATGAACGGAGGTCTTACGGGTGTGGAACGACATGAGGGTGAGTCATTAATGACATCATTTTCATTTTTGGGTGAACTATCCCTTTAATGTTCATTAAATAATATAATGTTTACTAAATAGCATTTATTATTATTATCAAGGCTCGCTGTGAATTTAGCAGATCCAAAAAAAACCTTAACACAGTTTATGACAAGTTTAGGCTTACAACCAGGGTTAGGTGCTTCTACATTAGTGTTATTCACCTATTCACAATTTAGATCCTCTCTGATGGATAGATCTGTTTAGATCTGCTCTGACAGACAACAAAAAACTCCCTGAAATTCAGATTGTGGTATTCTCTGTTTTAACTGTTATTTTTAATTTCTTATGCATTCCATTTTTATTCTTGTGTATTTGTTTCCTCTTTATGTAAAGCACTTTGAATGACCATTGTTTATTAAATAAAATTGCCTTGCCTATCATTTCCCTCTGAACAAAATAATTTATTTTTAAAAATGTAATCATATGTGAGGCAGGGACTTCTGGGAACGTCCTTTTACTTTTTATATATATTATTATTATTGCAAATTATATGATAACTCTTAGATTTTGCTTGCAAAAAAAAAAAAAACAAATTTGACAGTATTTATAGTAAAATTACACATAATGTGCTGTAAAACCATTTACAGTTTTTCACCATATATGGCAAGGTATCTTAACAAATTAACCAATTTTTGCTGATTTTTACATTATTTTTCTGTAATTATATATATATATATATAATATATATATATATATTACAGAAAAATACTGTAAAAAACAGCAAAAATTGGTTAATTTGTTAACTATAAGATATATATATATATATATATATATATATATATATATATATATATATATATATATATATATATATATATATATATATACATACATACATACAGTACAGACCAAAAGTTTGGAACCACTAAGATTGTTTATGTTTTTAAAAGAAGTTCGTCTGCTCACCAAGGCTACATTTATTTAATTAAAAATACAGTAAAAAACAGTAATATTGTGAAATATTATTACAATTTAAAATAACTCTTTAAACTCTTTAATAAATTTTCTATTTGAATATATTTCACAAAGTAATTTATTCCTGTGATGGTAAAGCTGAATTTTCAGCATCATTACTCCAGTCTTCAGTGTCACATGATCCTTCAGAAATCATTCTAATATGATGATCTGCTGCTCAAGAAACATTTAATGTGTACAATTGTACAAAATATTTGTGTACAATATTTTTTTTCAGGATTATTTGATGAATAGAAAGTTCAAAAGAACAGTGTTTATCTGAAATCTAATCTTTTGTAACATTATAAATGTCTTTACTGCCATTGATTGATTTAATGCATCCTTGCTGAATAAAAGTATTCATTTCTTTAATTTCTTATCAAAAAAATAAAAATTAAAATTCTTACTGACCCCAATCTTTTGAACGGTAGTGTATAATATTACAGAAGCTTTGTATTTCAGATAAATGCTGTTCTTTTGAACTTTCTATTCATCAAGGAATCCTGAAAAAAAAAGTAGACAAATGTTTTCAACATTGAGAATAATCATAAATGTTTATTGAGCAGCAGATCAGCATATTAGAATGATTTCTGAAGGATCATGTGACACTGAAGACTGGAGTAACGATGCTGAAAATTCAGCTTTGCATCACAGGAATAAATTACTTTGTCAAATATATTTAAATAGTACAAAGTTATTTTAAATTGTAATAATATTTCACAATATTACTGTTTTTTACTGTATTTTTAATTAAAAAAATGTAGCCTTGGTGAGCAGATGAAACTTCTTTTAAAAACATATATATATATATATATATATATATATATATATATATATATATATATATATATATATATATATATATATATGTTGTAAAATGACAATGAGAGAATGACAAAGTGCTTCTCAAGCCTATTCAAACGTGTAACAAAACAAAAGGGTATTACAGTCAACCTTTAGCAAAAGCAGCAATTAATCCAAGCAGAATATCAAATTAGTGGACAAACCCCCTCTGAATTCATACTCTGTGACCAACCACAGCACATAGGCGAAATGCTATGAGTTCTGCATATCTTATGGGGATGTTTGAAAAGCTTTCACAGCCTCTAAAATATTTCTACTGAGCTACATCCAAATGGATGTGGATAGCTTAGTCTGTTCATCTGATGCACATTTTGCACAAAAACGGCTGCAAACGGTGCTGCTGTGGACACCGTTTGATCTGATATGATATCTGATATTTGATCTGATATCTGTGGTTTAACAGAGAATTCTGCAACGAATTCACAGCAATGTTATTAATTCGGCGGTGAATTCAAGCGGTTTCTTACCAGTGCATGTGTAATCTGGAAACCATGAGAATCAGTGTGACACTAACAGAAATAACTTGTGGCAGAAACGGTCTAATGTTTTCAAGTGCTTTCAACTGTTTCACACAATTTTTCCCAGTACTTCAAAGCTTTAAATGTTGCCCAGTTTGAATGTTATTTTTAATGTGATGTCCAAAACATTATTTTTATACTTTATAGTTTGTCCCCGTTAGTTCACCCAAAAATGAAAATTCTGTCATTAATTACTCTCCCTCATGTCGTTCCACACCTCTGTAAGATCTTCGTTCATCTTCAGAACACAAATTAAGATATTTTTGATAAAATCCTTTGGCTCAGTGAGGCATCCATTGACAGCAAGTTAATTAACACTTTCAGTGCCCAGAAAGATACTAAAAACATATTTAAAATAGTTCATGTGACTACAGTGGTTCAACCTTAATGTTCTGAAGTGACGAGAATACTTTTCGTGTGCCAAAAAAAAAAAAAAAAAAAAATTCAAACATTCAAAAATTTCAAAACAATGCATCATGAAGCTTCAAAGCTTTCAGAATGTTTTGTTTCGAATCAGTGGTTCGGAGCATGTATCAAACTGCCAAAGTCACATGATTTCAGTAAATGAGGCTTTGTTATGTCATAAGTGTTTCGAAACGTTTCGAAATTTCAATGTTTCACCACTGAGGACGACCATCTCTGTGAAACCATGAAAACATGCTGTAAATATTGCCGCAAATTTTGAGAAAAGCCGCCACAAATTCAGTCATTTTAGGCCGCAAAAATCAGAAAAAGTCCCGCGAAATCCTGAAAGGACTGATTATAGAGCTGTCGAGTTCTGACACATCACTGCTCTTCTACTGACTATCTTTACCAAGTGTTTTGATAACATTGGGTAAAATCTTTGAATAGACTCCCATGAGCTCAGAATCGTGACGAATGTTGATCTCGAGTGACGTAAAAATCGCATGAATTCCGATATGACTGTTCACACTACGGTCGCATTACAAAACATCTGATCTGTATCGGATTTAGTACCAGATATGGAAGTGGCACAAATCGGAGTTGAAAAGATCAGTGTTCACACTGTCATGGGGGAAACAGACATGCAGGCAAAAAAATCATATTTAGGCCACATTTACCTGCTGTGTGAATGTAGCCAACGCAGCAGCTCATATTTGAGAAATACACTATAACATGCATGGACACTGTAAATAGTTGCAATAAGAATAGACCATTTTACCGCCACTGTTGTCTCGATGAACAATACATACTGCATCTGCCAAATGGAGTCTGACTAGTCTGACTAAAACATTTAGGGCCAAAAAAAAAAGCAGTAATGTCATTCTCTGGTGAGTCTACATAAGTGTCTGGATGGATCTGCCAGAAGAAACAACATATCAGTGAGACCACAAAAAGAAATCAGGCTTCACTGGGCAAAAGCTTTTAGTATCAGTGCGGAATCTCACAGGATTTATACTGAAAATACAACCGGAAAGTACTGATTTTAAGGTCAATTTTTTTTGTCAGTCACATTTAGAGTCATATAAGCATCGTAAACCAGATTATAATTCGATACAATTGCTCAAATTACCATTAATTTTGTCCAGGCTATTATTAGTCTTTTCATAAATAGCCTTTACAAGTCATGAATGAAATTATAAAAATGAGACAGTAGCCTTTTCAGGCAGTTAATGTAATTTATTTTTATGCCTACTAATATATAATCTGCTTTTTTGACTACTGCACAAATTCATCAGGATCAAAATCTGGTAATGGGATTAATCTTGAGGTATTTTTAGTTCCCTTTGCTGTCCGGGCAACCCAAACCACTTCTTTGTTTGTCTTTCATATTCTATAGTGTGTCCTATATTTAGCATGTAAAGGCTAATCATATTTCTAAAGTAGCTAATGCATCTATTTGTCCTTTTTCTAACTTTACTAGCTTGTTGTTTGTGTTGTTTGTGTACATGACAGCGTTTCCAATGCATGATAATTAGTTCAGTGACCAGCTAGTGTCAAACATACTAAATCCAGACTTAAAAATGCATGTTTATATAGCTAAAGTGAAAGAAACTTGAAACTGAGAATAAATCATTTGAGCTTTTCTGAATATATGCAATAGAGTTTTCTAAATTCAGTTCATATTTCCACATGAATGAGGTGTCAACAAGCACTCATTTTAATAATGTTTTAGCGTCATGTTAAATTATCATATTTGCAGACTTTTACATTTAAAAAATGCAAAAACAAAAATAGCAATGCCTTTCCCTGCAATGCCTTGGGGAAAATATAGATATGTCATTATATGACAAATCTGCATGTATACTTCACACAATCCATATTTTTAAAAGACGACAGTGTGACACCTGGGCAGAACGTGATTTCACCAAGTGCAACGTGCTCCTGGATCAACGTTTTGTTGATCCTGGTACAACATTCCAGTCAACCAATCAGACTTGAGGAACAAGGTTACAGTTTATGTCAAGTTTAAGCTTACAACCAGGGTTAGCTGCTTCTACATCAGTGCTATTCACCTATAATTTCCCTCTGATTTTAACTCATAACTCATGGATAGGGTTAGGTTATGGTTAGGATTACATTTTTGGACAGGAATGTTGCTCCAGGATCAACAGAATGTGTTGACCTGGGAACAAGTCGAACTCAGCAAAATCAGGATGTACATGTACTGGACAGTAAGTACAGTATGAAAAATGAGAAACAAAAAAGCATTTAGACTGTATTATATTATAATATTACAATGTCTAGCAGTATTTCCTGCATAAGATCACTCAGCCCTACAGTGAAGCCATTTTGTTAGAAATATTCTTGTGCATGTCTGAGTCATGTTGAAACGAACACATATATTTGGCCCTATAATTGAATGACATGTCTGAGGAGGGGGTTCGGTGAAGAAAGTGACATTTTAGAAAAGGAGAATCACGTAGAGGAGAAAGACTTAATGAGGGAGAGACTTTCCGCCCTCCCTAGAGGATATGACCTTTCCTCCTCCCCTACAATAGGTCCTTCAAATTTATTAGGCCCCTGTTGATATGTGGGCTGTGGAGACACAATGTCTGGCCACCCAGACTGCACTCCGTCATTTAGCACACAGGACGTTTAGGACACACATAAAAACCAAAATGTTCGCTCAAGTCAATGTGTGGAACTAACAAGCGTTTTTCTTTGGGAGCTGGGGAATTCATTGTTATGGAAATTTGAGATAAAGGAGCGTGCTATCAGTCTAACCCAAATTTCAAATAAACTTCTTATATATTGTTATTGTAGATTCATTTCTGGGGTGAATCTAACAAAAACATGTACAGGTCATATTTTACCTCGAAGTAAAAATAAAAATTGAAGGACTTCCTATTGCTAAATTGGCTTGAAAATAAATGCTTAATACAAAGAAGAAAAAAATGTAACGGTAAAATAGGCTTAATTTATAGGCTTAATGCAAAATATATAGTTTTATATTAGATTTTATATTATAGCTGTAAAAAAAAAAAAAAAAAAAAAAAATCACATTAAAAAATCTGGCAGCTGTGGTTGCCAGAAATTTTTCTGTAAAAATATAGTAGCAACATTTTAGGTTTTACAGATTTAACTGAAATTTACTGTAAAACAGAATTTCATTAACTGATATAATGTTAATTTACTCTCTAAAAAATGGACAAACTCAGCGATTGGGTTGTTTTAACCCAGCAGTTGGGTTAAATGTTTGCCCAACCTGCTGGATAGTTTTATTTAAACCAACTATTATTTAAAGATTGCTATATGGCTAGCTTAAAATGAACCCAACAAAATTGGGAAATTAAAAACCAGATGCAATTAGAGACAACAATAATAGACAAAAGGTGACTGTTTATTAATAAACTTTAATATTTTATTAATATAAATTTAATAGTTTAATAGTTTATTAATATCAATTTATTAATAAGAAATTTAACTAATGTTTATTGTTTAATAATTATTCATTGAACATTAATAAATGTTCATTTCCAACATACTTTTGGTTAATTTTAATTAAGCAATACAGTAATTTTTAAACAATAGAGTTAAATAAAACTACCCAGCAGGTTGGGCAAACATTTAACCCTACCGCTGGGTTAAAACAACCCAATTGCTGGGTTTGTCCATTTTCAACCCAACTTGGGTTGTTTTTATCCCAGCATTTTTTAGAGTGTACCAACCTATTGAAGTACTAATGTCTGTTTTGTACCTTTGTGCACTGACAACCACCAAACACAGGTGGTGATGAGAGTCACATGATGAATGAAAGCTCATCACAGGCAGCTTTTCCACAAACTGAGGAAGTAAATACTGATATATAGAAGGTGCACAGTGTCTTTTACACAAACACTAAACACCATCAACACACAAAACAAAACAAAAAGGCAATAAACATTAATTTAACAACATTAGATGTAACATAAAACCCTAATGTACATAGCTGATTAGAAAAAAAATAAATAAGAAAAACTAAGAAGAAAAATAGCTATTTCAACAAAATACATCAAATTTAGATGCTTTTACTAGATAAGTAAAATGACAATATGTTTTCTTCTTTTTTTCTTTTGCCAATGGGGTATGAAAAATTATCTTGTTCTGTTTGGGACAGAAACAAGAAACAAGATTTCAAACAGAAACAAGATTATTTTTCTTACCCTTGTTTTGCTTGTTTTAAGCAAAAACTCACTTCATTTTGATTTTTTTTTTCCCAGAAAACAGGAAAAAATATCTTATGTTTACTTATCTAGTAAAAGCATCTGGATTTAAGAACTGTTAGATATTTCGACTGGAAACAAGACAAAAATACTAAATAAGAAAAGGATTTTTTGCAGTGTAAATGTACCATTAGATCGTAGCATTTTTCAGTCTTTTATGGTTAAAATGTAGGGGGGGGGGCTTGATTTTTTTGGTTTGCCAATGGTGGATCTCATGTGAGTGACAGGTTGCCCCGTCCTCGTGGCAGTAAACACATCATCAGAGAAGAAATGTCGCTGCAAGAGTGAGGGGAAGTTATTTTGATTAAAGATTACGAGGACACATTCATTTAAAAAAAAAAAAAGACATGCATGGATAGAATATTTATAATAAATACTGCAATATTCCATAAAAATTTGACTTGTAAATTGCAGTTTCATGTTGACTTTAAGGAAAATTCAAAATATAAACGTGTTGGAGTCCTGGAGAAAGCTGTCTGTGAGCTATGCCATTCATCTCAGTAGCTGTACTGTACTTAACTTACTCCACATTGCCTTAATCAATGTTTTGTCTTTGAAAACGCTGCCCATTACTGAATGTGATTTAATTCCATCAGCCATTAGAACTTCAAAAGCGGCCACTTTAATCCTCTGAGAGCCACAATTAAATAAGACACAAGCAGTCATCATCTTTGTTACTGAAGTTCCTGACCATATTTTTAATGACCACACAATTAGCATGTCCATCTGCTCTGTTTGTGCCTCAAATGAACACGGCATATTTTAGCCCATTCATGAAGTGCTTAGCCTGTGTGATTGCCTGTAATTGAGACCATTACTGTATACTTTAGAAATCCATGCATTTCTCTTGTTCTGAGACTATGAAAGACACCAAAGGTCACGGCTAGAGGTTTTGCATACTGTCAAGTAAGGTAAAAAAAAATGTAGTAATGAGAATATCATGATAGTTTCTCTAAGCTATGGTAAAAAATAAAAAAAAATACCTACATTCATTAGTTGTGCAAAGGTTAAAAGCAATGTTAGCTAACATGAAATGTAAAAGCTATGGTCTGCAAATAGTTATGCCCTCCAACTGGCACCTATATTTCACAAGTAAAAAAATTATCAGCAGAATATTTGACATAAAAAAAAAAAATCACCCCATCTATTTTCTAAATGCAGGTTATTGATCTGATTTTGAACAATTCATCCATGCAGGCTTATTTAAAAAAAATAATGGACTTTGTAGGAGTGCCATTTCCAGAAAAACTTAATAAACCTAATAAAATAATATGTAAAATATGAAAAAAAGAGATCAAATCATGTTGATTTCTGATCGAACTGCTGTACCTTTAATGATCAAAAACATTAAAATACTAGAAGTTGTTTTTTATCTCATTTCAATGACTCAAATCTTTTGATTCATTCACTCAGTCAGTTTCTAAAATAGCTAATGCATCTAACTGTCCTTTTTCTAAATTTACTTGCTTGCCGTTTGCGTCCAGTCAGTTGCATCATTAAACTAAAGTATTACAAAACAATATACACTAAATGTAGCTTGCCCAACACTAGCTATGTTTCCATCCAAACCTGCGAATTTAACTTATGTACAGAATTGCAATATTGCATAAAACATTTGCGAATAAAGCACTGTTTCCATCCAGTGAGTCAAAGAGAACAAAATCATCACTTCCTGATAAGCTTTTGCTAAATATCATCAAGAAACATAGTAGAAGCCACTGTATATAATAGTTTTCGTATATAATACATTATTTGCATATCAGAATGCGCAGACAAAATGCAATAAACATGTGATCTTGCTTTCAAGACAGATCTGGGAATTATACCAAACCACACTGGCGACAGACATCTGAATGACCACAACAGCATTTCAGATGCGTTGCAACAAGATTATGTACAGTTATGCCGCCCCATCGCGCAAATTCACATGACTTTTTTTGATGCGCATCAAGGAATTTATTCTTTAAATGTGTTTTCATCGTAGTCAATGTGCACGTTTTCTTATCGGATCGAAAATTTATCTGACTCAAACGCGATTTTTTGAATTTATGCGCATCTTGACGTTTCCATCCAGCAATTTTTGATTCGATATCTCAAAATGTGCATAAAAATAGGAGCATGGAAACATAGCAAATGTTTACAAGTTCATGGAAGTAAACAAGAATGATTCATTCACTTAAACGATTCATTCTGAGAATGATGTGTCCTTCGTGACACAAACACATTTATAGATGACATTGTACTCACATGTAGCGGAGGTGAGGGTTCTGTGCAAATGCACGTGGCTGGATTGTCCGTAAATTGCAGTTCATAATTGTCCTGAAAAAAAAGAGAGAGACTACTATATGAAAATGCACAGTTCCTCTCTAACATCTTATAGGTGTCACAAATGACCAGCATCAATCCAGCAATGATGATTGCAAATGACTTTCCCAAGGTAAGACCACCAACATTTATTTCAGCCTCCACACAGCGCGGTTCATCTGGTAATTTTGACTGAGTTGGTCATTTGCACCTGGCATTGCAAGTCGATCATTCAAACCTGAGAAAGCCAACAGTTCATTAGAGCCTTGCAGCTTGATATACATCGTTTATGATGATAAACTGCAGAAGCAATCTCAGTTTGCCATCTTTCCCATCTCTTCAGAGAGTGTCATTAGAATAATGGTATCATCAGGGTCCCCAATTTCACAGCGCTGAGCCGCAGCGGCAGCTGGAATGAATTGTGCATCCTAAAGACTCTGTGCACAGTCTCGGTGGCATTAATTGGTAATGACTGCATCCTTTTCATTACAGGAATTTAATGCAAAAAGTGATTACACTCACAACACCCTTATCCGGTGAACAGTAATCAGTACAGAATTAGTTTTATTATGATGATGGCTCTATAGTAAACTATTTCTAGGAATACAATTATCCGTCCCTATTATGAGAAAGAAATAAGGAGGATGTTGGCCACGTTTATACCATTTTTCTTCTTAAACATTCAGCTCTTAAAAGCCTAAAAACAAATGCAAGGGGCCTTATTACGAAAGCCTCATGATGGTCCTTCACGTGACACGCGTGAACTTGTGGGGGTGGGATTACGAGTGTAGGCAGATATTTCATTCCTGTACTGCTGCAAATTTGGTGAACTAGTGAACTACGAGCAGGTCAATGGTTGCTTCCAATGTTTGAACTAGAAAAGTTGGGCTGAATTTTTACAAATGTTTAAAAAGCCTACCACTTCAAATGGTATTTAGGCCTTTTGTACTTTAAACACCTTAAGAACTATACATCGGTAAAGGGACAGTTGACCCGGAAATAAAATTCTGTCATCAATCACTTACCATCATGTCATTTCAAACCTTCATGTGGAAAACAAAAGAGATATTTTGAAGGTCAGTTTTGTGTTCTGCATAAGAAAAAAGGTCAAACAGGTTTGAAACAAGTAAATGATGACAGAATTTTCATTTTTTTAATTATCCCTTTAAGACGATGGATGGATGGATGGATGGATGGATGGATGGATAGATAGATAGATAGATAGATAGATAGATAGATAGATAGATAGATAGATAGATAGATAGATAGATAGATAGATAGATAGATAGATAGATAGATAGATAGATAGATAGATAGATAGATAGATAGATAGATAGATAGAAATTAGTACGATGGATGGATGGATGGATGGATGGAATCAGATAGATAGAAATTAGTATGATGGATGGATGGATGGATGGATGGAATCAGATAGATAGAAATTAGTATGATGGATGGATGGATGGATGGAATCAGATAGATAGATAGATAGATAGATAGATAGATAGATAGATAGATAGATAGATAGATAGATAGATAGATAGATAGATAGATAGATAGATAGATAGATAGATAGATAGATAGATAGAAATTAGTACGATGGATGGATGGATGGATGGATGGAATCAGATAGATAGAAATTAGTATGATGGATGGATGGATGGATGGAATCAGATAGATAGAAATTAGTATGATGGATGGATGGATGGATGGATGGAATCAGATAGATAGATAGATAGATAGATAGATAGATAGATAGATAGATAGATAGATAGATAGATAGATAGATAGATAGATAGATAGATAGATAGATAGATAGATAGAAATTAGTATGATGGATGGATGGATGGATGGATGGATGGATGGATGGATGGATGGAATCAGATAGATAGAGATTAGTATGATGGATGGATGGATGGATGGAATCAGATAGATAGATAGATAGATAGATAGATAGATAGATAGATAGATAGATAGATAGATAGATAGATAGATAGATAGATAGATAGATAGATAGATAGATAGATAGATAGATAGATAGATTAGTATGATGGATGGATGGATGGATGGATGGATGGATGGATGGATGGATGGATGGATGGATGGATGGATGGAATCAGATAGATAGAAATTAGTATGATGGATGGATGGATGGAATCAGATAGATAGAAATTAGTATGATGGATGGATGGATGGATGGATGGATGGAATCAGATAGATAGATAGATAGATAGATAGATAGATAGATAGATAGATAGATAGATAGATAGATAGATAGATAGATAGATAGATAGATAGATAGATAGATAGATAGATAGATAGATAGAAATTAGTATGATGGATGGATGGATGGAATCAGACAGATAGATAGATAGATAGATAGATAGATAGATAGATAGATAGATAGATAGATAGATAGATAGATAGATAGATAGATGGATAGAAATTAGTATTATGGATGGATGGATGGATGGATGGATGGATGGATGGATGGATGGATGGATGGATGGATGGAATCAGACAGATAGAAATTAGTATGATAGATAGATAGATAGATAGATAGATAGATAGATAGATAGATAGATAGATAGATAGATAGATAGATAGATAGATAGATAGATGGAATCAGACAGATAGAAATTAGTATGATAGATAGATAGATAGATAGATAGATAGATAGATAGATAGATAGATAGATAGATAGATAGATAGATAGATAGATAGATAGATAGAAATTAGTATGATGGATGGATGGATGGATGGATGGATGGATGGATGGATGGATGGATGGATGGATGGATGGATGGATGGATGGATGGATGGATGGATGGATGGAATCAGATAGATAGAAATTAGTATGATGGATGGATGGATGGATGGATGGATGGATGGATGGATGGATGGATGGAATCAGATAGATAGAAATTAGTATGATAGATAGATAGATAGATAGATAGATAGATAGATAGATAGATAGATAGATAGATAGATAGATAGATAGATAGATAGATAGATAGATAGATAGATAGATAGATAGATAGAAATCAGGACAGAACTTTTGAAAATAGTTTGTACAGCGAGTCATCATTGTTAAGTCAACATAATATCGGTGCACAAACTATCCTCTTGCCCACAGGTGGGCTGAGATGTTGTATGACTCAACTCATCTATTTCACACCGAACCTCCACAGACAGGTCTTGCATTCACGTGTTTGCTTATGTAAGAACGCTATCTACGATGTTTGTGCTTAAAGCTGAATGACCTTTAGTGAAACCTCAGAGGGTAATTTAGAGGCCTGGAGGTCAGTGCTGTTCCCAGACGTGGGTGGGACCAGGAGAGCCCACCGTCAGCAGAAGAGAAAGTAATGTTAATGAGAAAAATGCAAATGGGAAGCTGGGAATAGTCCACTTGGCTTCCTTATTGAAGGATCAGGAGGAGTGGAGGGGAAAACTGTCTTGAGATTACGATGAAGAGGAAGGGGGTGAGAAAGATGAGAGCGCTTGGAAGAGGTGAAAGGAAACTCAGAAGTGGGAGTAATGAAACACTGTGGGAGGTCTGGATCCGCAGCAGATCGTCTAGTCAGTTTCATCCCACCAGACCTTTTCATCTTATAGAAAAAGATGGCACAGGTTGATAGATCCTTAACTCAATCTGCTTGCAATCACATAATTTTCTATAGAGCACAGCTGATTGGTTAATGCTGTATCAGTAGCCAATGAGCTCACTTCCTAACCTTCAAATACTTGAGCCGATTCTCAATATGCGTTCTTGTCTGTACTTGTGCCATCAGTCGCTGCCCAAGTACTGTTCCAATTCAAAGTTTGCATCTAGCCAAGTACAGTTTAAATCCCCGGATGTGTTCTTGATCTGTTCCTTTTATCGAGGATGCATCGAGAGGTGACTTGTGCAGTCTTGAGACAGTCAGGTATCCCAGAATGCATCTCGCACTAACAGCAAGCGTCAATAGTGAAGGAGAAAACCCACGTAACTTAAACATATTACCATTATTGTGTCATGATATGTAGTTTTAAGAGTTTTTCAGGAGAGAATGTACTGGTTTGAAGCTCAAATTTGTGGTTTATTGATACAAAATAGCGCCTATTTGAAAATTTTATCCAACGTTTTCAGAGTTCCAGGCAATCACTGGGCGCTCAGCCCTCATGTATCCCGCTGAGAACAGCTTTACCTCGGCTAATCCTTCTGACGATTCCCCCTGGCTCTGATGTCTCTGTAGTGGTTAAACATGATACATAATTCGTCTTTTGTATATCTAACGGGCCATCTTTGGTCTCATGAATCTATAATTTGGGTATATAAAAATCTTAGACTTAAAATATAACCCAACTCTTCATATATAAGATAATAAAGCTTTTTTAATAATTAAACCTTTACGATATAAGGGCCAGATTTACCAAACGGGGCAAATTAGTGAGAGCACAATTCCACAAATGCGCCGATGGGAGTGGCAAGTTTTGCGTGTGATCTACTGCTGACGCGCAAATTAAAGAACACAGACGGAGTCAAATCATTTACATAATGACCAACGCAATCGAACAAGAGCAGCACATGCTCTCATCAGGTGCGGGTCGACGCAGGCACAATTTGTTACATGTTATATACGGATAACATCTTCCTCTGACATTCCAAAGATGTAATACACGTGGAAAATATATTTCTCCCTTCTACCACACGCTCTCTGTTCTCTGCGGCGTCTCCTCCAATTGCAGCCATGTCACAAAATGGGTTAAGGCATGCTTTTTTTAGGCATTAAATAATGGTAAATACCAGTAAATTGACTAGCGGAAATATTAGTAAATCGCTTTGCGTGATTCATTTAAATACTCTCCTCTCATAAATTTTGTGCCTGTAAGGGAAACTCCTACAAATGCATATTCAATAAGGTCAGCTACCTTTTTCAGCTCTAATTTTGCACTGCATGTCTTTAGCAAATCCCGACAGTAGTTTTTTTTATGCCAAAAGAGGGTTTGCGCTGGCACAAGCTGTTAGTAAATCTGGCCCCAAATGTATAAATTGTGATTTTTTTACCATCATTTACAAAATCTACAAAATTACAATAAAAAATGTATGATGTAACCCCAGTCAGGTCTCTTGGGTAAAAGTCAAAGGAGACATCAACTAACTTGTTGTATGTCAGACTGTGCGATATACATCTCAGGACTAGTCATGATTGACTTTGTGTTGACTTTGCGATAAATCTTCTCACATTTTGACACCCTCATTGACAAACAAGACTGACATTATATCACACAAGCCCTTGAGCTAATGTCAGCAATGTTCTGCCCTATGATTAAAGAAATCTCAAATGACCCAAATCGTACAGTGTGCACCAGACTTTAGAGTAAAACCCATATAACCACTATGGAATCTGTTTTTGAATACTCACAGTCTCTGGAGTCCTGTGTACAGTTCCATGTCAACATCCTTAAGAATCTGCAATCCAGTCCAATTCTCTATGTGTCTACAAAAGAAAAAGAGAAAATATTGAAAACAGCACCATTACCGCCAATTTATTCAACCAGGGGATATGTGTTTTTCCGCTTGATGGCTGGGGCAGGAACCCGACGAAAGGTCCCTGGAGTTTTGAAAAATGTATCATAGTTCAGTGAGCGCTCGTGAAACATTCCTCTCAGAGGCATTCGTGTGTGTTGGTTACACAAATTGCCTAAGGGTGTGATTACTTGCAAACCACTCTATGAAATAATTAGCAAAACAATTTGTTTTACCCTAGACTCTAAGGTCAAATGCATAGAACATATGGGAAACACAAAGATAATTATCATGTATACCATGTAGAACAACCAGAGACAAAAGTCAGCTTGTTTGTGGGATAGCTGGGATCACTGAAATACTGTGACGTCAGTAAAAAAACTCACAATAACTCATTATAGTCATATCAGGTATGAGCAAGCACAATTTAACCCTCTCTTCCCAAAATAATTTATACAAAGAGTTCAAAAGTGTGGGGTCTTATTCAGAGGCGGCCTTTGCAATTTTGGGGCTGTTTACACAACACCGTTTTCAAATAAAAATTTAAAACTTTTTATGCGTTTTGGCCGTTCATTTACAAGACAACGGCGTTTTGGGTGCCTTAAAGCGCAAACTTTTGAAAACGTGTTCTCAAAGTGCAAATTTTTGAAAATGGTATCCGTGTTAACAACAAAAACGCAAATCTGTGAACACAATGACATCATGGACATGCGTATTACATGTTCAGTCTATGGTGTTTCATCCATTTTAAGCATATCATTTTCATGAAAACGTACCCTTAAGGCATCTTTACACAGAAAAAGCGGCACAGAAACCAACTCTGAAGCGGCATAATACCACAAAAATGTGCATTTACACAGAACGTTTAATGCTGTTCTGAAGCGGCATAAACGCATTTACACAGGAATTAAAATCGCGGGAAACAATGCTTTGAACATAAGTATTTCAAAACTAAGAGTTTTAACAAAATTAATTTAAAAATAATTAAATAATAAACAATTAAATATAACTCGAAATCAAAAAAAAAAATAAGAAAATTTAAAGTAACAAGTTAGTAAACTGCGTGCTGTATCTCACGCTTTGATGTTTGTCATAAAATAAAATTGAACGATGCAACAAAATTATTCATTATTACACCGGGTAGTTCACAACAGGATTAAAACAGGTCGAACATTTTTTTTTTTTTTCAAAGAGACAAACAACAAATGATGCTAGCATTTGCGTGTATCAGGCAGCAGCAGATCACCAGACAGACCGTCGTGTGTGGGAGATCCTCAAGGAGATGATTTTTGGAATATAATATAACAGTACACAATCAAAGTGACGCCGATTGTGTTAAGCATTTACCTTATCTGAGAGAAATGTAGCAGCGCGTTGACCCGACAGTCTCTTA
Source organism: Chanodichthys erythropterus (assembly GCF_024489055.1). NCBI lineage: Eukaryota > Metazoa > Chordata > Actinopteri > Cypriniformes > Xenocyprididae > Chanodichthys > Chanodichthys erythropterus. The sequence continues at coordinate 6,557,662 of NC_090231.1, read as the reverse complement.
TAGGAAGATTACAAACGGCGAAAGCCAATTGATGACACACGACGATTCTCTGCTGTTATTTTGGTGGTTTGCTTCACGATGTGAGTACAGGACTCTTTTACTTTAATGCCCCTTGTTGGAAGACATTATTTTTATTATTTGCCCTAAGTTATATGTTTCGTTTCATGCTTCTTGAATCTCGCGCCGCCTGAGCTGACTGGAATGCTTTTGGTTGTCATGGCAATGACGTAGTTTAGAGCGGCTATATTTCGCGTTCATTTACACTGAACCAGAACAGAATCAGACTCGCCTTTGATACTAGGGGCTGAGGTGGGTCAGACCCGGCGTATTTTAGGTCTTCTTTAACACGGCATTGCGTCTTTACACTGAATTCTGAGCAGGTACAGACCCGCTTCAGAACAGCCATAAATCGGCTGTGTAAAGATGCCTTTAGAGGACCAGTTGAGGCATCTTTACACAGCCGATTTATGGCTGTTCTGAAGCGGGTCTGTGATTTATGGCTGTTCTGAAGCGGGTCTGTACCTGCTCAGAATTCAGTGTAAAGACGCAATGCCGTGTTAAAGTTGGAGGCCCCCATATAAAAAAAAAACAGACAAGCATTTAATGCAATGCAGCTGCAATTACTTTATTATCTCTGCTCTATTCAACAGTGTTATCTCATATTTTACTCGTAATAGTCTATAATTTACACATTCTATCTCTTTAACCATAATGAAATGAGACTTTTAAATATGAAACTAAACCACCAGTAGGTGGCGGCGACTCAGTGTCTTAACAAGTGAGTCATTGAATCATTCAGTTAAATGATTCGGCTGAACCGTTCAGGTATGAGTGAATCATTGAGTCATTCATTAGAATGATTAGTTCAAAAACACCGATTCATTTAGTTACAAAACATCACTGTGTTGCTCTGAGATGCACAATGGCTCTGCTAGAGCAAAAACAACTCTAAAATGTAAGTTACCACCTAATATTTACTTCTTGTTTATTGTTCTTGCATAAAATCAATATGACATTTGCAAATGTGCTGATATTTGGGAAAACAGCACTCTTGCTTGTATGATAAATATTAAAAACAAGAACTCACAAGGAGACTCTGGCATCTGCATGGCTCTTTTTCGAGCGCAAGCCGAGGCCCTTTCTGTTTCAAAGCCCGTTTCAAGTGACACAGGTGAAACATAGCAAAGGCCACTTTAATTCATATACTGTATGTTAAATTGACATCTAAACTTACTGTAATGACAGCTAGACTCTAAAAAATGCTGGGTTGTTTCAACCCAAATTCAGGTCAAATATGGACAAACCCAACCGTTGGTTTAAAAAATTAAATAAACATTTAACCCAGCAGTTGGGTTTGTCCATATTTGACCCAAATTGCCCACCAGGAAAAAAACTGCTGTCTGATTTCTGGGAAAAGTAATAGAACACCTCTCCTTAACAAGCCACATGATTTGAGGTATCAGTCATTTCCGTAGCACAAATAGTGCGGGAGGAGTTATGTGCTGAATTTTAATACTTAGGGTTTGTTCAAACAACTAACCCTAGGTATTAGCAATAGTGAATGTGTTTTCATACAATGATAATGATCATAAATGGACACATTATAAACACTCAGCAATGCAGGTAAACCAGGCAGCGTTTTTTTTTCAGTCAGTCCTGATGTCAAAACATGAATAGAATAAATGTTTAAAATAGGCATTTACATGCAAAATGAAAACAAAAAAACATCTATTGCTGTCAGTCGGGTTTAATAAAGTTCAGGCTATAAACCTTTTCTGAAAAATTCCTAAAATCCAAATGAAAAAAAAATCAAAAGGTGTTACAATTATCCCTCGCCTCCCCTAACATGTCACTGAAACACCATTATCAGTGTCAGAATCTGCTGGAAAACATGCTTTAATTTAAATTCAGCAATTGCCAGGGTATGCAGTGCTGCCTTTATTTCCTATTCCGCAAGCTTCTTATCTGCCAGCTAAAACAAACACAATCTGGACAGAAGTGAAAGATGTTCTAAGCAGGAGAAATCACCGATGTGCCGCTGACAGAGCACAGCCACACAAAAGCAAACAAGAATACACGCTTCTAGATCCACACACACCCTGACAATGCCACAAGCTCAGTCCAGCACAGTATATCAGGTAGATTTAATGTTTCTGTTTACAGCAGTGGAGAGAGTGACACTTTACAAATGAGTCGCACTGCAGTTAATGTAATACAGCAGAGGCCCTGCTACTTTACTGACCATTGGGTTTACACAGCGTCTTCAGGTCACTAATTTCCCCAAAGAGGTCCCTTTGACTGAGGGTGGGCTTCACAGCCCACCACTGAATGATGCCTAAAACCAGTTGAGAATCACTGGTTCTGCTTCAGGACCCAGATTTTACATTGGACATCATGTGACGACAACACTGTTTATCCTTGCTGGAAGTGAACCTGTTAAAGGTGCCCTAGAATCAAAAATTTAATTTACCTTGGCATAGATGAATAACAAGAGTTCAGTACATGGAAAAGACATACATTGAGTTTCAAATTCAATTGCTTCCTCCTTCTTATGTAAGTTATTTGTTTAAAAGACCTCCGAAAAACAGGCGAATCTCAACATAACACCGACTGTTACGTAACAGTTGGGCTCATTAATATGTACGCCCCCAATATTTGCATATGCCAGCTCATGTTCAAGGCATTACACAAGGGCAGGACATCTGGATGTGCACAGCTGAATCATCAGACTAGGTAAGCAAGCAAGAACAATAGCGAAAAATGGCAGATGGAGCGATAATTACTGACATGATCCATGATATCATGATATTTTTAGTGATATTTGTGAATTGTCTTTCTAAATGTTTCGTTAGCATGTTGCTAATGTACTGTTAAATGTGGTTAAAGTTACCATCATTTCTTACTGTATTCACAGAGACGAGAGCTGTCGCTATTTTCATTTTTAAACACTTGCAGTCTGTATAATTCATAAACACATCTTCATTCTTTATAAATCTCTACAACAGTGTGTAATGTTAGCTTTAGCCACGGAGCACTATCAAACTCGTTCAGAATCAAATGTAAACATCCAAATAAATACTATACTCACATGATCCGACGCATACACGCAGTATGCATGACGAACATCTTGTAAAGATCCATTTGAGGGTTATATTAGCTGTGTGAACTTTGTAAATGCACTGTTTTATAGTCGAGAGCTCGGGGGGCAGGGAGCGCGAGATTTAAAGGGGCCGCAGCCTGAATCGGAGCATAGTTAATGATGCCCCAAAATAGGCAGTTAAAAAAAATGTAAAAATCTATGGGGTACTTTGAGCTGAAACTTCACAGACACATTCAGGGGACACCTTAGACTTGTATTACATCTTGTAAAAACTGGTTCAAGGGCACCTTTAAGTTTTTACACAGATATCCTTTAAATAGATATATTTAAACAGATATCCTTTAACAATGCAAGAGGTGAGCACTCTGTAAAGTCTACTCCAGCACATCCCAAAAACTTTCAATGAATTTAAGGTGCCAATTCATGTGTGAAAAATGTTTCTCCATGCTTCCCCCCAACCATTCTTTCCCAGTTTAAGCCTGATAAATCTTGACATTGTCATCCTGGAATATGGCCATGATGTCTTTTCCTACATGGTTGTTTTAAGAAATAAAAAGCTATACACTCCATCAATAAGGGTTAGAAGAAATGTTGCCAAACATTTAACATGCTAGAAATTAGGGCTGGGACAATACATCGATTCTCGATTCGCAATACAAAGAATCTGGAGCGATTCTGATATTTTCCGAATGTATCGCGATTCTCTCTCGAATCAATTCTAAGCTTAGATTTTAACAGCAGATAGCATTATGTGCTTAAGAAACAGCCATACTCTGCTTGCAGTTCCTTTACACATAGCACTTAAATTACAAGGGTGTTCACAGTGGGCTGTGTTTAAATTAATCTTATGTCATAAAAGCATTCTGAGCTGAGGTGCAAGTTTATTTAACCACTCTCCAGCACTCTTCTTTGTGAGCATTTGAGTGTGCTGGTAAAAACTACCCTGGAGCGCCATCTGCAGTTAAAACTAAGCTCAGAATCGATTCAAGAGAGAAAATATCAGAATCGATCCAGAATCACTGTATCGTGAATGATACTAGAAATAGCCCTAGAAACATAATAATCACTGCAGTAATGATCCGGACATAAACTGTTAAGCATTTGCCTATTTAAATCCAAACAGTGACATTTTTTGGCCGGGTAGTATATATGCAAAGTTCTATATAAATGCCAAGTTCTGGCATGAAACTCTAGATGCCACAGGCTGATTGGTTGCTGTTGCATCAGTAGCCAATGAGCTGTGGATCAACATTTAAATACCAGTAGTGTTGATGTTAGCAATATGCAGCGTCTGTGAATGTATTGGCAGTAGCAAGTCTCGCTACTTGCTCTGCAGCAGCGTAATAGATCTATTCCGCCAAGAGCAAATTCATCAACATCGCCATATACATTACCATGCTAATCTCTCAGAGAGTTGTCATGACAGAAATAATATTAATTCCCAATATTGTTAAAAATAGTGTTCCCTCCTCATTTTTACTGCGAAATAAATTCATCCCTTTCGTTTACATTTCCATATCAGTAATCCTTACTAACTGAAAAAAAAGAACATTTTGTTTGTTAATCAGACCTTTCTTGCTGGATGCAAAGAAATATAGAACTGAGTCCGGATGGCATTGTTGTGATCCAGAGGCAATGGATCAACAGTGTTTATACAGATGCACAACCTAAACCTTGTGAATCATTCAAATATCAGTCAAAAGGCTCTGTGCCCGTTTCACTTCAGCATGTGATGAAAAGCCTCTCTCAGGCTGTGCGCAAGTTCATGGCGGTTTTCTCCATAATCTTCTCTCTAGTCTCTCCATTGTTCCCAACACCCATGCCTGGGCATGATTAATGACTTTGTTTAAATGATCTACAGCACAAGTACATAGAGCTTAATGGAAGAACATTTAATAAAGCAGACTGTCTCAGATGTGCTCTCCAGGCATTGATCGACACCTTTCTTTTTAATCTCAGAGACAGGCTTTGAGTAAAGAACCCTGAAAAGCCGAAAAACCAAAAGTCTTACTATTACCTTGCCCTTCTATTCCAAGAATAAAGAGTATGAGTACAACCATGAATTCAACCAATGAAATTATTTCAAACACTATAATAACAATTAGAGAAACCACATCTACAATACTTTTCAGCATGACTGCTTGAGTCAGTAAACATACTGTTTTACGCTTCACTGATTCTTTCCTGCCGTTCCTACACCCACATAACATCTGAATAAATGTAATTACTCTGAGACAGGTGTACAACATGCTTTATTTCTAATGGATCAAGTTGATGAAATTACAGCTGGACTCCATCTGTTGCTGATTTCAGGTTTCAATCCAGGATTTACATTTCTGATGTATAAATACAACATGCCTCACCTTTAGCACTAACGAGCTATGAATCATTCGTAGGTGCCTGGATGCTGATTTGCATTTTAAACGGAGGTAATGTAGCATTATGTGAGGCAGCAATTCTAAGGTATATTTTTCTAAATGAAGAAAAGCTTTAATGACAACCAGTTGCATTTATATTTTATGACAAAATGAGTGGTGTTTGTCTGTACCAGTGCTAAAGTTTTATGGGTGGTTGCCAGACCACTGCTGTGTGGTTCCTAAGGTTCCTGACTGGTGTTGCTAGGGTGTTCTGGACACTTGCTATGCCAATGTACACCTAAAAATAAAGGTTTTTTTATTGGCATTAATGGTTCTATAAGGGAGGTCTGGCTTGATTCCAGCAGAGGTGTCTGTAAAAACACCAGAGTCCAGTAGTACAATTCAATTTGACCACATTATTAATCCATTGAAGCAGCTAGAGCAAAGCAGATGAGCAGGGATTACCTAATGTGTGGTTTCTACATGAACAGAATGACAAACACTTCAATCAAGATAAATCTTATTTAAATTACACAAGCAAAAGATACACAATCACATGGCTACAGTGATTGGTTAATTAACAGAAGGAGTGTACAAATCAATAAGCAGCTAACTGAAGAAAAACTAGGACTGAAAAAATTAAATTGGGCATCTTACTAAGGCAAACCTGGAAAGGAATTACAAACAATGACAAAAATAAAAGAAACAATAATCTTTAATACAGGTTCCATAAAGAAGCTTTAACATCCATTGAACCTTTCCATTCCACATCAGATTCTTTATAGTGGAAAAGGGTTCTTTAGATTATTAAAATATTCTTTAATTTAATGGTTCTTTAATGGAAAGTAATGGTTCAAATGATGGAACTATTCACTGTAAGGTTCTTTGGGAAACCAAAAATGGCATCGGTGTAAAAACTTGCTTATGGAATCTTTATTTTTAAGAGTGTAGGGTGTTCAGAATGCTCCACAGAGCAAAGTTCCTCTCTCAGTTTAAGTCTGTATATAGACGCAAATAGTGCTGGAGGAGTTATGTGATGAATTTCAATACTTAGGGTTAGAGATTTGTTCAAAAAACTAAGGCTGTGTCCCAAATGCTGAACTTCATGTGCACTTTCGGTCTTGTGGACTTACTTGGCCACTGCATGTGCGTTACTGTGCGTTCACACCACCGCCGGCGAGAGCGTCAAAATTCGCTTTGGCTGCCCTGCCGCCAACGCTGTACAACGGGAACGTCAAAATAACGGTCAAACAAACGGAATGTAGAAGTTCTCAACTTGAAAGGATTCCATGGAATGCAGAGAACAATTTGCTTAGTGGGGGAAAATAATGATAAATGTCATTAGGCTTAAATAACTAGAAACATTGTGCAGTTGTATTTTTCTGGCGCGCCTCGCGCCGCGCATCCTTTTACAGTTCTCCTTCACAGACATGCCCAGCACATCAGGTGCTCACTCACACCATGCTTAGAATTGCCATAATTACAAGATTTCAACTTGTAAAAAGCATTCATGTCCTCATCCACATCCTTTTTCTAAGCAGTTTTCCAAGACACACCTTATCTGATCACTTCTCAAGACGGCCATTGACAATCACTTGAGCAGATGACATGCAGCTCCTTTATAAATGCACTAGTCAATATTTAAACGCGCACACACCGCTAATACATTGCTACACGATCATGGAACGCTTGGAAATGTAGCTTGGAATTTTAAAAATGTGATTTCCAAGTCATGAAAAATCTTGAAAATTAATAAATTAAAAACTAATATATATATATATATATATATATATATATATATATATATATATATATATATGTAACTATTATAGTAAAATATAAAATAGTTTTGCTAAGTTATGTTCAGCTCTAAAATATTCTATCAGCATATTGCGCTATTTGTTGAATAGTAGCCTATTATTTGATGTGATAACACCTTTCAGAATCTGCAAAATATCAATAATTTAAAAAAATAAATAAGTGAGATCAAAACTTTTTTTTTTTTTTTTGGCACTGCAACAAAAATGTATTAATATGAGATGTTTACATATAGTCCACAATATATAATAACACACGAAAAAGGAAAGAATCATGCAACCAGGTCTTCTAATGGTTTAAATTTCTTCAATGAACCAAGTTGTCTTCTTCCACTTTTAAATTTTACCATTCTTAAAGATTTAGAGTAAATCCAAAATTCTTTCTGCAAAACAGAAAACAATGGCTTTGTTTTAAGGAACTTACAGTAAATTAATATAACATGAATATAACATTTTCCCAAAATGAAAATATTGTTCAGTAGACATTGAATGTGTTCATCTTCCATTATTATACCAAAAGTTGTGTAATATTTAGAAAATAAAGTAATCAAATGAATTGTAATTTTAAGCCATTCGTATCTTAGACCAAAAGTCTCTAAACAGTCCAATTAAACAGTTGTACTAACTAAATAGTCAAAAAACAAATGTTTCAATTTCAGAATTATAGAAAGTACTTTTGTGATTAGCTAATATTAAATTTGAAGCGGTTATTAATCGGAAAAATCTGAAAAATTGAGGAAACTGTTTAGTAGTTAAAAGGGGGTAGGGGGATCATAAACCTATGAATCATAAATCATATTATGCTGCCCCACCAAGTTTTCGAAATGCCCCCCCAGTCACGCAATCATAGAACCGGGCCTGGCGCAAATACTGAGTTATCGTTCAGGTCTTGCGCTTCAGCGGACAAATTCATACAAAAATTATTTAAAAATGCCCGTCCTAGCAAACATAGTCGGTTATGTCTTAAGTGAACGTATATTAGTCGAAAAGACAGCGCATGTGGAACAGTATAGGTATGTACTGGATCGTGCATGTCTTAAAGGGAGAAAAACTATTCCTGCTGCCTGTTTTTAATGTTAAATAAAACAACAAATAACAAAGAAATCACTTACTGCTCTTGACTGAATAGTTTTTGTAACTTCAATAATGATTAATCTTTATTTATTTTATACAGTAAAGATAATATGCAGTGATATTTTATATTTGATTACTTTATCCATTTTCTGTACGTGAAAACGATACCTTGTTTAGATACCTGAAAAACCTGAAAAGCACTGTATCTGTTTTTTCGCTCTTCTTTATTGTTTTTCATGTGTTATAGAAGTATCGGATTGGGACTCGGTATCGGTAGATACTCAAAATCAAATGACTCGGACTCGGACTCGAGGGCAAAAAAATGTGATCGGGACATCCCTAAACCAAAGTTTACACAACTGCGTTCTCTGGAATCCTCTCAAGCGAAGGACCTCTACACTCCGATTGGTTGCCGCGCCATAGCTCATTAGCATAAAGTTGACCTGACTTCAACTCTTCTCGATGGCCACACGCCACTGGCTCGCATTGAAAATTAATGACTGCCAGTCACTTTGATGCTCTCGGCGATGTGAACACACAATTAAGTCCACGAGAGCATAGGGTGTCCAATTTATCATTTTAGGTTTCAGAAGGGTGCTTGCGAGCGCCCCCTTTGCGGCCCTCAATGCGCACTTCTGCTGAGCCCGCAAGTCTGCGAGCTATGCAGACGACTTTACCCGGCAGTCAAAGCGGCATTACATTACAAAAGTGCGGACTCAGAGGAAGACCGTGAGGGTTTAGGGTGCCATTTGGGATTGGGCCTAACCCTAAGTTTTAACAGGCACACGTTGGCATTTTAAGTCCACAAGACCGCAAGTGGCATGTGTCGGCCATTTTAAGTCCACAAGACCGCAAATGTACATGGAGTGTGACATTTGGGACAGGGCCCTAGTGTTGGATAGTCTGATTCATTCTAGTGGGTCCTAAATGTTCCTCTGGATCATATGTATGTCCTGTCCTAAATGGTACACTTCGTGTGCACTTGCAGTCTTGTGGACTTCGATGTCCACCTCATGCACATGTCTGTTAAGGACCATGGGGTGTCCCATTTGTCATTTTAGTTTCAGAAAGGTGCTTGCGAGTACCCCCCTTTGCGGCCGATATGTATCCTGGATGCGCACTTTTGACAAACCCGTACTGAAGCGAGCTTCAAAGCAGCATTATGTCACAAAAGTGAGTTAGATCGTTCCATTTGGGACAGAGCCTGGGTAAGAAAGCTTAATTCATTTAGCGAATGAATCGATTCATCCTAAAAGTGCCGTTCTCTCATAGTTTTGAAAGTCTCATTCATTCTAGTAAATCAGTTTGTTCGGATGGTTCATGTAAATGAACAGTTTCACAAAAATGATTCACTGATTCAACTCCCTATACTATGTACTATGTTTTCAATTCTGTAATGACTCATTTACATTTGGGAATGACTCATTAAAATAATGGAATTTTGTTGCACATAGTAGGCTTATATCGTTGGACAGTTATATATTTTTATTTATAAAACAATTTCAAAACTTGACAAGATAAATACTTCAACTTATGATTGGGTTGTAGTTTGGCAAAATGTACTTTTTGAAGACACTGGAAGGTATTGCAAAAAAGGCTTGAGAACTGGAAATGATTGAAATCAGTATTGACTTCTTTGCTCACTTTAGACTTAAAAGTATTGAAATACTGAGCTCACTGATCAATTTGTCTGACTTCCTTAGGAAAAGGTGTTCGATTGAGGTAAATTCACGATAATGTTTCACCTCTAGTACATACATAGGGCAATTAAACTGTCCCCATTTAGCGTTGACCTTTAAAAATGTGCAAATGTCATTTCCCCCATTCAATACACCTATCAGCAATGCCTTTCAACATTCTTGACATCTTCCTATATTGTGATTTTATCACTTAGAAAAATGTGTTTATGGAACATATGTAGGCTAGACACAGAAATGAGCTCTCTTCTTAAAAGAAAACACAAATAACATTGTTAGCACCATCATTTAACAGTTAGTTCACACCAAAAAGACAATTATGTTGTCCTTACTCACCATTATGTCATTTCAATCCCATATGACTGGACTTCTGTTCTGCTCCTCACACAACATTATATGGACTACGTTTATTATACTTTATGTCTTTGCATCCTTTTTGAATGCTTTATTGTATTGGGGAAAAATACTTTCTCCTTTTGTGTTGCATGGAAGAAATGACATAAAGGCAAAACATCTTCAATTTGGGGTGAACTATTCTTTATTCCAAACATGTTCATTCCAAAACATCTCTGACCAGCAACAGAGCAATTACACATTCTCAAAGGAGATCTCCTCCACATTAAGTATTTCTGATCCAAAGTGCTGCTGGAATATTATCGAAGCTAATGTGCATAAGACTTAACTTTCCCAAACTAACCGTGTCTAGGCAGGCATGCATTTAGGCCATGTATCAATGTGCCTCAGATTAACTGTGTGCAATGCATCGCAGCTTCATGATCCATGTCCAGACCTGGCAATCTAAATATAGGCACAACAAAAACCCTTCTGTGCTGTATCTACATTCTGCACATCTCTATCCTCATCCACTCCTGAGCTTTAGCCAAAATGAAAATGAGCATAATTAGGTCCCATGAGGCAGAGAGCATTAGACAGAGCAGCAATAATGGTACGGACGCCAATAACTTCCTGGTTTTGGGATGCCAATGTCACTTGCCATGCCAAAGGCTGCAGAGAGCACTTGTTTGGAAAACCTGCACGAGATGACTTCCTTAACACAGAACAATGGGCAATTTCAGGGGAAAACAAATTTTGGTCTCTGGTGGGGAGAATATATCAAGAAAACACAGCGATGGTGTGTTCGGCTGCCTGCTGAGTTAAAAAAAAAAGACATTTTACACATTATAAATATTACATCTGCTATTATGTTTTTTGCATGCTGCTGAGAGCATATACACAGTACACTACCATTCAAATATTTGGGGATGGTAATATGTTTCTGAAGTTTTTGAAAGAAGTCTCTCAAGGCTGCAGTTATTTGATCAAAACAACAATATTGTGAAATATTATCACTGTCAGGGAGATAATATTTTATAATATTCTGTTTAAGATTTGAATTGGTTTATCATTTTTTTTCTGTTTCTGTTTATTTTGTTCCCACTTCTAGTTAACCTCCTGTATAATTAGTCATGTCAGCTGTGTCTCGTTTCTTTTTTGATTAGTTCACTGTGTATTTAAGGCCTGCGTTTGGTTCAGTTGCCGTTATTGTTGCATTTTTGTTGCATCGTGTTCATTTTGAAAACAACTGCAATTAGATCCTGTTTCAAATTTGTTTGCAACCGACTGTGACGATCACAAATTAAAAGAAAGGTTTTCTATTTTAATATATTTCAAAAAGTAATCTATTCCTGTGTTCAAAGCTGAATTTTCAGCATCATTACTTTAGTCTTCATTGTCACATCTAATACGCTGATTTGCTGCTTGAGACACATTTCTAATTATTATCAATGTTGAAAACAGTTGTGCTGCTTGATATTTTTGTGGAAACCATGATTTTTTTTTCTGATCGCGCTCTGACAACGTAAGTAATGTCTAGCACTCATTGAAGTATATGCGCGAGACATCACTTCCGTTGTCAGAGCGCGATCAGACCTCACTAACCGAGTGCTGAATGCAGTTGGACATAGTGGTGTTTTAGAGGTAAAAAAAGATATAAATACTGTTCGGTTTCTCGCACAAACCGATCGTTTCGTGTCTTAGGACATCAATGTGTCATCATGAGCCGCAGGGTTTCATTTGGATTTGTCTATGCAAGTGTTTTCGACTCTTATTGATTGTGTTCCCATTCACTCCCATTATTTGACTGACAGACGGCAACAGTTGGAGTTAAAAATCATCATTTGTGTTCTACTGAAGAAACAAAGTCACCTACATCTTGGATGCCCTGGGGGTAAGCAGATCAACATCAAATATTCATTTTTGGGTGAACTATCCCTTTAAGGCAGTTCTGAAGGCAAAAGGGGTCTAACCTGGTTCTAGCAAGGTGTACCTAATGTGGCCAGTGAGTGTTTTGCAAGAAGGCTGTGGCTTGGCAAAGCAATGTGAGGAAGAAGTTGACAGGACAGAAAGTCATTGGGAAGCACAGAGTGTGACACGGGAGACAGTGGCATTGAGCACAGCAGAAAGCAGACAGAAACCGAGGCAGAACCTGTTTCTACAGTCTTTGAACAGATAGGTGAGGCTGTCTGTGATGCCAACAAGATTACAGTCACAAACTGAACTCAAAGAGTTATTGTTTAGGAGTAAATGAGTTCTCTAGGTTTCATTACATTTACATTTACATTTACGCATTTGGCAGACGCTTTTATCCAAAGCGACTTACATTGCATTATACTATACATTTGTATCTGAGTATGTGCAATCCCTGGGATCGAACCCATGACCTTGGCATTGCTAGTGCCATGCTCTAACCACTGAGCTACAGGAAAGCTCATTGACATGTATTGTCTAGCATGTTAAGTATCTGTTTTTAAGGTGCCCTAGAATCAAAAATTTTATTTACCTTGGCATAGTTGAATAACAAGAGTTCAGTACATGGAAAAGACATACATTGACATACATGTCTTTCTAAATGTTTCGTTAACATGTTGCTAATGTACTGTTAAATGTGGTTAAAGTTACCATTGTTTATTACTGTATTCACAGAGACAAGAGCTGTCGTTATTTTCATTTTTAAACACTTGCAGTCTGTATAATTCATAAACACAACTTCATTCTTTATAAATCTCTCCAACAGTGTGTAATGTTAGCTTTAACCACAGAGCATAGCCTCAAACTCATTCAGAATCAAATGTAAACACCCAAATAAATACTATACTCACAGGAATCAATGCATGCATGCAGCATGCATGACAAACATTTTGTAAAGATCCATTTGAGCTGTGTGAACTTTGTTTATGCACTGTTTATAGTCGAGAGCTTGGGGGGGCAGGGAGCGCGCGATTTAAAGGGGCCGCAGCCTGAATCGGTGCATATTTAATGATGCCCCAAAATAGGCAGTTAAAAACATTAATTAAAAAAATCTATGGGGTATTTTGAGCTGAAACTTCACAGACACCTTCAGGGGACACCTTAGACTTATATTACATCTTGTGAAAGAACGTTCTAGGGCACCTTTAAGTCTGTGACTAAAAAGTGTCTGTGTGTGTGTGTTGGGATGGTGTTGAAGGTGGGGGGTGGGGGGTGGGGGTAATATGTATAATGAGAATTGCCTTATTGCACTGAATTACATTACTAATATTGCTTCATGTTTCACCAGATCCAATCCTCAGTAGAGGACCCAAACAATTTCCTATAGGGACCCTACAGCCTGGAAGTCATAACATACAAATCTAGACACTAGTACATAGCTTTAATTGTAAAAACATGTCCAGATAATTGAACATAGAGTACAAGCATGAGCACACACACTGTACTTTTTTATGTAATAAAAGGCTTAAAAAAATGAAATTTCTGTTATCATTTACTCATCCTCATGTCGTTATAAACCTGTATGACTTTCTTCTGAGGAAGCCCTAAAATAATAAAAAAGTGACTTAGTTTAATGTTGTGTAGGGAAGGCATAGTTAAACAAGTTTAAACCATCATTTTAAAGTCATTTAGTGTTATATAATGATTTGTTAAAATATTACATGTAAATACTGCATTGCTTTAACCTTACCACCATTGCGGCAGTCTTTATTGGGTGTCATTAGATTTTCACTGGCCACCTACCATGTTAATAATATTAAAAAAAAAAAAAAAAAAACTTTCATGCTGTCAATGGCTTGTTGTTGATTTCATTGTGCAAAACTTCAGCAGCAGGGTGCTGGGAGCAGGTATGTCTTTCACCAAGCTTTCTAGTACTTTATCACATAGAGCTTCTCTTGTCTTAAGTTGATCAATACATGGCATATCCCCTGATGAGTAGCCCATTGTTGTATGAGAAGCTTTTAAATAAAATACTGGATCACTGTTCTCTTTTGTACTGGCAAGAAGCCCAAAATGACATACAGCACGCAAATCTGGGAGACTTTGGGCTGTGAAAATAAAGTGTTTAAAGCACACATCCCATCTGGGGTCCTAGTACATGCTGTTGATCATAATTTGCAATCCACCGGCTGGGACAGCAAACGTAGTGTGTGTGCATGTGAACACTGACTTCCTCTAGTTCCCCACGCTTACAACAAGTGTTAACTAACTATATTCTGATTCAAATAAAGTAAGGACGGATATTCACTGTGAGAAATTTTGCAGCCCAACTGTGAAGTAGTGGTTGGGAAGTGTTGCGTTTCCATTGTGGTCGCTGTGGGACACATAAAAGCAGCTTTCTGCAAGCTTTTCTTCTTTTTTTATTATTATTCCTGCTTACACTGAACCTTTTGAGCTGGCAAACACATACAAAGCTACTGCAATCAACAGCTGAATTACTTATTTCAAAGGTTTTCTTATACACACACACACACGTAATCTGGATTACATAATCAGATTCCAAAAATTAACTACTTGTAATTAGATTATATTACATTTTTGAAATACATACTCATAATCATTTACTTTTTTACTGATTACAGATTGAACAGATTCTCAGTTATGGCAGTAAATTATTCATAATTCTATTTTTTTTTTTTTTTTTTTTTTTAATTTTCCTACTGCTTGTATACATTCAGAAGCTCTTCCAGGTTTGTGGAATCGCACAAACAGACCAGTCGCCAGTCATGTGACTATCACTGAAAACTGAGACCATTTGATCACTGGATTTACAGAAATCATTTCACTTTTAACAAGTGTTCTAAATGTTGCAACATTGCATATCTAATCAGCTCCTGACAAACATTATTATTTGAATTATTACTCATTTAACCGTGTATTGATGTCTCTGGAAAGCTTTTGTCTTTCAAACACATTCAAATGTGCAAATTCACTTCATTTCATATTTACATGCAATGCAGGGATTCTCCAACTTTTTGTCATCTGAACCTCTAATATATTTAAACGTCTAATATATATATATATTAAAAACCCCTGAGATTTTAAGTTAATAAGTTATATAATAATAATAATAATAATAATAATAAAATTACATTCACGGTTCTGTGATGCCAGTTAATGATCACATGACATGCAGGTAAATAAAATATTTTTTTAATCTTTTCTAGTTAGTGTTTTTTCATTTGATTTAATTACTTAATAGCTTTTCATTAAACTCATAAACCCCTGCAGTTCCTTCATGAACTCCAGTCTGAGAAACCTTTACATAATGTAATATTTAATGCACTTCATGTTGTTGATAACAAAGGATAGAATATATTTTCTTTCTCTTTGTATTTTTTATATCAGTATGGATATATATATATATATATATATATATATATATATATATATATATATATATATATATATATATATATATATATATATATATATATACAAGAAGATTATCCTATTCAAATCAATGTGATAAATGAGTTAGATCAAAATTCATCTAAAAGTAATCAAAAAGTAGTCAGATTACATTACCTTAAATATGTAATGTAATGGATTATGTTACTAACTTTTAACAGTTTGTAAAATGGTTAATTCCAGTCATTGATTCTGATTTGTCAATAGCTGTATACTTAAACTCTATATACTTCTTGCTTTTCACGGTCAGGGACTAGTTTTTCCAGTGGAAGGAACGCTTTTAGTGATTTTACATTCCTGAATGTTACATTGAGACATATTTTTTTAACATTATTGTGTGGTAACTGTTTTATAAAAGTAATAAGCTCTGTGAAGCTGTGGTTTACAGTGAATTTATAACAGCTAAGGGGCGTTGTTAGGCTTCTTGGGGCTTATTACTTTATTTTGTCATGTAATTTGGAATCAGTAACCGACTTCAATTTGTATGTAATCTACATAAAAAGAGTAAAAGAAATTATTTAAAATGTAAATATATAGCCTATATAATTTAATTACATTAGAATATTTTAGAATATATATATATACAACATTTTTTTTTTAAATCTAGGATTTTTTCATACTTTTTAATTAGACTATCCGCACTATTTTATGCTTTTCATTCATTATGTTTATGCTTATTAGAGTAGCGCAGTGATACATTAAACCATCGGTGAGTCTCCTGTGCACTTTGTGTGAGGAGAGCTATTTGTAAAAGTTGCTTTTTTTGTAGAGTATTTCAAATTATTTACTTACAGTGTTCCATTATAGTTAGGATGCTGCCTTAAAAGTTTGCAGTAAGCAGGTTTAGAAACCTGTCAATATGAATACAGATGCATAACTGAAATAAGGAATCTAAGAACGGCGCTTGAGGCTGGATTATAATGAAATAATTTTATATAAAATCAAACACAGTGACAGTGACAGCAGTCTTTTCATGTAATATATGTCAAATCAGATTCTGAGACACTTTCATACATCTCTTTTTCACATATTCCAAGCCCTTGGAGAATCTCACACATGACAAGAACTGTACACACTTTTAATAGGATAGGACATTTTCCATTTAAAATCTTTCTGCTGTATTTCAATTTCAATCTCCATATCTACTCGACTCATAGTCTAGGGAAAAAAGGAAAAGCGTGAATGTCTGACAGATTCCATTTCACGTTATTATATAAACCTATACATCTAAGGTTCTGCCGGAGTGCAGCTGAAATCTGTTCAAGGATGTTATGCAGCAGGTAGGATCAGGATGCTTTTTGTAATATACAGTCTTGTGGACTGCATCCAAAACTTTGCAGACTAGGTCTTTACCCTATTAGCTTAAAACGCAATCATTACTCGCATAGTGTGCACAAATTAAGCTTTCAAAGAGAGAAAATATTAATTAAATTGGATCTAAAAATAGTTGTGTTGGTAAGGAATTTGTGGCATGTAGGATTTTATGTGACCTAGAAAAGGAGGATCAAAGGAATTTTGTTCATGGATTCAAAGTGTTCAATATTTCATGGTGGAATAACGTCGCCTTGAAAGTAGTCTTGAGGTGGCAGACAAAATCTGTGGAGTGTCAAAAAGAGTGGCATTGTGGCATCGCGCTGCTGTCATTCTGGTGCTGCTGCGATTATGTAGCTTTGTTTTTTACTGCCTTGAGAAACAGACACCAACTTTAAAAAACACAAAAGTGAGAAGAAGTGTGATTCCCTTTTTCTTCCTACAGCTACTACAGCTACCAGATGATTATTTCATGATGTGATCCATTTAATGAGATATTTTGCTCATTTAATTTGAAATGTCGCATCTTTGTCACTCTCTGTAGTATGAAAATATCCTGTAAGTTTCAGAACTCTTTCCCGTTAGCCCAAAAACACCTTTTATTGAACGATTCCTTTCAGTTTTTGTCTCAGTATGACATTAAAAATGTTACAAAATATTGCCTCTGCAGAAGATCAACGCCTACTTCTACACCATTAGGTGTGTTCGACATCAGCTGCGGCTGGATGTAACCGGTCAGCGAGAGTTGCTGCTTTCAGTTGTGGAGGAGCTAACATTATGACCACCTTCCTAATATTGTGTTGGTCCCCCTTTTGCAGCCAAAACTGCCCTGACCCGTCGAGGCATGGACTCCTCTAGACCCCTGAAGGTGTGCTGTGGTATCTGATACCAAGATGTTAGCAACAGATCCTTTAAGTCCTGTAAGTTGCGAGGTGGAGCCTTCATGGATCGGACTTGTTTGTTCAGCACATCCCACTTATGCTCGATTGGATTGAGATCTGGGGAATTTGGAGGCCAAGTCAACACCTCAAACTCGTTGTTGTGCTCCTCAATCCATTCCTGAACCATTTTTGCTTTGTGGCAGGAGCATTATCCTGCTGAAAGAGGCCACAGCCACCAGGGAATACCGTTTCATGAAAGGGTGAATATGGTCTGCAACAATGCTTAGGTAGTTGGTACGTGTCAAAGTAACATCCTCATGGATGGCAGGACCCAAGGTTTCCCAGCAGAACATCGCCCAAAGCATCACACTGCCTCTGCTGGCTTGCCTTCTTCCCATAGTGCATCCTGGTGCCATGTGTTCCTCAGGTAAGCGAAGCACACGCACCCGGCCATCCACGTGATGTAAAAGAAAACGTGATTCATCAAACCAGGACACCTTCTTCCATTGCTCCGTGGTCCAGTTCTGATGCTCACGTGTTCACTGTTGGCTCTTTCGGCGGTGGACAGGGGTCAGCATGGGCACCCTGACTGGTCTGCAGCCCCATACGCAACAAACTGTGATGAACTGTGTATTCTGACACCTTTCTATCAGAACCAGCATTAACTTCTTGCTTTGAGCTACAGCAGCTCATCTGTTGGATCGGACCACACGGACCAGCCTTCGCTCCCCACGTGCATCAATGAGCCTCAGCCGCCCATGACCCTGTCGCCGGTTCACCACTGTTCCTTCCTTGGAGCACTTTTGATAGATACTGACCACTGCAGACCGGGAACACCCCACAAGAGCTGCAGTTTTGGAGACGCTCTGACCCAGTCGTCTAGCCATCACAATTTGGCCCTTGTCAAACTCGCTCAAATCCTTACGCTTGACCATTTTCCTGCTTCTAACACATCAACTTTGAGGACTAAATGTTCACTTGCTGCCTAATATATCCACCCACTAACAGGTGCCGTGATGAAGAGATAATCAGTGTTATTCACTTCACCTGTCAGTGCTCATAATGTTATCCCTGATTGTTATAAGCATATACTATTTAAATACCAATGTAGTGGGGTCTACGTTTTTTATCAGTTTTATTTTGATAAACATGACACAATATAACACCGCAACTACATGAAAAGAGCTTTTAGTGTTATAAAAATACAGATTTGTGAGCATTAGTGGAACTGAAGTTTTCAGAATAAACACACGAAACACACGTGATCGTTGTCATGCAGTAAATCTGACTAAGAGTAAAACAGCTGTGTCGTCATCAGAGCTCACGCAGCCGCTCTTGAGAAGCTGCTCTCGAATCGCATGTCGTCGAGGCTGTCTCAAGTCAGACAAAATGTCTAACCTGCTTCTAGTCAAACGCCGATTGGTCTGCGCAGCGCTGCATGAAGTCGAACACAACTATTGCCTCTTTAGCCCCGCCCCCAATTCACATCATGAAGTAGTAAATACGAGACAGACGCAAAAACAGGATTACGCCAGCAACAAAACCATAGAGACGCCTCTGAGGATTACAAGAAGTGCCGAATTGCGGAAAAACAGTTTTTGCATTGCCATCCTTGTGATCCTAACATGTCAAAACAATTCCACTTGTGTAGTGGGGACGTTGAAATTGATTTTAATATGCAAAACTGTTGCCCAATCATAGCAGTGGCCATTCCAAGATTTGAATACGGCACGCCTAACAAAATGGAGTCTTTCAGTGAGAGAGGAAAAAAATGGCCTAATCTAAATTAGGATGTTTTTTGATGTAAAAATCTTCAATCTTCAATTTTCAAAACTACTGGCAGGTAAAATCATGATATGTTTTGCCTTAAGTAATGAAATTTAACCTGGCTAAATTTGAACAGAAGATCAAGATTTAGTTTCTTTGTGCTTCTCTATATCCATATCATACAACATAATTATGCATTACACACTGCAGCTCCCTCAGATGAACTTTAGCTATCTGAAGGCTCTCTAATTATAAAGAATAGTGCTCGCTTTGACCTAGAAACCTCACCATTAACACACAGACAGAGCTTGACATGGGCCATTTCCAATTAAAGAAGCAGCAGGGTAAATCAACGCTTTATTGCATTACATTGTGGGATACATTTACTGATTGTAGTGAAAAAGCTGACTTCAAACAGAACTATAAGCTCTGTTCAAAAACAAATCCTCACTGTTTCTGTAGAGCACTAATGCATTCTCCTCATCTCCTAAACTCTTTCCCATCACCCATTTAGTGAGAATAGACTAGGAGGGAGAAAGGAGCTCAAACTTATTCATTCATTTTCATTCATTTGGAATATGTGATTGTACATGTATTATCACTTTTTAAACAAGGAGCCATGACCCTTTTAGTAGTCAAGTAAAAATTGGTACAGGCAAATTTCAGGCAGTCACTGTAATATTAAAAGAAAAAGGAAAATAAATTATATTTCGCATTAAGCAAATGAAGCCAGTTTTTATTACCTCTAAGATTTTTTGCAGTGTGTCATTATTTCATTATTTTCATGAGATTTGAGCACATTTCCCTCAAAATTATCATTACCATAATGCATCTGGATGTTTTACTTTTGAAGGTTTTTTGTTGTAATTATCATTATTCTCAGCGGTAATTTTCATTAGCTTCTCATTACTGTAATGTTACTGCTGTAGTTTACTTTGTAATTGTTTTTACCATATTGTATATATATATATATATATATATATATATATATATATATATATATATATATATATATATATATATATATATATATATATATATATATATATATATATATATAATTTTCTCACAATTCTGTATACTAATATATAATATATATTATTCCTGATTTGACATTTAATCACTATTATTAATAACTATTATTTTATACACTATGAATTTCTTTGTAAATCCCAAGACTTGTATCAAAATCTTTGATAGATTGTTGTGAAATATTGAAGAAAACTGCATCCAGCTTCTGACTACCAACAATTCTGCAGTTTCTCTCTCTATACAGTATGTCTAACACGACTATCGTTTGTCTCCATGATTCATCATAAGCTAATTAAAATACAATCACCTTAGAAACAAACTTCAAAAGCTCGAACAGCTCAACCCGAGCCTCATTTCCAGATCTCAAGCACTTCCTTTTTGAACCTCCTTTGCTCCCACAGGTTATCAATGCGTCTTTTGATTGTTGCCTCAGAAGGTGCTTCATTTATATTCCTCAGTAAAAGTGGGGCCCCCGCAGATGGCTCAGAGTAGCCCGCTTACACTGATCTACGATCAGCTTCCCCAACAAAAATCACTATTATAGCCATTAAGACAAACAAAATTTAAACACAAATTAGCTTTAAAGGACAACTTCAACCAATACTGCATGGGCTAGACAGGGTCAGTGCCATTCTATAGTTACGGTTCTTCGCATTTAAGAGCCAAACCCTGACGTTCTTCTTAATTCTCAAATGGCAGTCCTGACCTACTTAACACAAAAAAAGGTCTCATAAAAACTTGATGATGTGCTTGTAAGTCATATGATAAGTTTCAAATGCTATTGCAAGAACATCACAAAAGACACAAAAGTGTCCTGTTTTGAAATAAAACTGATATATATATATATATATATAGCTATAAAAGCTACATTAGGTAACTTGCAATAGTTGCATTAGAAATATGTTGATTATTATATATAGCCAAAAATTTTAAATGTTAAGGTTTTTTTTTTTTAAATATTTTTGAAAGAAGTCTCCTGCTCTTCTCTCTTCTTCTTGATCATAAATACAGTAAAAACAGTAATATTATTACCATTTAAAAGTACTCTTTTCTATGTGAATATATGTAAAAATGTCATTTATTCCTGTGATGACAAAGCTGAATTTTCAGCATCATTTTTTGATAAATAGAAATTTCAAAAGAACAGAATTTATTTGAAATTGAATCTTTAGTAACATTATACACTACTGTTTTTGGGGGCTGTAAGTTTTTTTTTTTTTTTTTTTTGGGTGGGGGGGGGGGGGTTAAAGTTATATAATACTTTTATTCAGCAAGGATGCATTCAATTGATCAAAAGTGACAGTAAATACATTTATAATGTTACAAAAGATTCAATTTCAAATAAATGTTGCTCTTTTAAACTTTCTATTCATCAAATAATCCTTAAAAAATCAACATTGATAATAATCCAAAATGTTTCTTGAGTATCAAATCATATTAAAATGATTTCTGAAGGATCATTTGACACTGAAGACTGGAGGAATGATGCTGAAAATTCAGCTTTGATCACAGGAATAAATTATATTTTAACATATATTCACAGAGTAAAATATTTCCTTTAAATGGTAATAATATTTCACAATATCACTATTTTTACTGTATTTTTAATTAAATAAATGAAGCCTTGGTGAGCAGAAGAGACTTCTTTCAAAAACATTAAAAATACTAAATACATAAATTTCACTTCAATGCTAAAACATTTTGGTTCAAAAACCTCAGTGAGAAAGACACACCTGCTCTTATACAGAATTCCACACTTGCAGAACAGACACTTTGATTGAAAAACTGAAACTTTGAAGGATCCCCTCCATTTTCTGAGCAAGCGACTAAATAAATCATGTCTTCAATGGAAAAAAAACACTGTCATGTATCACAGTACAGCCAGCCATGAAAAGGACAAACAGACAGACAGCAAAATAGACCGGCAGCAAGAGAAACAGATAGCTATCTCTCTCATGTTCTATATGAATATAGAAGTTTTATAACACATCAAGGCTGTACATTTAATCATCCAGCAGATTGTAGGAGCTGTCCAGAGTGCTGAATGAAAGAAATCTCTGTAACCTGTTGGTGCACTGCTGTTCACTTCAAACCAGTCATTACTAGTGTTATATTATCACTACAATCACTTCTATAATATACATGTCACAACAACGGATTTATGTTTAGACCTGGATATTAATGTGTACCCACAAACAATCCATTTCAGAGTGGACAATAGGCTACTATTTCCAATGCCTAAGGCAGTCATATCAAACCGAACGTTTCCTAAAGAGGTTTCATTCAATAATATGAAAAACAGACTTGGCTGCATTGATTAAATCAATGAGAAAGCAAACAGGTTCTTACATGCTATGATTATTAATGAATGCAGAAGCACGACATAAAATTGGCGCCAGCAAAACAGAAATAGCATCATCGAATTCAAAATGTTTGATATTAAAACGCTCTTAAATGAGCTCGTAAAACCTTTAAAGAAAAAATAAATGGAGATTGTGAATCTTTAAATAATCGAATTAGTTTTCAAATAAACATAATGCAAAATAAAAGTTGATATTATAATGCATATTTCATATGGAAGCCAAGTTTGACTCCTATGTGAGGAAGTCGCGGTGAAATATATATTTCTATCATTTTGCGCAGTAGGAGAGGGACGCACAGAAACCCACTTACATGGACGTGATGTTCCTGAAGAGCTCTTCAATGTCATTATTGTTACTGCCATTGCCCGCCGGATCTTGTAGAGCAAGTAAAGGGAAGAAATTTCCACTGTCGGACTTATTGCAATAGATCTCAGTGGGCGAACAGCTGCATGTTGGCGGACAATCGAGCATGGAGCTCCAATAACCCTGGAAGATGCTTGAAAGAAAGAAAAGCCTCCAGGTGAACGCTGGAACCGCAGAACAGAACCATACATCCATGACTGTTGGGTCCGAAACGACTCGACGTCTTCCAGGGCTGGTTAGGATGGTGATGGTTGAGATCGCTGATGAAGATATGAGTGTTAAGTGTCTAGATGCGTTTGCTACATAAGAGTGCGCGCGCCTGGGAACATCATATGAGGCTTGGCTCGTGATCTGATCGCCTTATCAAAAGAACGAGAGCAAATGCCACAACTCGCCTCGACTTTCCTTTCCACAGTCCATCATAGAGATGCTCTCAGTGGCCAAGCTGGAGGAAAGTACTGCTGAGAGCGGCGATGCTCCGGATGACGAGTATAAAGTCCCACCTACTGGACAGAATTAAGACTGACACCTGCAAGAGGAGGAGGAGGAGGAATCAGATTCTCATCCAACAAAGGCTTTTATGCAAGACTATTGCGCAGTGGGGGATAACAAATAATAATAATAATAATAATAATAATGAAACGATTTATTCATTCATATAAAACTATTTATTTCATTAGTGATGGGTTTTGTTTCCCCCATATTGCCGTTGCTTTTCTGTCGCTGACTTCTTTTTTTTTTTAGTAAACTGATTTGTGAGAAGTCCGGGGTTAGTTGTCACATGAGGACGTTGTCATAAGATCCAATAACACAAATGCTTGTTTTCTTTAGAGGGGATTTTGTAGCCTATTTTGGTTTCAAACACATCCAAACGTAAATTTAAATATCAACAATATTTCATACATTCAACCTTTATTTTGAATGGAAATGGAAAAGGGGTTTTCATAAATGTCATTGTGTTGTGTTTAATATGTTGTACAAAAATTAAAATTAAAATATTTGTTAAAAGTTCACTCAGTAATAGCAAAGACTACAGAATAACACAACGCGTCACTCGTGTTGTTTTGAATCGGAGAAAGTGCAACGTGCAATATGGAGGACTAAGTCCCGCCCTCTAAATAAGAGCCAATCGACAATTGGTAAAATCATCGCGTCACTGCAGCGGCCTTTAGAAGCTCCGGTTTCTATAGAAACAGTCAGATGCGCGCCTCCCAAATGAAGCTGAAGAGACACGCATTTAGGACTGTGCATGCGCATTAGCTTGATCCAGCCTGAATAATACAGTTTTTTATCATGATTCGAGCATTTAGAAACAAAATTTTTTTGAGACAGTTGTCAGATTTCATTGGTTATTTCAAATATGAAATTTAATCGAAAGCTTGGTGAACAGCTTTGGAGAATTTGATGTTTCCCCTTTCAAAGAGATAGGAGCTGCAGTTGAATGCCCCAGAGGCGTTTCAAAGATGACCACCGAGTGAAATGACTTGTCTTAAAGGGACTTTGGTAATAGAGGGTATGCATGTGACGTCACCGTCTACCGTTAAGACTGCGGTTTCGCCCTCTAGTGGCATTGGTTTTCTGCGTGAATGTGCGAAAAAGGCAGATTTGCTTTATGTATTTCCCCGGCGTCGAAATCAGGCACATATAAATGTCAGGAATACGACTTCTGGCTGTATGTCAATATCCATGGGTCAGGTTTATTTGACAAGTTTTAAGGAACACATTCAGTCCCAACCTTTAGTGTAATTCGTTAGTTTTACTCTCGTTTTCGCAGTTCCCCTATTAAATCCAGTCACGCAGCAGGTTCTTTTGCCACTCAGTCCAGCTGAGGGAGCACATTTACGGTGGGAAAGTGACGTTGATGCATACCCTCCATAGCCTACCAAAGTCCCTTTCAAGGAAAGTCTGTGCACTCAGCGGCCATTTTTGCAACGCCTCCGGGCAGCTATTTCGGTCATCCGAGACCAAGTCCTTTTGAATGGGGAAATCCTGAAATCTCAAAAACTGCTTGGCGAACTTACAATTAAATCGAACTTTCCCATAAATGTTGTTTGTTATGCTCAAATAACTTTTAAAAAAATTATTTTTCAGGCTAGATGAGCCAGTGCGCGTGTGCAGTCATAATCGCGAGTCTCAGGTTTCTATGGGAACCGGGATTCTAATGGCAGCTGCAGTGATGTAATGACTTTACTAATCAGCGATTGGCTCTTTTACTTAGAAAGCGGGATGTATTCCACCATATTGCGTGTTGCAGTTTCTCCCATTCATTATTACTATGAGTGAATTGTCTCTCTATAGTCCTTGGTAATACTTCACTCATTAAAAAAATTGGTAACACTTTATTTTACAGTGTCCTTGTTACATATGTTACATGTACTTGTAATGAGGCATAATGGTCTTGCAATGCGCCACGCATTAGGTAATCATGTTGGAAAGGTTACACGTGACGTACGTGGCAGTACAGAGCAAGTGTTTACAAAGCGAACATATCAAATGCCCTTTACAAAAAAAGGGAAAACAATGATGTTGGACGATTTTGAAGTTGGAAGAGGAAATGAGATGGAGTTTTTCGCCCTACCGTGGTACTTCCACCTACGTCATGTGACTTTCCAACATGATTACGTAATGCGTGGCATATCTCAGAGCCGTGCAAGACCAGCATTTGTGGGTAAAAAGTATATGAATTTTTATTTCTTTTAGAAAATGACTGATCGTTTCACTAGATAAGACCCTTCGTCTGGGATCATGTAGAGCTCTTTGAAGCTGCACTGAAACTGACATTTGGACCTTGAACCCCAGTGAAGTCCACTATATGGAGAAAAATCCTGGAATATTTTCCTCAAAAACCTTCATTTCCTTTCGACTGAAGAAAGAAAGACATGAACATCTTGAATGACATGGGGGTGAGTAAATTATCAGCAAATTTTAATTCTGAAGTCAACTAATCCTTTAAGACCATGTGTATTTTTTAATATTATGACATTGTCATTCCATTGCAAGTGCTTGTTTTTGTAAATTGAGAGTGCAAAATATTGTCTGTAGTCATTGACAGCATGCCACATATAGAGTTGAACTTTATTGAACCCAGAATACTAGAAATGAACAGTTTTTATTTAAATGTGACTGAAACAAAGTGACTATTGATTTACATCAATAAAAGTCACTTTAATGGTCATGTATAAATAGCTTCTACAGTAGTTACTATTGTCTTACAGTGATATCTCAGCTACCTCCTACATGGAACACATCCTATGAAACGTGTGTATGTATAGCCTACCAAATGAGTGCTAATTGTTTTCTATGAGCAGAGGTTAACAGGGTTAATTGTAACATTGTTTGGTTTTTCCTCATTTGCTCAGAATATTTGCAAACACAGAACGAGCAAGACAAACAAGTCAATAAGGAAATGCATATTTTAATACATTTTAAACCCCAAAGAGACTTTTTTTTAAATGCATAATGACTTCAGTGAATTCAAAGTTTAAAATCTACTCTTCATGCACATTTTCAAATAAACAGTTATGGCAAAAGAATTCTCTGTTGCCCTCTGAGTATTTGAGTACTTGATCGTATAAACCTTTCTTTCTAAGAAGAGCTCAATAAGTGAATGGTGTGGTATTGTCTTGCATTTCAACTTACAACATCTTGAAATTCCAGAATCTGGATGCATTTTGTAGATCTTAAGTCTGCATTAAACAATGTAAAACCAGAGATTTTAGAGACCAAGTTAGTGAAATTAGTCTTGAGCTACAGTGTAAAAAATTGCTGTAAATAATAAAAAAGAAATCAGTAAAAATAGAGCACAATGCACTGTATTAATTTAACATTTTTTCTGTATTTATTTTTACCTGTATTTAGAATTTTGCACTTCATTGTACTGTGTTTTAGGGTTAACGGAAATGTCAGAAAAATTACTGGATAATGTCTGGGTAATTAACTTTTTCTGTTATTTTACGGATTTTATTTTTTATTTTTTGCAGTGTACCACAAAAAAATCTGTGCTACAAATAAAACACCTTAATTTAAAACAATTAAAACCAATTTACGGCCAAATATATGTTTGTCGAGTAGAGACAGAGGATGTACATTGTGAGATGAACTAAATTTAATATGCAAGGTTTTACACCTCCATCTTTGAATCCATTCACACCCCTTCTAGTACTGGCTGGTTCTGGTCTGAAAACCACAGCTAGACTAAAGCACATCATCTGATCAGCAGGAAACTGGTTGTGGCCTGCTTTCCCCAAACCTTTTGATGTTAAAATCCAGGAAGAGGACAGTCAAGACAATCAGTGACCCGCTCACCGTGATCATTACATCTTTTAAGCACTGGCTTCCAAGAAGTAATTCAGAGCAATCAATGCAAAAACAAGCAGGTTCAAAAATAGCCCTCATGAGCACCTGAAATGCACAACGATGTTGCTGTTCTGGAAAATGGACTTCTGCAGCTTGTCTTATATAATAAAATAGGCTTTAGATATGTACACAAAAAACCCTGTAAAAATAGGTCACAATGTACTGTATTATTTTAACAGAATTTTTACCAGTATTTAGAATCCTTCATTGAGGTGTGTTTTAGGGTTAATAGAAATGTCTGTAAAATTACTGGATAATGTCCAGGTAATGAGCTGCCAGTACTTTTTCTGTTATTTTTACAGTGTGTGTGTGTGTGTGTGTGTGTGTGTGTGTGTGTGTGTTTGGTATGTGGTCCTAGTAAACCTTACGTTGTGGTTACCCATCAGTAATTTTTGACCTTGTGCGGACATTTTATTTTTTATTTTTGGTCCTCATGAGGAAACTCTGTATCTTCAAGGGAACCTATTAAGCTCCTTTTCACAATATGTAATATAAGTCTCTGGTGTCTCCAGAATGTGTCTGTGAAGTTTCAGCTCAAAATACCCCACAGATCATTTATTATAGCTTGTCAAATTTACCTCTATTTGGGTGTGAGCAAAAACATGCTGTTTGTGTGTGTGTCCCTTTAAATGCAAATGAGCTGCTGCTCCTGCCCCCTTTCCAGAAGAGGGTGGAGCTTTAACAGCTCACGCTTCAGATACTCAACAACAAAACTGGAGAATCTCATGCAGCCAAAATGTCAGAAACTGCTGGAGAGACTAAGGAAGAAGTTACAACTTTTAGAATATTTCTGAACGGTTAGTAAATTACAAAACCTTACAAAGACCTTACAAAAAAGACTAAAAACACATGGACTTAAATACACACATCAGGGTGACTGACTAACAATACAATAACGTCATCTGATCAATATTTGAAGGCGGTATAGATATATCCTTCACTGCCTTTGATATCCCACAATCCTCTGCTTTCCATTCTGTGACTGTTAAAGGTACAATTTGTGATATTTTTTCCGCTAGAGGTCGCTAGAAGCCTATTCAAAACAAAGGCGTAGTTTGATGACGCCAAGTTTCAGCGCAGAAACTTGGGACATGTGGTCTCCATCTCAACGGACGGTGCAAAAGAATAGGGATTGGAGTCTGGAAGAACTCATGTTCGTGGATGCGATTATTAACGTTACTGTAGTATGAAGCAGAGCAGGAGCGAGTGTTGCGGGAGCTGAACGAGGAGCTGGAGCGATTGATCAACACATGCCTCACGGGAAGCGGGACTTTTATTATGACACAGTCGCCGGCGCCGCTTCCGCTTTTCCGGTCATGAGTTTACGGGAGCTGTCCTTGTCCACAGAACCAGCGTCAGATGGTAAACAGTAATTATGTTCCATAAATAAGTAACACAATCCACCATAAAACGTGCAAGAAGTAAATAAGGAACTGCTTGAAGCAAGCTAGTGGTTTGCTGGACGCTAGACACTACTTCCGCATTTGTCCACGGCACTGTTGTCATGTGGTTTCTACGTCAGTAAAGGCGGTAACAAAGGTAACTGACGTCATTGACAGGCGACTGCACTGCCCCGTGTCACTGTTTAGAATGGGAATTTTCTCATGATTTACAAGTAGTTGAAAACATTAGAGATATTGTTTGTAATCAGCTGGACAAAATATATAACAATAGCCTAGTGGTTTTTGGATATTTTACTGCAAAATTTTTACATATTGTACCTTTAAGCTGAAAAATAAAGATGGCATCTGAAAGTTGCAGTTGGTGGTCAGTTTGTCGGTAAATGCACAATGTTTTCCACATTTGATATCATTTCTAGCAAGAAATTACTATTGTAGTAATTAAATATTCTCTATTTCTCTAAAGCTCTCACTGTTTTGTTGTAGATCATTAAACCGTTGAGTAGCCTCAAAAGTCTGTCCATCAGTTAGCGTTGTGCGCAAACGCTGCCTATAAAGTCATTGCCTGATAAGGCAAAGAGGCAACAAGTCAGCTGCCTAAGCTTTCGGATGCAGCCATTGAATGAGGAAAACACAAGAAACAGGAACTGGAACAAATACAAACTAAAGGACTACAAAACAAGAGCACAGATATTGCTGAACATGCCTTTATTGTTATGACCTGATAACAATCAGCTGATGTTATTTTGAACCATTCATGCACAAATCCTGATCATTCAAAAGGTAAAAAAAAAAATTCATGCAAGGTTACAGAGTTAACAATTTAAACTGAGACGTGAACATTTGGAATTTAAAATGATGAAAAAATAATTATTGTGGTTTATATTGGTTAATGCAATATTATGATTATCTTATCAACATGGGATGACAGCAAATGGCAGAGGTTTTTAAGACACTGCATGGTGCACAATATTAGTGTTGATGAGGAATAAATAAGATACTGCGTAGTTTAAGTGCATTAGTTTTTTAGAGCCATACCTGAGGCGACAGAATGCCCGAGGGTAATTATGAGGAGCTGTCAAATCGGCTGCAGAAACAAGAGCAGGGCTCACATTCAGTTCAGCGTTAAAGCCTGTCAGCACAGCATCCCACCACTTCTAGATATGTCAAAACCGGCCGAGACAGACAGCACAACAACAACAAAAGAAAGAAAATTAGTTGCATGTCAAGTTAATGTACATCCAGGTTTTGACAAAACACCACGATATGTCATTTACAGTACATGTCTTTATGTATTTTTATATACTTCAGAGGGAATTGTGTGTGCAGACTAATTATTTAAAGATCACACCTCTGATGAACTGTTTTTGAAAGACAGTGTGAAGATCACACTGAATTAGTTACAAGTACTGCATGCTTGATTTGTCCTCGGTATGGATCATAAAATACTAATGAGCTGCATTATATAGAATAGAAAAATGCAAGCGTATAATTGTTCATATTGATTGTACATTAAGTTGACACTTGCACTGAACATTGACATTACAAAGTGACAATATAAATGGTGCAAAAAGAAAATTATAATATTATAATAAAGAACATTTTGAAATTTGTTGATGTAATAACATGCCAGAGGAGGGTGTTTTATGTATGTGGTATATGTGTCGGTTTAGAAGTTTTGCCCTATTTAGATCAGTGTGCCTCTCCAATATGAGCAACATGAGAACAGCCTCACAATCAGTTAATAAATCAATCAATCAATAAATTATCCACTTTAGCTTGAAGTGTAGCCAATAAAAGCCAGCATTTATCCCTCATCAAATACATCAAATACGCTTATTTAATGAACCATAGAGCTGACAACAAATTTCAACCCAGATTTCAGTCCAAATTTGGATATTTAATAAGTTTTAAGCACACTTGTTTCATGACAACATCCCCAAGAACAGTGTGCCTTAATTTGTGAAAATATTTTAGTGATTCTAATGAACCAGAGAGTCCTGTTCAAAGAAACCCCTCAAAAATGAGCACTCTAAAAAAAAAGTGCTGGGTTAAAAAGTACTGGCAACCCAGCTCTGGGTCAAAATTACCCAGCATTGGGTAATTTTATTAAACTCAACTATTGATTAAAATTACTATATTGCTGGCTTAACCCAAAATGCTGAAAATTAAATCGCCTCATTTGTTTGTTAGATACGATCATATACAGTTTTACAACATAAACGCTGCTCAAATTGCAAAATTTATTGAAAAACGATGATGGACAGCAGATCATTCAGAAGAAATGTGATGCAAACAATGGATAATATATCAGTATTTCATGGATTTAACTTTTTTTTTTGGACAAAAAGTACTGTTTTTTGTTTTTTTCAGTGGACACTCATGGACATTTTACCAAAGTGCCACGGATTGGATTCATCTTGCGATCACTATTTCATTATAAA
Source organism: Chanodichthys erythropterus (assembly GCF_024489055.1). Classification (NCBI taxonomy): domain Eukaryota; kingdom Metazoa; phylum Chordata; class Actinopteri; order Cypriniformes; family Xenocyprididae; genus Chanodichthys; species Chanodichthys erythropterus. Next base: position 6,525,982 of record NC_090231.1, on the reverse strand, counting down.
GGTATGAAGTCCTGTTTGATTTTTCATGTGTTTTGCACATCTGGCACAAATTACAATTACTAGTGCTGGAGCATCTGTATCGTAAAAAAGACAAAATTGACAGTAAACCTTTAGAATTTTCTTTATTAATCTTTTAGATAGTATCTTAAAGAGATAGATAGCTTCTTTAGCCTGATAACATGATCACGTCGAGCTCGGCGGGCATGGTTTCATCTCCGCTCAGTTCTAGCCACGTCCCGCCTCTTTGCCCATTTTCAGTTATCAGGGAGTGACATGCGGTGACGCGCTACTAAGATGGCAGTGGCCTCATTTTCGCTTCAAAAATGCTCTTCAGAAATCTACGGGTGACTTCACGGACACTACATCCGTGCAGATTAAATGAAATTGCTTTTTAAAAGTTTTTTCAATAACATTTACATACAACTTGAAAACAAATTTGATCATATTTCGCTTATTTTTTTCCTCACACCAACAAAAGCACTATATCCAAATCTCGCTGCAGCCAGTTTTCTCTCCTATTTTCTCTCCTTCGATTAGCTTCCTTTTTGTTACCATATTCCTGTCGTAGGCGCAGCGGTGTGTTGCCGAAATCTGAGCCGGGGGTGGGCCACTGCGAACCTCAGACCGCTGCTCTGCATCTCTAATAACCGAAAGATACTGTGACAGGCTCCTTATAACCAAAGTCACTTTAAAACAAAGTAATTTCACTCGGCGACCATCTTTGAAACTCCTCTCGTGCATTCAAGTGCAGCTCCTATCTCTTTGAATAGGGAAACATCAAATTCTCCAAAACTTTTTGCCAAGCTTAATCATGACAAAAAAAATAGCATTTTTCAGGCTGGATCAAGCCAATGCACATGCGCAGTCTTTTAGTTTCTATAGCAACGGCAGCTGCAATGATGCAATGACTTTACCAGTCAGCGATTGGCTCTTTTACTTTGAAGGCAGGACTTGCACTTTCTCCCATTCATAGTAATAGGAGTGTAACCCAACAGCTGGGTTGCTGTTGTAAACTAAGTCACCGTTGGAGGGCAGTGGGGAGGGGTGTATTATTATACTGTCAGTGAGATTGACCAGCCTCTATCCCAACGGCTGGGTTACACAAAAACTACCCAACCATGGAAAAAACAACCCAGCGTTTTTTTGTTGTTGTTGTTGTTGTTTTAGTTTTTTGAGTGTGTGCTACTGCAAAATCTGAACTGAATCTGTTGTTACGCTGTGTAGTAGTGCGACTATTACATTTTGTCTACTTTCTATTAACAATATATCCATATGCATGTGTGTGTACATCTACTTGCAGTGCATTCAATGGAACTTATTCAAGTATTTCAAAGCACAGCATTCTAAAAGCTTTAAAATCTTTTTCACAACTGAATGTTAATTGCTTTTAACATCGTCAAAGAAAGATATTTCTCCTCCTGCCTTTTAGTTTCCATTTACCTGTCAAGACACATATACAGCCTTTGTCCTTCTCTGAACATAAATGCTGGCATATATTATTGCCTCTGCATTTAATGTGGCAGTCTTACGGCTTACACATTATCCTCCTAATCACCTGTTTGAGGACTGCCTGTCATTATAAACTGCAATTCTCTCTGGACTGAGAGGTTATCTAATCAATCTTTTGGACCATCTCCATCTGTAATAGCACCAGATTTTAAGCCTCAGGTAAAAAGGCAGCAATATGTTCCTTTATCAACATGTAATGGATTTGGAAAATTACACAACTTAAAGCAAAAGGCTTGACCTTTTAATAATTGAGACATTTGATTGATCTTATGTTGGTCTGCTCAAATGCTGATTGAAAAAGCAGTCTACAACGTGTTGCAAATATTGTAGGCTATATATGTAGCGCTTTACGCGAAAAATAGGATACAAAACAATAGCTGCATTTACATTACTCTTCAAATTGCACAAATTAAAATTGCAAATTGAAAATATGCCCAATGGAAACACGTCAATTTCACAATAACTCCCATATATCGCAAAAAAAAAAAAAACACTAGCATGAGATGGTTTTTCAGGCAATTCGAAAAAGGAATATTTTGCAAAAATGCAATGCAATGGAAACATCTATCATTCTTTAAAGATGGCACGGCATGTTTGGACACGAAGACCAGACAGAGTTCTTTATTAAACTCATAAAAGACAAACGAATTATGGGAATACTGGATACTAAACAACAAAGAAATGCCACAATTTTACCTTGAAGCAGATAGGAGGGAGAAACACCTCATACGTCAGTGCTTCCAAGTATAAGGGGCTTTTTTTGACATTGCATTTACGCCATATCGTAATTACTGTAAATACGAGATTCTGGTTTGTAAGCTGGGAGTTTTTTCTGAAATGGCCGCTGTAGATTCATTTAGGAGTTGATAGTGGTGCCATAGAAATGCACAATTCACAGTCCGAGGGCGCAAACAATTCCGAATATAACATCACGTGTTGTCATTTCAAGATTACGGTAATAACGAGGTGGCGTGAATGTAGCATTAATGTTTGGATAGCAAGCATATGCCTCCTTCGATTAAAAATAATGGCTAGTGCAGTGATTGCGATATAGGCTACTTTAACCTACTAACATCTGTTGACATGATTTTTGCAGTGAAAAAAATATCATTTGGTTACATAACACCATCATTTTGCAATAGTTTTTTTATTGACATTTAGAAAATATTGCAAAAGTTTTGTGCAAATTGGTAATGGAATCCCAGCTAATGTCCCAAATTATTTCAATTACTTAAATCCTATATTCTTTAGAGAGATAATACTAATTAGTTAATAGTTTATCTAACATGAGATGTAGCTATACATGTAACACCTGTACCACTGGTAAAGAAAAAAAAAATGTTTACTAAAGTATTGTATTGTAAGGTGTATTTTCTGTTATGTTTTGTTTTCACTCTGTTTGTCTGAGTTCCTAGTTAGTTCCCTGTTTGTTAATTAGTTTACATAGTTCCTAATTCCACGCACCTGTTCTGTTTCTCTTCAATTACATTTCCTATGTATTTAAGCCATGTGTTTCATTCTGTTGCTTTGTCGGTTCACATTGATGTGAAGTCTGGTTTGTGTTATCTCTTTGGTATTCCAATGTACTGAGAAATTTTGGATTAATAAAGACTGTTTGAATGAATCCCCTTCATCTTCATTGTACCATGACATATATACTCAAAATATTTAAGCCTAAATTTGAGATTTATTTATTTGAATTGCAACTAAAATGTCAATCCATTTGGATTATACATTTTTAAGATAAACAAATAAACTTAATTTGATACATATTTGTCAGTTATAAATAAGCCTAAATGAAACTGGTAGGATTTCTCTAGTACTAATAAACCCAGTTTGGTATAAATACATAATGTCAGGTTTATATATGTATCATAAACAAGTCCAATTTAACTGAATAATGCTTGTTTAACAATGTTCATACTTTTTAACTGAATAAATGTAATGGTTTAAAAATGAACAGATGATTCTAAGCAATTTGAATACATGCATTTTTTTTAAATCTTACTTACTGTACCTGTTTAATTTATGCATGACAAATATGCATCAATTTATTAGTTTGTTTATGTAACAACTGTGTAATCCAAATGGATGGAAATTTTATAAACAATTAAATTCATAAATCTTAAACTTAATTTTCAAGCCTGTCACCAAGGTTACTGGAAGAAAAATGATCAACCATTTAAGTAAAGAGAAAAGATAAAAGATAAAGAGCATGGACAAACTAAATATTCTGAATGCTTATCACCTCCTTTCATCCTTAAATGAAGTCAGATTTTGTACCCTATTCATGGAAAGTGTCAAGGAAAATATGCAATTTACTAATGAGAATCAAATTGGCTTTGTTGTTCACAGTTATTATTACAAGATCATTGTGGACACTGAGGTGTTGAAGCAATCATTGTGCACAGAATGTGTTGTTCTGATTGAGGGGAGCTTCAGTTTGCCCTAAGAACTTTGATCAGCTTTTCTTGATCTCTCTCTTTCACAGGTGCCAAAAAAATTTAGAGTCTGCGACACAGTTGCCTATTTTAGGCAAGATGCGCTCTCTGAAAGAAAAAACTTAATTTAATGGGAGCAAAACCCACTTTCAACAAACATCTATTAGAGTAGCGCTTTGACTTGTAATACATCAAAAGCTTGGATTGGGTTGGAGGGAGGTGTTGTTCTAAAGAATCAAAAAATCCCCATGAGTCAGACAACTTTTGAGGGATTACAGATGCCATTATGAAGTTCTCTACAAGGAACTTCATCAAACAATCTTTTTTCCCAGTAGGTTGCCCCTGGGAGACGAGTCTCCGTCATACTGTGAGATACCGCACTGTAGAATCAATGTCTAGCAGCCTCAGAATACATCAGATGGTCAAGCGAGACAATACCAAAGGGGGCTTGATGCCCCCCATCAGTGTAGCAGCAGTTTAATAAAACAATACTGCTGTTGGCGGCACAGAGCGACAAAGAAAAAGTGTGAGTGAATGAGGCAAAGACAGCATCAGGGGACCTTTACTCTGTCACCCTTAATTAAAAATGGATTCATCAGAAGTGAGCAGAGAGAGAGAGAGCGACAGAGATTTTCAGGTCACCATACCAGTGTCTATTAAAAGAAATTATAAAAACCCTTTTGTTCAGCTAGCTGGGACTCTGAAGTACAGTTGGCACAAGATGAATTGTGAGTGGCAATGCAAATGCAATGTTACAAAAAAACCTTATTTTTCACATATTTTACATTGTTGTAGCACCTCCCTTTTAGTAATGCCCTGTTTAGTTCCTGAATCCCCTCCTTCTGAAAAGTGCAATGTGCTCTGATTGGTCGGCTGGACCAGTGTGTTGTGATTGGTCAACCACTTTAAATGGTTACAAAAGTTTCACGCCCCTTACCAACCCCGAGTTTTAACACACTACGAATACAACTCAACCAGGCCACAGCCCCTTTATTAGCGTATGCCTTAGGCAGAATTAGGTAAATGAGGATTATTGTGACATGGAAGCTCCTGGAAGAATGCTCCTGGAAGAAAACTCAAGATTACAATTGAGGCATTTCAGGGAGTTCAGAAACAGTAAGCAAAGCACTGATATAGAGAACAACTCCCGCTGGAGTGACTTTGTGTTTTGGAACTTACAGACCTTATTCATGCTCAAACAGCAACATTACACACTGAAGAAATTTATATTAAAAAAGCATAATAGGTCCTCTTTAATGTAAAAAAAAAAATAGATTATATTTTTGGTCATTTAAAACTGCAGCAGCAGTAGAACTAGTGATGCTTGCCTTTAAAGTATTTGTTGAATTATTTATTCTTTTAGCTGACCACATAAAAAGGTTGTGTCACAGTCACAGATAATGGTGGCTGTAGTGAAGCGCACGACTCAGGAAATACTCAAACAGTCTTTAATCTAATGATCAACATAATATAACTCAGAGAAACACAACCACATATACATCCATGACAACGGACAAATGAACTGAGGGAACACAAGGGGTGCGTCTCAATCAGCTCCCTAGTTTAGTAGTCAGGGCAATTATCAGGGAATCAGCCACACTCATTTACATGATATACTGATTCACGACCTAGGGAGCTAGGGAGCTGACTGAGACGCAGGGCAGGACTTAAATACACAGGGGCTGATTGACTGAAAGGGAACAGGTGTGGGGAATTAATCAAACACCCAAGGAGGCTATCAAGCAAGGTAACACAAGTGAGCAGAAGGCAAACACAAAACTAGAGACAAAACAGGACTAAAATTAACATAAATTTGACATTACTTCTGGAGGAGGATGCAGAGCAGGCAGAGGCAAGGGAACCAGGGACAAAGAAGGAAAGACCAGGGTGGCGAAGATGGTGGGAAGAGCCAGGGTGGAGACAGGAGCAGGAGGAGCCCTAAGATGCCCTACAGCAAAGCTGAAGGAGGAGGGAAGAGCCATGGTGTTGAACTCGATGCCATGGGGATGATGGATGGAGACAGGCGATATAAATCAGAGTGATACCGCAGGCTTCGGAGACTGAGCCACAGCGACAATCACCTGAGATGGAACCAGGGTACCGGAGGGCTGAGGTGGAGCCGGGGCAACTGATGGCCACGGTGGAGCCGGAGGGAGGGCAGAGCCAGATGGAGCCATAGGGGTGAAGAGAAGTAGCATAGCGGACTGCTCGCAAGTCTGCAGTGTAACGGCCGTTTCACACATAATCCGTCTGCAGTGCGTATGCGTTGCGTATTTTTTTACGCACCCATGTTAACGGATTAGAGCGTTCACACTGCACGCAGTTGCGGTCCGTCATTGCGTTCCAGGAGCGGTGCGTCTGCAGCAGTGCAGCGATCGTTTACGTACCGAGTCTATTTTTGATGTGCTGCAAGTGCAGCACAGCAGATTGTGTGTGGGCAAAATGAACATGAATTGACCTGAAATTGTAAAAAAAACTGAAATTATGCACATTTAAACTACTTTGTACATTTAGTACATTACATAAAGAATTTTTTTTTTTTTAAGGATTTAACGGCATGCCAGCAACAGGCTATATTCATGCCAAAAGGAAACATTTCAATTTCACAGTTCAGTTGTATCATTTCAAAACAATTATTTTATTTAAAAAAAAAAAAAATGAAAAATTTAGTTGCATAATGCGATCAGATATGTTTTTCCCCATCGTTGGAGGCTCGCATCCCAGCAGGCAATGACAGGTGGACCTAAACCAACCTTTTCAAAAACAAGGCGACATGGATGACACTCGGCTCATCGTTGAGGTCGAAAAACAAACTTCTGTATGACCCGCAGAATGCATTGTACAAAGATTTGACTACAAAGGAAAAGGCATGGGAAGCAGTTTCGTCGGCTGTTGGTGTCGACAGTAAGTTTTCAAATCTTTGTGTCATGTTTATGTGTACTAAACTACTCCAGCAACTGTCAATATATAAGCGTAAAGAATATAACATTACGTTATTTATGTTTATGGTTTTTCAAAATGATTACAAACATATTATTGCTGTAAAGCCTATGTGTTGTTCGTGAATACAGTAGTGTTGCTATCTTTTTTTTGTCATTAGCATGTAGGTGTATACATTTAAGTTTACGCATTAAATAGCTCGTTGTACATACATTTGTATGTTTTTACATGTCATTTATATAGGGCAGACCATGAGGTTGTTATAAAACGTCTTAATGTATCAATGTACATCTAAATAAGTATGTTGAAAGTGTACATAATGTATAAATATAAATCTGGAGTACACATTTACTATTTTGATGATTTTTCATTTTAGTAAATATTATACATTTCTACATTTTGAATATAGAAATGCAATTTTTAGTTTAAATGTCTATGTTCTTAATATAATAAAAGTAAAAATTGCATATTATCAATGTCAATGGGGAACTTGTGGCCTAATTGTTAGAGAGTTTGACTCCTAACCCTAGGGTTGTGGGTTCGAGTCTCGGGCTGGCAATACCACAACTGAGGTGCCCTTGAGCAAGGCACTGAACCTCCAATTGCTCCCCAGGCGCCGCAGCATAAATGATGCCCACTGCTCCGGGTGTGTGTTCACAGTGTGTGTGTGGACTTTGGATGGGTTAAATACAGAGCACGAATTCAGAGTATGGGTCACCATACTTGGCTTTATGTCACGTCACTGTCATGTGTATATTTATAATCATAAATATTTGGATTTACTTCCATGTATTCAGGCAGACAAATATATGAACAGTTATATATTAAGATTAACATTAATGTATTTAGATTGAAAAAAATAAAGGAAATATTTTTGTACAAATATGTATATTCAATATTTCATGTTATGAAAAACTAAACATTTGTCCTTACACAAAATGAGACAAGAACTATTTAAAGTATTTTATATTTTTTACTATTTTTCCTTTCAACAATTTTCCATAATTTTTATCTACCACCACACACAAAAATATAACTATTTACAAGTCAACATGTCCTGTACGTTCAACGCAGGACTATTTTCAAATTCTTTGATTATGATAATACAAGTCTAGATCATCTGTTCTTGCCAGGAAACACAGCCTTCTGGGGAGTTGAAAAATGTGCAAAGCCTCTCGCGTACATCATAGGCTTCCCTGCATCCCCTATTGCCACCCATATTTCTCACACATGGTAGCACTTCCCCTCTTTCTTCAGCCTCATCCAGCCACCTTTGGTTCTCGGAAGGATTCAGGAGGAAGTTGTGGAGAATGCAGGCTGCAGTGACCACAGAATCAGCATTCGATGGCTTCACATTCATCTTTGTGTGGAGAACCCTCCATCTGGATGCAAGAATGCCAAATGCACACTCAATAACCATTCGTGCCCGAGACAATCTGTAGTTAAAAATGCGTCGCCATTGTGGAATTTGCCTCCCAGGAAATGGCCTCATCAAATATGTCTTGAGAGGAAATGCCGCATCTCCCACCATGGTGTATGGCATTGGCCCTTGCGCTCCAGACCCTGGCAAAGGGCAGTCAGCAGGCACAGACAACGTTTTGGCCTCCATTGCTCGTCCAAGTGCTGAACCACTATACACTCCTCCATCGCTTGTTCTTCCAAAGTCACCCACTTGCAGAAAAGTGAATCGGTACTCAGCATCAGCCAGTGCAAGGAGGACGATAGAGAATGTTCCCTTGTAATTAAAATACAAGCTCCCTGAATGTGCTGGTGACACTAAGGTGATGTGTTTTCCGTCAATTGCACCCATGCAATTAGGAAAATTCCATTTCTCCCAAAACTTTGAAGCAATATTTTGCCACATTTCCTCTGTTGGTTTAGGTAACTGTGAGGCCATCATTTTCCGCTCAATTGCTCTGCATGTCATGTGCACAGATTGAGCCACGGTGCTTATCCCGAGCCTATATTGAAATGCTAGACTGCTGAAACTTTCCCCTGTGCCAAGGAATCTGTGAACAAAAGAAACAACAATGTATTAAATTATAAATGTACTTTCTATTTCAGTTACTGAATGCAAGCGACGATGGAGGCTGTTAAGAGATGCTTTTGTAAGAAGTAAAAAACAAAAGAAAATGCCTAGTGGTTCTGCTGGTGGCACTGTCAAGGAGTGGAAGTATGAACGAGTGATGTCTTTCCTGTTGCCCCATATGCAAGTCAGAAGGTTAGTATATGTCAGATGTTGACATTATAACTCAACAACGTATTGGAAACAATACTTGTAACATTTCAGAAGTACCTTTTTTTATTAATGATTAAATGTTTTCAAAATGCATAGCTATATTACATTGTACATGTACAATTAATAACACCTGTTATTATTTCAGTTCAAAAAACACTTTGGAACTGGAGGATGAACCAGTGGATATGAGTGTGGCTGAGGAGGATGTTGATGCAGAGATCTGCCAGCTAAGCAGATCACAAAGTCCCTTTACTGCTATGCAAAGGCCAGCAACACCTGCACTGGAAAGTCAAATATCTCCAGCCCCCACACCACTCCAAGGCACGTGTACTCCTCCACTATCAACACAAGTACCTGATACACCCGCCCTACATCCCAGAGTGCAGTCAATAAGGAATGAAGGTCGACAGAGACAAAAAAGGAGAAGAGTTGATTCACCTAGTCCAACTGAACAACAACTTCTGGATATTATCACTCAACCAACAACTACTGCTCCACCACATGTACCAAGACAGGAGGATGAGATGTACTACTTTGCACTCAGTTTAGTGCCTAAACTAAGCAGGCTTCATCCGAGGAACCGAAATAGGGCACAGATCCATATCCTCAATTACCTTTCAAATTTGGAGTTAGACGATGAAAATCAACAACATCAAGCCACTCAAGCTGGCCCTGTGTTGTCACGTACCCAAACACCAGGATTTCAGCCAATCCACCCCATTACCTCCTGCCACAATGTCCAGACCCATCACCCACACCATGTGTCACCCCCCAACTACATCCTACCATCACCATGGATTAGAACAGGATTCCGGTGCTGTTTACCATCAGTTACCTTAGTTCTGAAATGTTACATGTACACTACACTTATTGGCTTATTGTGAATTATTAATATGTGTGCAATATTTTAATATTTGTTCATTTAGGTCATGCCAATAATTTATTACGTTCATGTTCTTTTCAAGGTGTGCAGTGTTGCTGTTATTAATCTTATATTTAAATTTTTTTCCATATGTGCAAGACTGATTAGAATATTACACTTCAGATAGTTAAGTAATATACTATACGTATTATATATTTGTTATAACTACACTTGTTGAATATTTCATTTGTAAATTTTAAATATATGCAAAATACATTAATAAATACAAATTTAAAGAAACATAGCATTGTATTTATTACTGTACACATGTACTTTTTAAGTATTCAAACTGTCCTTACCTCAGTGTAACAGCAAGCCTCTGCTTTGGTTCGATGGACAACCGAAAAGTTGTTGTTTGTCTTGTGATGTCTGCTCCAACCAAAGAAAGAACTTGATCCATTTGCTCAGCAGACATTCTGAAGTATTTCATGTGCCGGTCACTGTCGAGACGAAGTTCAGAGACAAGGTGGTGATATGCTCCAAGTTGTCTTCTCCGCTGGTTGAGTGGGTGAACCCACACTCGTCTTCTACTCCTCCGTAATCTTCGTAACAGCATAAACAGCGCGACGGCCTTTCTCTTGTCAACAACACGCACTACATGCAAAATAAATAAAGTAATAATGCTGATAATTCTTTTTCACGATATTTTTAGCATTTACAATATGTATTTACATTTACGACACACAGAATAAGAAAAAACTTACCCATTGTTGTATTGGTAAAGCCGAAACTAGAGAATCTCGTAACGCACTGCTAACGTGTGCTGTGTGAAAGCACAATGGCCGCTTCCTGTTTCAGCAACACATACGCACTGCATACGGACCGCACACGCACTGCAGACGGATTATGTGTGAAACAGGCGTAAGTGAGGGGATGTCTGACCAAGGTGGACCCAGAGGGTCAAGGGAGCCCGGTGAAGCCTTAAGGCCGATAGTCCCAGGTGGAGCCGAGGGAGAGTGGCGACAAGGTGGAGGAGTCTGGATGACAGGCCAAGGTGGAGTGACGGGATCAGCAGCTGGAAACAGAGCTAGGGGATCCCTTTGTCTAGGAGGAGCTGGATGCTGTAAGGCACAAGGTGGATCCACGCCTCAGAGGGGCGATAGAGAAGAAGGAACCAAGGGGCTGACAGGAGACAGTGGCGACTGGGCAGAGGAACTGGAAGCTGGAATTTGAAGAGGAGTTTGGAGAGGGAGACTGGGAAGGATCCTAGGAGACGCAGGAGGCTTGAAGCTGGACAGATCCAGCAGAGACACAGGAAAACTGGGACTAGATGGGTAGCGACAGCTCACCCTCTGTGACGGGAGTGTAGGCGGGGCTCCACTCCATGCCCTCGAACACCATGAGTACTCCTTTGGGGATGGGTAATGTTGCCAGCTTAGTTACTTCATGATGTGCTGGCAGTTTCATCACAGCAGGCTCTGCCAAATGGTCATGGCAGGCTGGTCTCTGGATTGGGAGCGGGGCAGGTGACTTCCTCCTCAGCGAGGCCGATGGCAAATTGCTGAAACTTCACACATTCTGCAGACACCAGAGACTTATATTACATCTTGTGAAAAGGTCTCCTTTAAGCAGCAAATCAGCATATTTAGAATAATTTCTGAAGGATCATGTGTATCACATTGTGAAAATATTTCATAATATTACTGTTTTTACTGTTGATCAAAATAAATGCAGACTTACTTCTTTCAAAAATCTTACCAACCCCAAACTTTTGATCAGTAGTGACAGGCTGTTTTCCATCAGTGTTGTTAATAACATACATAAGTTGCGAGTTTTCCCATCTTCTTAAACCAACAATTAGATTCTGTCCATCTCTAAACTGTTAATTAAAAGGAGGGTCAGTCAAGGGTAATAAATAGAAAGCTGCGTACTTCCCAGAACCACAAACAACAGAACTGCTGGGGATCAGCACTTGACAACATTCATGTCTACTAAAGGGCCCCGACAAGGTTTGTCACAATGAAAAAGTTAGACTTAATTTGTCGCCCTTCTCACATTGAGGATGTCGAGAGAGAAACACAATATGTAGAATGCCCAGCAGGAGGCAAATGACATTTGAAAACAGCATCTGTGTCAGTTTTCAAATGATTTCAGATATGTGTCATTTAAGACAATCTGAAGTTAATTGAACATGAACAGTTGCAAATACAGTTTCACTCAGAAATGATACCATTTGTTCATGTATATATTTCTTTCCTTACAAAAATATACTGGGAAATCCCAGAGGGAACTTCTGGGAAACATTTTTGCCCCAAATGATCCATAAGCTAAATACAAATCACAAATGAATATACCTTTTTATATGAGATTATAATTTGATTACATTTCTCCCAAAATAAATAAATAAACCAGAACTGAAACATCATGAGGCAATTTTTTGGTGCATTTGCTATGCAGGTAAGGAATATTCTTTTTAATTCTATGCTTACACAAAGAAAGGTGCCATTAGTTTCATTATTTCTTCTCACATCAAAGACACTCAAGGCGAACCTTTATCCTGGATCCTGATGGTTGTTTGATCTTGTCTGAAAATACAGTTCAAGGACAAGTTTGAAAAAGTGAGTTGAAAGGTAGGAAAACTCTCCAAGCTTCAAAAGCTGTCCAACAACAGCACATTAGACATTATTATATATCGTCAGAAATTCAAGCATTTCATACATCATCAGCAATTCAGACATTTAATTGCATCATATGAGTTCAGTTCAGCTCTATACATTCATTATTAGTGACAGACACCATAGTGCAATGGGATGTATTTTGATTTTGTTTCAAGTGGATGACCTAGATGTCAGAATATGAAATTAATGATAGCTATGTTGATGAGACGACCAAATAACTCACAAAAAAAAAATGTGTGAAATATGAACAAAAAGAAGAATATGACAGATATAATAATTCACACACAAAAGAATGTATTATTCTTCTGAATTAGTTTATGTAATCTTTGAAAACTATGTATACTTTATATGAAAGGAAATGTTAATCTTTTTTTAAGATACTTAAACTTTGAGATGGTTTCAAATAAAATCACAAACAGTTATGGATGTGAAACCAGGAATCAACCAAAGATACAAACCAGCTAGTAATGTAAACACAAGACAAAGAGCAGAGGCTAACTCGGGGTATAAATACACAGTGGCAAGAGTAAGGTAAGACTCTAATCAATCAAACAATGAATAACTAAGGGAACCAATGAAACAGGAACTAAACACACTGGAACTGAACACCATAGATATATATCTATCCATAGATTCCTCATTAGTGGCTATTTCTGTGGGCCACTTTACGTAAGCCATCCACCATATTGGAATGGTCAGCGTATTCGAGAGCAAGCTGATTGAGCATCTGCAACCTTAGACGTATGTATGAATATCTATATCTGCAATAGACTTCAGCAGATGAAGTTAGTTTTGCTAAACTAACACAATACAAGAAGATGAAGGCATTAGCTAATACAACATTGAAAAGTTACCATAGCATAAAAACCTGTAAAATTATACATATAAAAACAAAAACAAACAGATTCTCACCTGTGAAAGGTTATCCCATTTCTTCAGCAATTTAACTCAATGTGGTGGCATCATTGATTCTTACTCTGAGTGACGACACGTTGACCGTTACAAGATGGCGGGCGCATCGACGTGTCTGGAGTGGTCAAATGTGACATCTACGTATATGAATCTATGCTGAACACAGGCAAAGTAATACAAAAGAATATCAAAATAAAGGTCCATGCACAGAGAATTCGCGACAGATATGGCTGATAATTCTTTTGTCAGCATACCATTTAGCAATCAATTTATTTTATGGCTGATAACCATTAAATCGGCTATTATTTTGTCCAAAAAAAAAAAAATGAAAAGACTAAAATCTCATTTTAAATGCTTAAAAAGTTATTTAAGGCATCGCAACATACAATGTACAGTATGAAAAATGGTTGTTCACTTGCTTAAGATTACACTACATTTTTGCAGTAAAATATCCAAAAACCACTAGGCTATTGTTATATATTTTGTCCAGCTGATTACTAACAATATCTCTAATGTTTTCAACTACTTATAAATCATGAGAAAATTCCCATTCTAAACCGTGACACGGGGCAGTGCAGTCACCTGTCAATGACGTTAGTTACCTTTGTTACCGCCTTTACTGACGTAGAAACCACATGACAACAGTGCCGTGGAAACTACGCCTTTGTTTTGAATAGGCTTCTAGCGACCTCTAGCGGAAAAAAATATCACAAATTGTACCTTTAAAGGATTACCAAAAATGAAAACTGCTTTCATTTTGAACCAAAGTCCCTTTAAGACAAGTAATTTCACTCAGCGGCCATCTTTGAAACGCCTCTCAGGCATGCAAATCAAATTCTCCAAAGTTGTTCACCAAGCTTTCGATTAAATTTCATATTTGAAATCACCAACGAAATCTGACAACAAGTGTCTCATAATTTTTTTTTCTAAACGCTTGAATCATGAAAAAAATAGCATTTTTCAGGCTGGATGAAGCTAATGCGCATGCACAGTCCTAAGTGCGCATCTCTACAGGAAGCACGCGTCTGACTGTTTCTATATATGCGATGACTTTACCAATCGCTGATTGGCTCTTATTTAGAAGGCGGGACTTATTCCGCCATATTGCGCGTTGCACTTTCTCCCATTCATAATTATACGAGTGCACCGGCTTTCTATATATATTCTTTGTTTAGAACCCTGTCATTCCAAACCAGTATGTCATTTTTTTCTATGAAACAAAGGCAGAAACTTTGGTCATAACAAAGAAAGTAAAAGGGGTCTTGTGTTCTTTTTGGACATCAATGTCGCCCTCTGAATTCACAAACATCTCTTATAACAGCTGATAAATGATAAGTTAAGTTATAAATGTAAGTACTTTGCAGGTTGAAAATGCAATGCAATGAGAATTTGGCATGGCATATTCCTTTAAGATTCCCCTAAGAAATAAAACTACAAGGTAACCCAGTTTTCAGTCATAAGCCAGCATGATTTTGTGATCATTATGTCATAATTAATTTAGAATAATTAATGGGGTGGATCGTGCTGTAGCTCCAAGGTGGATTTGAACTTTGGGCCTCAGAATTTGAGATGGACAATCTAGGCAGTTAGCCAGAGGGAAGGCTTCCAGCTCACCGACCCAACTGCAGTTTAATGCTTGAGAGAGATGCACACCGTTAACATTAATTAAAGTTTTGTGCCATGTCATTAAGCAAATTTTCTTAATTTGTGCTATTATCACATATGACATATGTTGCCTCCTTTTTGCTTTTTAGCGTTTTTTCAAACCTAAAATACCTCAAAATGTGCAGCTTGTTCAGGAAAGGTGTGGTGTTACTTTTCTAAGCGAAGTAGTGGCAATGTAAGTCTATGGGATTTTGTTGGTCGTAACACCTAAAGGTGCCCTAGAATTAAGAACTGAATTTATCTTGGCATAGTTAAATAACAAGAGTTCAGTATATGGAAATGACATACAGTGAGTCTCAAACTCCATTGTTTCCTCCTTCTTATATAAATCTCATTTGTTTAAAAGACCTCAGATGAACAGACAAATCTCAACATAACATAACAGTGTTAATAGAGTCACTGAAGACCGCCAGCCAAGGTCAGGATTTTCACTAAATAATACATTAAATTTTATTATTCAATTAATTTTCATTTTAGGATGAACTATCCCTTTAAGTCTCATACTTAAGGGGAAAATTTAAGGTGCAATGCAACTGGGTATTGGGATGGCATTGTGTTAGCAAGTTTTGCACAAGCAAACAGTCATACTTTCTTCAGAAAATATAAAAATCTAGTTTCTTTAAGTAATATTCATCTTTTAAATTATGCCTATTAAAATTACAACTAAAATGTGTGCCAGTGAAGATGGTGTGAAAAGCATATGAAAAGAGCAGAATAATTGTAGTCCTGTTTCATGTTCTGAACACATTTGGAAATAAAAAAAAATAAAAAAAAAAACGTCCTCAAGAACATCGAGTACAGGTGTTTTTTGTCAGTAAGAGGAAATAATGTGGGATGAAAGTATCTCAGTTATTGTGTGTGTCACACAACAGCAGAGCGACTAGTGTGGGTGAAGATAGGGCTGATCAACAGCATTAAAAGAAGGAGGAGAGATATGTGAGAGGAGAGATGTGTATGAGCGAGGTGATAAAGGTGAGAGCATCTGTGTTAGCTTGGAGACCATGTGTGAATGATGTTTTCTGTCACCTTTCTCAACTCTTGCACTTTAGAAAAGGTAAAGACAGATAGGAAAAGATCACAGTCTTCCATATCTGCATTATGTACTATAGGACTCTATTTCAATTATACATAACCACATTACCTACTGTGAACTTAACTAGAACATTAAGTTGCAAAACATATTTATGCATTAGTATGCATAATAATTGGCTTGGGGAGTATGGGTGCAACTAGCAATTTCCACCATGTTGCCCAGGTAAAAAGTTACAGTTCATTAAACATAATGACACCTTAACAGCAGAACATACTGTCACGCAATATGGGTTGTCACAGTGGAAAACTGATATAATGAATAGAATTTATAGTCTTTTTATTGGATCTTCAGCAAAGGGTAAACATATCACAATTTGTACCAGGCTGCAAACATGTTTTCTTCTGCTGTAAAGTTGGGCATTTTAACATGGGACTCAATGAGATTCTGCTCTCTTTTGGAGCCTGTCCCTAGCGGCCAGTCGATGAATTGCAGTTTAAGTCACCTCCGTATTGGCTGCAAGAGAAACTGGGGGAGGTTGCCGCTTGGTTGAAACTCGCGGTTAGAGTAAGGGGCGTGACATTTTCAAAACACACTTGAAGCAGTTGACCAATCACAACACACTGTTCCAGCCGACCAATCAGAGCACATTGCACTTTTCTGAAGGAGGGGCTTCATAGAATCAGGAACTAAACAGAGCGTTACTGACAGACTGGGAAGAGAGGAGCTGCAACAATGTCAAATATGTGAAAAAGAATGTGTTTTTTGAACATTCAAGCATGAAAATCTGTTCTAGTAGACCCAAAAAACAAAACAAAATCAAGACTTTGTAAAATAATATAGTCTCTTTAAAGAGCAAAGGGTAACACACCCACATTACAAACCATTGTTTTGGCCAAAGAAAATAATTGTTTTCTATTTTAATATGTTTAAAAATGTAATTTATTCCTGTGATCAAAGCTACATCCTTACATGATCCTTCAGAAATCAATCTAATATGCTCTTATTCATTCTAATATGTGCTAATTAATTTTTTTCAACTTGAACTAGACTAAATGTAAAATTTTTCATCACTGTGCTTCACAGTTGTGCATGGTAGCTGTTTATAACCACATCCAGTCAACTATACTCTAGAATCACAACAACATTGATCAGTCTTGCTCCTATGTGAGGTATCTCATCTTTTAAATAAATAAGTAAATAAAGATTGGCAATCAAGCTTCCAAATATTTCTCATTCCTCACATGCATTTTTTCATTCAGGTAGGGAAATTTTTTTTACTCGTGGTCCTGCATAAATGAGCATCTGAAATGTTTGCCATTGTCAAACACTGGAGTTGCAAACAATTTGCCTCATCACTGAAAGCATATTTACAGCCACAATAATGTGGCTTTGCTTGTTACTAACTCTACACTGTTCCATTTTACAGAAAATACAAAAATATTTCCAACAGCAAACACTGAAGAGAAAAACAATGTTGAACTATGATTAAAAAAAAAAAAAAAAAAATTATAATAAAAACTGATGCTATTTTTAGAGTCATGTGGATTTGAAATGCAACTCCCAATATATAATATTTTGGACAATTTCTTTGATAAGTTTCAAAAGTAGTGAATTATTATTATCATTCATTCTCTTTCTCCATTAAAAGAGGGTGTATGTACGGTCTACAGCTCCCGTAAGGTGCGCACATATTTATGCTAAGTTTACTTTAGCTTGTCAAGTAGTACCAAGTACCAAGCTTGTCAAGTGGTATTATTTTCAATTAATGTACATAGTAACCTGGGTTCAAATCCTGGAGCCTGATGTATAAACATTGCGTATGCACAAAAAAAGGCATTGCAATGTGAGTATGCAATGTTTATATACCTCAGGCCCCAGGATTTGAACTTAGGTTACCTTATACATTAATTGAAAACAATATCACTTGATAAGCTTGTCTAAGGGTATGTTTACACCACAACGATGTACTAAAAACGGAAATGTTTTTCTTTTGCACTTTTCTCGTACAGATAACACCATTGTCAAAACAATCCCCGTTCACACGGATCAGCGAAAACGACTGAAAACGCTGTATTATTCATGCCAGACATGCAAAGACATAAACAGGGACAGGCAAAGGTCGAGACAGGCGGCAATCAAACAGAGTCGGGTCACAGGCAGAGATAGGGGCAGGCGGCAGTGAATCACAGGACGGCAACAGAATAACGATCCACAAGAAAAACGCTCAGAAATGATCATCGGGGCAAATCAAGACTTCGCAATGTGTGTGCATGTGTGTGTCTTAATGGGTTAGTTCACCCAAAAATGAAAATTCTGTCAGTAATTACTCACCCTCATGTTGATACAACCATGTAAGTCTTTCTTTCATCTTCTGGTCACAAATTAATATTTTTGTGATTAAATATGAGCGGTGGAATACTCCTCCAGTGGCTTTAAGGGGGCACAAACTTGTCCGTCCAGAAAGTCAGTGAAGAAAATGTTTAAATAGTCTTAAATATGCCACTACAGTGGCTCAACCGTACATTTCTCAAGCGACGATAATACTTTTCGTGCAAAAAAAAAACAAACAAAAGAACGACTTTATTCAACTATTCATTTTCTCTCTTGTAGGCCTCTGACGTTAGTTCATGAGAGCTCCATGACGCATGCGCGAGAACTAAACTGACGACGGTCTTCTTCTACTACTACTTGTTACTGGCTGCTCACTCCTAAGGAGTATTACCGCCACCTAGTGTTCAAGATGAAGTGCTGGCATAGCTGGAAGCGCTAAACTTTGTTTACAAGCAGGTGAACGCGCGCGCTGTATGTAAAAACCATTATTTGTAAATATGTCGGCAGATTTTGACGTAGATGAAGACTTTTTTTAACCAACCTTACTTATTCGAACCTGAATACACTGACATTGAAATGCAAGAGATGGAAGAGGCTGCCGCTGCAACACAACCACAGTCTCAAGCTTCTGAAAGACAGAGAGCATTGGAGAGCTGGTGGTGTAAATGTAATCAGTGCCAGGCGATGCCAACTGAACAGGAGAGCATGTGCTGCATCGATTGGGACATTGTCATGCCACAGCTTGAAAATTTGGATAACGCAGACAATGGGACAAGTGTATTTCGCTGTATAACCGAGGATCCCGGTTTTCTGCCCCTGCTAAGTCGAAGTGTTTTAGAAGTGTTTTTTAATTTGCCTAAAGTGAACTGGAAGAGACGTATGAGGCCAGAAGGATCGGCTGGCACTTTATTTATGGAGTAAGTAGGTTTGTTTTGACTGTAGAATAATTACACGTGCAGCCTAGCTTTTTACAATGTGTTTTCTTTATCATCTATCCTTATGTGTGTAAACACTTTCTATTTCTTTTTTTTTTCTGTTTACAGTCAGTACAGACTTCATCTACGTCAAAATCTGGCGACATATTTACAAATAATGGTTTTTACATACAGCGCACGCGTTCACCTGCTTGTAAACAAAGTTTAGCGCTTCCAGCTATGCCAGCACTTCATCTTGAACACTAGGTGGCGGTAATACTCCTTAGGAGTGAGCAGCCAGTAACAAGTAGTAGTAGAAGAAGACCGTCGTCAGTTTAGTTCTCGCTTATCTGTCATGGAGCTCTCGTGAACTAACGTCAGAGGCCTACAAGAGAGAAAATGAATAGTTGAATAAAGTCGTTCTTTTTTTTGTTTTTTTCCGCACGAAAAGTATTATCGTCGCTTGAGAAACGTACGGTTGAGCCACTGTAGTGGCATATTTAAGACTATTTAAACATTTTCTTCACTGACTTTCTGGACGGACAAGTTTGTGCCCCCTTAAAGCTAATGGAGGAGTATTCCACCGCTCATATTTAATCACAAAAATATTAATTTGTGAACAGAAGATGAAAGAAAGACTTACATGGTTGTATCAACATGAGGGTGAGTAATTACTGACAGAATTTTCATTTTTGGGTGAACTAACCCTTTAAATAGTGTGAGTGTGATGTGGTGCAGGTGCGTGCGCAATCAGTCCCAGGAATGAGGGCCTATGGGAAACGAGTCCGAATGGGTGAAAGTCAATATTCAGGTGACGGCTCCCTCCGGTGGGTCGGAGGAGGAGGCGCGGGAGCCATATTCGTGACAGAGACGATAACATGGTATAATTTTCAAAAACTTGCACTTTGAATACTGTTTTCAAAAGTTTGCGCTTTCAGGCCAACATTTTTTTACATTTTTAGCTGAAAACGGTGTTGTGTAAACGGCTCCTTACATGAAAAAAATTAACCAAGACTGGCACTGGTAGCCTCTAAAAAATAAATACTAAGTTAATGACGCCCCGGAACAAAAATACAGCATTACAGCTTTGAAAGAGATAGTTTTAAAAAAATAAATCATCAAGGACTCACCGTTTTGTATGACAAATGTATTCTGAACTCCTATTTGGTCATTCATTAAATGAGTGAATGCTGTGTCTTATATGTGGATGAGTCAGAGCCCGAGGCTTGTGTTTAATTTCACAGGTGTATCAGAGGCCTTGACAGTCAACAAGTATAGTCACAGAGCGCTACTGACTTCCCCCTGACACTCACGAACTGTCTTCAAGACACCTCCAAGGACACCATTCAGTTCTGCTGCGTTGCTGTGAAAATGCGTCACCCAGCAAAACCTTGTTTTGAGCTTCCTGTCGCCCGAGCCAAGACGATAAAAGGGAAATATTGTCTTTCTATTTGCTGTGAAGATACAATCAATTGACATGAAAGAGAGGAAGCAGCCACTCCAGTCCATTTTTGATGTCTCTAGAAGTGAGTCATCTCTAACATTTGATTCACTCTCTGAGAAATACAGCAAATATTAACTGTGTAATACAGCGTGACTATTTGACTTGTTATGATCCCTGATCATCTGGTGCCTTTTAGCAAGAGGGTATATATTTGCATATGCACTGGATCTCTGGTTTTACATAGACATGTAGAGGTAAAGTCTGACACAGGGCGCATATCACCAGGCAGAGCTTGCCTAGAATAAAGCATTACCTTATGCAGGTTAAGGTCACGTCCATGGTGGAAACGCCTGATTGAAGGCAAACTGCAGTTCTTAAGTGTCAAAGCACTGAATAGAAATGTTATTGAAGTGCTGAGCAGACAGAAATCAGCCTCTGTCACTGTACGGTCAAAGAAGCAGCACATTTTGTGCAGGGAGAAAAACTGAATATCTTATGTGCCATGCGGCCCAAGAGGAGATTACCATATCTTTGTATTCACAGGTACACCTTACTCAACTACATATCCAATGACCAGCTGCAGAAACCGAGGACAAATGTACATTTTTTTTTACATTTTTTCCGCACCACTCTCATAATACTACATGCAATCCTAAAAATAAAGGTTCTTTATTGCCATGAAGTACCTTTAACATCCATGGAACCTTTCTATTACACAAAAGATTCTTTATAGTGTAAAAAGATTCTTTAGATTTTTTTCACACTGAGAAAAAAAAGTTCACAGAAAAGTTCTTTTGGGGAACCTGAAATGGTTCTTCTATGGCATTGCTGCGAAAACTCAATTTTGCAACCGGTGTAATAGAAATACCTTTAAAATTTTAATATCATTATATTGAATTTAATACAAGACGTCAGTGTGGAGGAGACTGTAACCATGGTAGTAACCAATTAACACATGAAAAAAAAAATATTAACCTACTGTTCATCAAGTAAAAGCACTTTCTTAACATAAAACTGCCATGTTAACTCAACTCAAATGCTTTGTGCAACAAAAACAGGCATGTGGCGGTATCACATTTTCATATAACTGTTGAAGCTTTTATCACAGTATTATATTACACTACAAAAACAGGTAGAAAAGATACAGTATATAATGATAAACAGTGTTGTCCTCTTAGATTCTTAATAACAAGTTTAGTAACTTTTTTAAATGACAAAATGGACCTTTAACATTAAAACAATACACAAATTTGTATAACATAAACACATGATTCAAACAGATTAAAGTGCAAAAGAACACACTTTAAGAGCTGCACAATTAACTGTTAAAAGATCGCAATGCAGAACATTCAAATCAGCATTCAAATCATATGAAACAGCAAACAGTCTTTTCAACCAGTATTTGCAATTTTGTTTGAACAGTATTGTTATTTTTGTGTTACAAATATTCAAATTTTCACAGAAGTACTGCGATTAAAAGTTTATAGGTCAAATATAAACACTGATGTCTACGGAATCGATCAAAATAGAGCAAATCCTTTTAAAAGTAACTTTGTGCTTCAAATAACAATTGTATCAATTACAAGTAACTTAAAAATATGTAAATGAATCATTCATTCAAGAGATTCTTTCAAAAATGCTGATTTATTCAGTAATGAAACAAGTGAAGTATTTATGAGTGAGTTATTGAAAATTAATTTTTTAAAACAATTAATTCAGATTAATTAAACATTATATATAGACTGCAGCAATTAACATTTTGCCAGAAATACTAGTAAATTACATGTTATTTTGTTTAGTTGTTCGTTCAGCGATCTCTATTTGAAGAAAAAACTTTGATTTTCCAATTCATTCTCCCATCCACTCCTAGGCAAAGCATGCTGGGAACTAGAAATCTGCTGTTCAGTTAATGTAAACAAATATGATTCATTTAGTCTCAATACAAATCAAGTAAACTTCTATATTACAAGATTTTGTGGATGGACATAGACGTAATGACATTTGGTGACAATTGTTGCATTAGCAATGCA
This sequence comes from Chanodichthys erythropterus, assembly GCF_024489055.1. Classification (NCBI taxonomy): domain Eukaryota; kingdom Metazoa; phylum Chordata; class Actinopteri; order Cypriniformes; family Xenocyprididae; genus Chanodichthys; species Chanodichthys erythropterus. The sequence continues at coordinate 6,502,984 of NC_090231.1, read as the reverse complement.
CTTTATTAAAGAATAATTTTACAGATTTTCAACTATTATTAAATTATTATAATCTCTGTATTTTATGCAAATGAACAATATACTCTTTCTCCGTGTTACCTGCACCCAGATGTCCCCTTTTACTAACTAATGTTCATCACACATTTAAAAATATTTTAAAAAGTGTGTCTGTGAAGTTTCAGCTCAAAATACACAGATAATTTATTATAGCATGTTAAAATTGCCACTTTTGGGGTGTGAGCAAAAACATACTGTTTTTGAGTGCGTCCCTTTAAATGTAAATGAGCTGTTGCTCCCGGGCCCCTTTCCAGAAGAAAGCAGAGCTTTAACAACTCATGCCCCAGCATATCGACAACAACAAAACAGGACAAACTCATGCACCAAAAATGACAGAAACGGTGTTCATGTGCAATTTTTAGCTAGGAAACTCTTGTTTAGTAATTCCAATTGTATGTGACATCATCATAGGGGGGTGACATCATCGGTGGGGGGGAATCTAAATCAGCTCGTTTGAAGAGATTGCTTCTCATTTATGGGAATTCTAAAAACAAAATGAGTGAGTGGATTTTTACCATTATAGGCTGTTTTTTCTCTGCGCACACACATCGGTGTTCAAATACCTTATGAAAGTGAATTTTGCATAATAGTTCCCTTTAAGGACATAGAGATCACTGCAGAGCTGTGATACAATTATGACTCAATAAAATCCAATTCTCTCTCTTCAATTCACTCATTAGCTTTGATCCACAGGCAATGCCTAGAATCTGTAATTCTCTGTTTATTTCATGAAATATCAGCAGGATGGCATACAGCTGCCTTGAGAAAGGCTGGTTGCATTTAAAATAAGGTAAATGATTCAATAAAGGTTAATACAAAACTTCTCATGAATTGATCCTGATATGATTGGCAGCAAACACATGCAACAAAAAACACAACTCACAATGTATTCATGCTAGACTATGGAGCAGAACCCAGTATGTTTTTATACTTTTATCATACACCAGACAATGACATTTCATAGATAGGAGGTCATGAAGCATTAAACATGATTATATAAATCTGACTCTAATTCTCTTCTAGTCTCAAGATTGTGTGAATATCCATCAAGGCTGCCATTATTTACAGTGCACATGTAGGAAAGACATGATTAAATGTAAATTATTGAAGATGAAGGAACCAATAGATAGGCAAAGTGATCCATTTTTGTGCTCATCTAGTGTTTAATTAAAAGGCTACGGCAAGCTATTAGCGGTACCAACAATTAGCTCTGTGGATTATGCTTGTAAAGCACTGCGTACCTATTAGTGAGGTCATTATGGTTGTTCAAAGGGCTTTCATTTTATATGACATTTTATTAGCTAACTAAACCAGGAGATGAGGACATTATTATGATCTTAAATATGCTCCTTAAAATGAATTTTTGAAACAACAAAGTGTCCTGTGTCTGCCTCGTGATGAAGTAATAATGAATCTTGGAGGGGAGGGGAAATTAAAAACAGACTTTTAAACAAAATGTACTTTCCCAGGGCTTTCATTTATCAAAACCCTTTCCAGCAAGAAAATTCATGGCCATGTCATTATGTAAGAGACAGTGAAGGTTGAGTTGTGCTGGTCTGCAACATTAAGACATGAGATGATAGATGACACTACAGTAAGATGACAGTATAAACTATTTGCTCATACCAAAGTCTTGAGGAAGACAGATGGTAAGCTGCAAGTCTACAGCGAATACTTTCAGAAGCTGAGACATTTACAGCTCGATACTCCAGAATGACACATTCCTAATGATTATAGACATTATCAGATACAGATTTAATTTTATGAAGATGCTAGTTTGTTCTGGGCGCTTAATGGCAAAGTCAAAAAACAAACAGTTTGCGAATTATCCTCCTTATTTTTTCAATACAGAAATTAAGCTCTAGCGCAAGTTCTGCCGGAAAGACTCAAATGTTATGTCACTTATTAATTCAGATCTAACCAATCATTATCTAACACTTGCAATATAAAAGATTGGTACTTACACTTGTCTGAGTTTGCAGACGCAAACTTTCACCTCCATCCAACCCACCACCACCAGGATGGTCCCTGTCCATACTTCCCGGGGGTTGGCTACGCCCCTGCCTTCAGCTTCAGGCAGGAAACGCAAAGTCTGCAACCCTCAGGACGTGAGCTACGGATGGGGCCTACGCCAAAGATCATTAACCTTATATATTCTGCTTGCTGTTTGGTAAAAAATATCAGTGTTACGTTATCTTACCTCCCGAGTCTTTCTGGTAGAAGTAAGCTTATTCCCATGAATGTGTGACTTTTTTTGCACTACAAACCAGTGTGTTTATGGTTAAAATTAAAATTTTAAATAACTAAAATAATATGATAACAAATACAAGTTTGCAACATCAAGCAGCTGTTTAGGTGCTTTTGTCCAGCTTTAATAACTGCGGCTGTCACTGCAAGCCTCCCACATTAAAAATGCCCAACTTTTACTGTAAAAATAAGGATCCAATGCATTTTGGGGTCAGCAATTTAAATGAAAATTGTCAAAAAGAATTTTAGATGTCTGACATCTAGATGTTAGAAAAATTTCCAAATACAGTGTTTCAGAACCGGCGACAGGGTCATGGGCAGCCGAGGCTCATTGATGCACGTGGGGAGCGAAGGCTGGCCCGTGTGATCCGATCCATTCCAACAGAAGAGCTACTGTAGCTCAAATTGCTCAAGAAGTTAATGCTGGTTCTGATAGAAAGGTATCAGAATACACAGTGAATCAGTTTGTTGTGTATGGAGCTGCATAGCTGCAGACCAGTCAGGGAAACCTTGGGTCCTGCCTTCCATGTGGATGTTACTTTGACACGTACCACCTACCTAAGCATTGCTGCAGACCATGATGTACACCCTTTCATGGAAACGGTATTCCCTGGTGGCTGTGGCCTCTTTCAGCAGGATAATGCTCCTGCCACAAAGCAAAAATGGTTCAGGAATGGTTTGAGGAGCACAGCAACGAGTTTGAGGTGTTGACTTGGCCTCCAAATTCCCCAGATCTCAATCCAATGGAGCATCTGTGGGATGTGCTGAACAAACAAGTCCGATCCATGGAGGCTCCACCTCGCAACTTGCAGGACTTAAAGGATCTGCTAACATCTTGGTGCCAGATACCACAGCACACCTTCAGGGGTCTAGAGGAGTCCATGCCTCGACGGGTCAGGGCAGTTTTGGCAGCAAAAGGGGGACCAACACAATATTAGGAAGGTGGACATAATGTTATGCCTGAACGGTGTGTATATATATATATATATATATAAATAAATAAATAAATATATATATATATATATATATATATATATATATATATATATATATATAATGTGCAGTTTTACTAAGACATAACATTTTTTTTGACTGACCCCATCACACCTCCATCACGTCTATGTTATTCTGGTATCTAGATCTGTCTCTTCCTTCACTGTAAGTCTTCTTGTTCGCACCAGGTGAAAATCATAAGTCAGACTACTTGAAAGCAATATCACACCTTTCCTCAACAAGCCACACAATTAATCACCATGTCCATTTATGTATCACTTATGTCCATAGGACAAATCCCTAACCGGGCAATAGTACCAGTGACAGATTAAGTACAAAACTGTCTTGTAGGCATTTTCCCTGAATGCTTAGAAAAAACACCCACAGTAATAACAGTTTTTCCAAGGCCACTGAACTTTTTCAAACTATTGTAGTATAGCTTTTTCAAGCCCTGAAGCTAATACAACAAACTACAATGCGCAGTATTTTTACAGTCGTTTATGGTGTAAAAAAAATCTGCATTCTCTACTCTAGACCTTAGTCTGCTTAACTGTTCTTATATAAACCACAGTTGTCTCATAAAATCTTTAAAAGAAAAAGAAAAGAAGAAGTGCTGAGTTGTTTTCAGAACATCTCTTTGCTGGGGTCCAGTTTACCAGTAGAGACCACAAAAAAACCTAGCAGGGAAATAAATCTATCCTTTGTCGCACACAAAAATGTAAGCCTTTATTTGTAAGCCGTCATTTTTAATACAATTATAAGACGCATTTTCACACTAATGCTAGTAGCTCTCAAATTATATTCTATAGACAAATGGTTTCCAGTAGCCAAAACAGCCTTTATCAGCATTTTTCAATCTGATCAAAACCATTAATGTGAGTGTTTTGCATGCTATTGACTGCATCAGTAAGTCTGTGAGTTTATTAGGTTATGTTAGGTGAAAAAATATTTGTTGTAAGTTAATCTTCCCCTCTCTAATGTGTTTTTGGTAAGTTGAATGTTCGCTAAAGTGCTGAGTTGCTGTTTTCTACTTTAAAGAGAGGCATTAAATTGATTACAACTAAGTTTTGTCGCCACAACTTCAATTAGTGGTGAGGAGAGAAGGATATTTATGGTAACTGTGTTGATGTTTAGATTTATCGCAGAGCCAGAGTCCAAAGTAGATGTTGTTCTGAACAACAACAAAGTGAAGATATGTTAATGTGTTATGTTAATATAGAAATATTAAATAGTGTATATGTCGTCATAAAAACCCTAAATGGTCCTCAATCTCTTCAACAACAAACTTTTTTGTTCCTACAAAAAAGCACAAACTGCATTTTACAATATTTGTACATTGTACATTTGAAGAGTTCATTTGCAAAAACCGATAAACGCCATTTAAAAAAGAAATGAACTAAGTGGTGTGCATTGTTCTCCATATATAGGTGCGTTCACGCGGCCTCGTAATTCCTGTAGTTACGAGATTCTGGCTTGTAAAAAGCGTTCACGTCCTCGTAGAGCTCGTAATTACAGCTTGTAAGCTGGGAGTTTTCTGAAAGCTCCCACATGTACCTCGTGGCCGCTGTAGATTCATTTAGGCGTTGATAGTGGTGCCGAGGACGTGAACAGCTCCGAATATAACGTCACGTGTTGTCATTTCAAGAATCCGGTAAATACGAGGTGACGTGAACGCAGCATATAGCACGTTCTGTGTACCCTAAATCCATTTTGTCAGAAAAGCCGGTATTGTCCACTGTCAGGCATCGCACGTTCACGTTTTACAGCAGAAGCCGACAAGCGCCCTTGTTGTTTGTGTACAGAAACCAGACAGTAAAAGAAACTCAATTAGCCTTTCGCCGAGCCCCGCCCCCCTTAGTTACTGTTGCTTTGTCCGACAAGCCGTGGCGCTGTCACTCCACACGCAGTAAAAAAAATACATCGCGGAACAAAGAGGATACTGACCACACATCGACAGACAAGACAGAGCAGGTTACTTATGATATTAAACAAAGTCCCAGATTTCAAACCGTGTAGTTATTAAAGAAATTCAAACAATAAAAACCGTTTTGTTGCTCTTTAATGTGTCGTGAACATGGTCTTGACAGATTGCTGTAGATCCTCAGCTCAACCGCTCGTAAAAACCGATCATCTCTTCCTATTAGTCCATGAACATGAGAATGAATGTTGTTTCAAACACGGAAAGACGTCAATATACACCATTTTTCAAGTTTAACTCCACCGAGGTTAATCTTTTAACTACTGGCTGCTTTGACGGACAAAATGGCGGATGCGGCGTTCTGATTGGTTAGATCGCTTGTCAATCAAACTCCCGGCGAAAGGTCAATTGAGACAAGTGAAGCGATAAATCCGTTTTAGCGAATCAGCGCACAGTATTCAGGTCAGGTGACAAGGCTTCTAGTCACTTCAAAAAGACAGGCTAGCTAAGGGAAGTTTTGTCAAAGCTGACTAAAAGTGATTGAGGATTTATAATTTCGACTCCTGTAAGTCCTTGTAGACCGTACACGACATGCTTAAACCTTGGTTGTTTTTTTGCGTGTGTGTGCGTGCGCACGTGATGTGTGTGTGTGTGTGTGTTTGTGTGTGTGTGCGTTTGTGTGCACACGTGTGTTTGAGTGTGTTTTAAATGCAATAACAAAGCAATTACTTGGGTTTTGTTTAACTCTGAAACATGACATGCTTTTGCTAAAAAACAAACTTTTAATTATATATATATATATATATATAAAACATACTTTCAATGAACTTTAATTTTTTCATTTACCTGTATTTTTTTAGAGTTATTACTTAATCAAAACAACCCAACTGCATTTTGATTTTTATTGTGCATTCCAAGGAATATCAAACATTATTTCTGAGAATAAAAATGGAGTTAACTCTTTGCAAATAAACTCTTCATTTAGAGTCTAAAGAAGTTAAAGTGCTATAAATGAACCACAAATTACTAAGAACATTCTACAAAATACAGCAGTCAACACAGGATCAATGCATGAGTAGCGCATCATGGTCACCACAATAAATTAGGATAAATTGGATTGCAGATACTGACAAGGAATGGTAGAAATACCTATTAGGATGTATTAGCTTTGTTTCTTTGTGTGCGTGGCATCAGCGTTTCCCACACTAAACAAAACGCACTGTGCTTTGCGCATGCGCACGCACAACCTGAGCGGTGGATCCTGTTTCCCAGAGTCACGGCTTTCTATGGCTCTAAACTAAACGCAATGTGCTTTGCTGAGCTGTACATAGCGTTTGCGAAATTCAGACTGTATCGTACTATTATCGTATCACAGTCCTGAAACCCAGCAATTTGCACTGCCTAAAGCCCCGTTCACACCGCCAGCGACAAAGCGACAGGATCCCATTCATTTCAATGGAGCAATGGAGCGATGGCGACTTCCGGGAGATAGGACTAACTGCAGAACCACAGAACCATACGTCATGACAGTCTGAGGACGACAGTGCCAGACTAACAGCCTGAGGGCGGAAGTGGGCGGAGCCAATTTATCTCCGTAGGCATCGCTCCATTTGGAGCATTTTAAAGTTTAAAACCATGTTAATGTGAAATATTGTATTAAAACGATCTAACTGAAATTATAGATATAGATTCACATTGTGTTAATAGCTTAATCATATACACAATCACGTTAAGATATATATATATAGCCTATGTGTGTATTAAAATCCCCTTGTAACCTTTTAATATTTTAAAAGTTCATAAATTTGTTTTATGTCTTAAATGATTAACTGAATATAAATTGAACACAACAAAGCTTAAACACTAAAATCGATAAACATTTATTAATTTGTCATAAAATAAAATAAAAAGCATTTCAGAATGAATCATTGTTTTTCATAATATATAATACGCATTACACGGTTGTACACTAGAATGCATGAATTAAACACATTCAGATCCATCAAACCCAAAAACAAAAGATATTTATTTAATTTTAATAAAATGTACTAAAATGTAAGAGCAAAAGCATTATATAGCCACTAGCTGTGCTTTGCTCTAAAAAAATACAAAATCAAACTAAATTGAGTGTAGATTGAACAGCAGGTACATGATGACAAATTAAATCTAAAAAAATAAACTTTTTTTGTAAAATGTCCATATCATCCTTAATTTGAAAGCAAAACACTAAAGGCTCTTTGGCCAGTTGTCTGTCATCATCTGTTTCAGCCTGTGAAAGTTCTTGTTCCTGGTCTTTTTCTTTCAATATCAGAAAGCACAGCTCTTCCACTAAACCCGTAAAGACCTTTGATTGTTGTGCAGCGCAGAAGTCTTCTGTGATCCGTGGTTCCTTCATGAGAGAAGGGTATAAACAAATGGGATGAGATGTTAAAAGTGTATTTAACAACACTTTGTGTTGTAGTCAGGATGCAGCACAGCATGTATAATAAAGTTTTGACATTCTGTTTTTCTCATGTTTATATATTGAAGACTTAAATCATACTCTGTCACCAATGAAATTAATCAGTTATGTTCAGTATAATTTTTTTTTTTTTTTTTTTTTAAAGGCAAGCAATTCACATGGCTTTTCACGCTACATTTAACCCCGGGTTATCGTCGTCCTAAACACCACTTTTAACCGTGGGTAAAGTAACGCTCCACATATTGCTTGTATATTTACATGCTTTTGACAGTCACAGAAACACTGTGCATTGTATATAAATAGAAAATTCAGCATTGGAAAGAAAAAAAAAAAAACAAATGCTGACAGAAAATGCAACAATTGCAGAGCAGAAAATACTGTTTAATTCTTTTATAGTCTGAAATGTTCATTCAGGATAAACTTGATCTATATGTAATGAGGAAGTTGACTATATGTAATGAGGATGTGCAATGCCTAAGCATTTATGAAAACATATTGTGTGCTTTGTTCATCCAATCAGTGACACTGACACTGCAAATAAGGATGTTAACCAGGGTTTAGTAATGTACAGTGCATATGAATACTCAGGATTAATTGTTAACCTCAGGTAAATGATGATCAGTGTGAAACGTGAATCAAGATAACCCAGGATTCTGTTTACCTGGGGTTAACAATCACCCAGGGTTAACTATTTAAAGTATGAAAAGCCCTCATATATGTTTTTCATTCTAATGAAAAGAGAAGTTCATACATTTTTAAAAACTTTTAACTTTTCCTTTTTTTTTGCTTACCATTAACATGAAGATCCCACACAGCCGGTCAACTGTTTCTAAAACAATAGAATATTATTAAGTTATTCCTGAAAAGATGTGACAGATATAACACACCATCTGTATAAGTAGCTTATGTGTTTATGAAAGTCTTATAAAACTAACCTTGTTTTTGATCAGCTTCTCTTGTTCTGGGGTGATTCTGCTTGTCAATTTACTGCATTGCAAAATCAAAGAAAAACTTAGATATATAACCATAAAAATTGCATAAAAGAAACAAGTTTCATTCTTCTAAAGTCAAAATTACTACTTACTTCATTGCAAAAACAACATTTTAAATTCAGAATACAAAAGAAACGTTCATACCTCCATGAACGACAGTTTTTTTTAAGTGAATTTGAAGCTGTGCATTCAACCTGTGCCGTCTGGTCGGTTTAAGAGCACTGGGCAGTGGAAGTTGTTGCAGCACGTTTTGCATCGCTGTAAATGAAGTAAAGCGGAGCATCTCCCGATACTAATATGCCTCTAAAATCCACAAAAACACTGATCAGTATAGTAAAATGTAACCAATTAAATAAAATACAGTACCAACAACAAGTAAAATAACAAACCATGAATATGTAAACACCCAGGTGAAAAAATACTATAGTAAATACTATAGTGTTTTTGAACCATACTGTATTTACAACACTAATGAATGCTACATAATACTATAATATTAACTATAGTGAACTGATAAACTAGTATAAATAGTATACTTTAGTTTTTACTACAGTAAACTGTAGTGTATATTGTAGTATAATATACCCTAAAATTGTAGAAAACTTAGTACAATATTGGGTAAAGTAATTTGTTTATATTATTATAGCTGCCATATTATCACAGCAACTATAGAATTACCACAATAAATTAATTCAAGTATTTATAGTACTATAGTATGGTTCAAAAACACTATAGTATTTACTATAAATGACTATAGTATTTATTCACCTGGGCGCAAGCAACGTGAGACGATTTGTAAAATATCAAAAGACGTGATAAAGTGACTTTGAAGCCCATTTACAAAATATCTGAGTCATGTTAAGTGTTAACGATCGAATAAATACACAACACATAAACGTGATCGATTAAAAGCACAACACAAAGAAACTTTTTACCGTGTTCGCTTCTTCCGCCATGATTGTTTGCTTGTTTGTCGTCAACTCCGCCCACATCCAACGTGAGACTATTACTCCGCCCACTTCCGCCCTCAGGCTGTTAGTCTGGCGCTGTCGTCCTCAGACTGTCATGACGTATGGTTCTGCGGTTCTGCAGTTGGTTATTATTGACTTCCGGCGACAAGAGCGACAGTGACCGTTGGCGACGGAATGTAGGCGTGTCAAGCGACGAGAGACAAGCGACAAAAGTTCAGATATTTCAACTTTATGCAAATCAGGAGCGAATTTCGCGGGCGACAGCCAATAGGAATGAAACTCTCTGGAGCTCACGTCACCGTCTTGAGTGCAGGCAAGACAGACAGGAATAGTTCCGGAGAGATTTCACTGTTTTATATGATTTAACTGTACATACATGGATATAATTAAATGATGCGTGGAAAAGAAACGGTCGGCAGTCTTGTGAGTTTGATTCATACATTTTGTGTTGTTATTATATGATGCTGTGAGCAATTTAGCACTGCTGCAGGAATATTACAGGTTCCCCTGCATTGTGTTTATTATTAGGGACAAGAAAATTGATTATTTGTCAAATTCAAATGACATTTTAGTATTTTTGGCAGTATGAGTGAGTTTAATTTGTTGATAGACCGATCGTTAATCTAGTTAATTATTTAATGCACCGAGCTCTGCAGTCACAACACTCTACAACAGCAGAATATTACTTTTAATTATTTTAAACCTAATTCCTTGTCAAATTACAATGATTTCTTAGTTTTATATATCATTTGTGATTGCATTTTCTATAGATATGATCAGATGTGCAGTCTACCAATGACATTAGAGCGACAGCACTAGGAACGCCCACAAGCCACAAACTTTGATATAGAGTAATGTTTTTTTTTTTATTGTTATTATAATGATTTTATAATGTGATCCAATGATCCAATGAGTAATTCTCTGTAGCCATCTTGAGACTGTAGTTAAAAATTCATGTTATTTTAATTTTAAAAGTGTTTGCTTTCCAGTAGATGGCAGCAATCGTCCACTAAACAAAGGCACATTTTCATGTATATTACTATGAATGAATTTTTACTATGAACATAATTTTTTGCTATTTTTTATAAATGTATATATTTAAATTATTAAAAATTGAGGCTAATAAATAAATAATAACTTATAGGCTATTGTTGCCAAATGTGTAATAGCATAGCAAGCAACATAGCATAACATAAGTTAAAGGCCCTAGCCTATTTTATTATTTGCCTAATATTATTATATTATAAGTAATAGCTGCATACATGCCGTTATCTTTTGCATGTTTCCCCTCTTCCTTTTTATTTATTTACCTAAATCGGCCTCTGGTGGCTTAGACCTTATGGTCTTACCATAATTTAGTGTTGATTTAGAACATGTCCCACTCCGCTCCCACTTTCCCGACAGATGTCATCTCATCCCTTCTTCTTGCATACATTTGAGTGAGAGTTCTTCTCTGGGCGCACACTCCGAGTCCCTCCTGACCAGGTTAATTGACCCACACGGTGACATCATATAAATGACGATACGTGCAAATGAAAAAAAAAAACCCAATCACACATTTGTTTTTTTTTGTCTTTTTTTTTCTTATTTCTTGCGTGGCCGTCTCTTTCCTTCACTGGCAAAATCCGCCACTGCTGAAGGGGGTGATACTCGAACGAAAGTTGAAAACAAAGGTGAATTAATTTGAGGAAAGGACCTTACCATTTTCAAAAGGCAATTGTGTTATGAGCAGGGAACAAGTGCTCAGTTTTGAATGGAATTCGCATTGAGATCAGGTGGGTGCTTGGCAAATGGTTCAATTAATCCTTTTAAAACTGTGACCCCGGCAGGACTCGAAACTGCAATCTTCTGATCCAGGGGTGCGTTTCCCAAAGCGAACTATGGTCGCAAGTTCCGTCATTACCAATAGAGTTCAATGGGACTTACGACCATGGTTCACCAACGATGCTTTCGGGAAACGCACCCCAGAGCGCCATCTGCCGAAGGATAGTCCGACGATATGGGGCAGATGTTGAACAATGTTGAACTTCACAGCCAATCACGTCGAAGCGCTATAACATTTGCAGCCAATCAGAGAGCACCATTCTCAACATTTTCTTGACATTTTCGACATTTGACCAATCAGAGTAGATGGAAATGTCGAGTGCGCGTTTATGCTTATCACCGCTAGGTGGGTTCAGGAAGCTAGCCAGATGAGCCAAAAGGGGAGTGTCACGAGGCCGATGCTTTCAAGTAGGTAGCATTTGTCATCCGATTTGTGAACCGCTCTGTCGAATCTTTTCAAATCAGCACGAACGATTTGTGTTTGGCAAATGGTTCAGTTAACCCTTTTAAAACTGTGACCCTTGCAGGACTCAAACCTGCAATCTTCTGATCCGAAGTCAGACACCTTTCCGTTAGGCCACAAGGCCGATGCTTTCCAGTAGGTAGCATTTGTCATCTGATTTGTGAACCGTTCTGTCGAATCTTTTCAAATCAGCACGAACGATTTGTGTTTGGCAAATGGTTCAATTAACCCTTTTAAAACCGCGACCCCGGCAGGACTCAAACCTGCAATTTTCTGATCCGAAGTCAGACGCTTTTCCGTTAGGCCACGAGGCCGATGCTTTCAGGTAGGTAGCTTTTGTCATCCGATTTGTGAACCGCTCTGTCGAATTTTTTAAAATCAGCACAAACGATTTGTATTTGGCAAATGGTTCAATTAACCCTTTTAAAACTGCGACCCCGGCAGGACTCGAACCTGCAATTGCTCTGTCGAATCTTTTCAAATCAGCACAAACGATTTGTGTTTGGCAAATGGTTCAGTTAACCCTTTTAAAACTGCGACCCCGGCAGGACTCGAACCTACAATCTTCTGATCCGAAGGCAGACGCCTTATCTTTTAAGCCACAAGGCCGATGCTTTCAAGTAGGTAGCATCTTTTCAAATCAGCAGGAACGATTTGTATTTGGCAAATGGTTCGATTAACCCTTTTAAAACTGCAACATCGGCAGGACTCAAACCTGCAATTGCTCTGTCGAATCTTTTCAAATCAGCACAAACGATTTGTGTTTGGCAAATGGTTCAGTTAACCCTTTTAAAACTGCGACCCCAGCAGGACTCGAACCTGCAATCTTCTGATCCGAAGTCAGACGCCTTTCCGTTAGGCCACGAGGCCAACGCTTTCAGGTAGGTAGCATCTTTTCAAATCAGCAGGAACGATTTGTATTTGGCAAATGGTTCGATTAACCCTTTTAAAACTGCGACACCGGCAGGACTCGAACCTGCAATTGCTCTGTCGAATCTTTTCAAATCAGCACAAACGATTTTTGTTTGGCAAATGGTTCAGTTAACCCTTTTAAAACTGCGACCCCGGCAGGACTCGAACCTGCAATCTTCTGATCCGAAGTCAGACGCCTTATCTGTTAGGCCACGAGGCCGATGCTTTCAGGTAGGTAGCATTTGTCATCCGATTTGTGAACCGCTCTGTCGAATCTTTTCAAATCAGCAGGAACGATTTGTGTTTGGCAATTGGTTCAATTAACCCTTTTAAAACTGCGACCCCGGCAGGACTCGAACCTGCAATCTTCTGATCCGAAGTCAGACGCCTTATCCATTAGGCCACGAGGCCAATGCTTTCAAGTAGGTAGCATTTGTCATCCGATTTGTGAACCGCTCTGTCGAATCTTTTCAAATCAGCAGGAACGATTTGTGTTTGGCAAATGGTTCAATTAACCATTTTAAAACTACGACCCCGGCAGGACTCGAACCTGCAATTGCTCTGTTGAATCTTTTCAAATCAGCACAAACGATTTTTGTTTGGCAAATGGTTCAGTTAACCCTTTTAAAACTGCGACCCCGGCAGGACTCGAACTGGCAATCTTCTGATCCGAAGTCAGACGCCTTTCCGTTAGGCCACGAGGCCAACACTTTCAAGTTGGTAGCATTTGTCATCCGATTTGTGAAACGCTCTGTCGAATCTTTTGAAATGATATGTGTTTGGCAAATGGTTCAATTAACCCTTTTAAAACTGCAACCCCAGCAGGACTTGAACCTGCAATCTTCTGATCCGAAGTCAGGCGCCTTAATCATTAGGCTACGAGGGCAAAGCTTTCAAGTTGGTAGCATTTGTCATCTGATTTGTGAACCGCTCTGTCAAATCTTTTCAAATCAGCACGAACGATTTGTGTTTGGCAAATGGTTCAGTTAACCCTTTTAAAACTGCGACCCCGGCAGGACTCGAACCTGCAATCTTCTGATCCAAAGTCAGACGCCTTATCTGTTAGGCCACGAGGCCGATGCTTTCAGGTAGGTAGCATTTGTCATTGGATTTGTGAACCGCTCTGTCGAATCTTTTCAAATCAGCATAAACGATTCGCTTAGGAATGGGACTGAATTGGTTAGAACAATTCTCGAGTCACTGATTCATTATGGAACCGAGAGCACAATAAGAACATTTGAAGTGTATCGAGGACTTGATAGATGAAGTAATGATAAATATGTTTTTATTAAATCAATATTCAAATGATGTGTTTTTATTTTTGTTGTTGTTGTTGCTGTCTTTGGGCAGCTTCGGATGCAGTCTGGCCAACAATTCCAGGCTGTTTTTGCATGCCAGTTCCAACTTAATCAACTTTCTACAGTTTCTCTGAGGACCTTGTGGCCTAATGGATAAGGCGTCTGACTTTAGATCAGAAGATTGCAGGTTAGAGTCCTGCTGGGGTCACAGTTTTATACAGTTATCTGAAGCCATACACCCCGCAGAGAGATCTTTACACACACAATATGATGTAAGAAATGTACCAAAATAAAGCTGTAGTTCACAGGATGTATCCCGTGCATTGTAGCAGTACTTGTTTATAAATCACTCTGGATGAAAGCTGTACTAAATGAACAGATGTAAATGCCATTAGTGCATTATTTTACTAGATGAAATGAGAGTCATGTATACAGCCGCCTGCAGCATAACTTTGTTTTGTTAGTCATGCAGAGTTCTCCACATTTGTGTAATTTATGTAAGTCTGACAGTATCGTTTTTACAGAGCCTGACTTATTAATAGCAATATACAACACATTACTAGAGTTAAAATTGAGACAAATTGATTATTTGACATGAATGTGAAACACATTACTAGCTATAGGATGCTAGTAACTGCTCACTAAAGGGGCAGACTGAAAGATAATATAGATTGGCCTGAAAGTTTAAAAAAAAAAAAAAAGCCCTTCGGCTGAAGTGAGATTGGATCATGACATGTTGGCCTATCTCTGCAGGATTGAGGATGCCAGACATTGAGATTTACAGTAGAGATGTTCCGATACACCTTTTCCATTCCCGATACCGATTCTGATACCTGAGCTCAGGGTATCGGCTGATACCGAGTACTGATCCGATACCTGGGTGCAGGGCTCTGAACCGGTTCAAGGAACAAAAACTAAAACCGGAAACGAACAAGATTTTGACCGGAACGTAACTAGAAACGGAAACTGAATCAGATTTAATCGTTTTGAACAGAAACGCTCATTTGAAATGGCCATTAACTGGTTAATAACATTATTTTTTCGTTCTATTTAATATTTTGATTTGGCAGTCAACCAATCACGAATTCAAATAGTACAGCCTATGCAAATGTGAAGCATCCAGTGAAATGCCCGCGCTTACGCTCTAAAGTGAGATGCCCGCACTGACGCGCTCAGGCTCAGCTGTCAAGTCATCATAGGTTAGGTAAGTTACAATGGCAATGCCCTGGCATTAGTTTTTCCGATGATATGTGTCACCATTAAGGCCTACATGTAAGTGAAAATGAATGTCAAGTAGACTTGTTGTGCGTTTTGAAACCAGTGAAAATTACAGGATATGTGGTAACACTTTACAATAACAGTACATGAATAACCATGAACTAATACCTGAATTAATAGTTACTTCAACATGAACTCATGATTAGTTAAGATATGAATTAATGAAGAGTGATCCTTAACTACGACAGGAGTCATAGGGATTCATGCATGAAAACAGAAGCCTTAACTACGCGTTAATACATGTTTGATAATTAATGCATTAATTAACATTTAGGGTAAACTAAATCAAACAGTCTCTATAAGAAGGAATAATACATATTTGGACTTTGAAATAAATTTAAACAATTTATTATTGTCATAATTTAAACTACTGACATCAGCAGCTTCATTATAAACATCACTGAAAGGCACAGGATTAGTTTGCCATTATTTTCACTTATCCTGCTTATCAAACATATAAAATACTAAATACACTAATAATTTCTCTTAAAAGGTCTTAATCTGTTTTGTGATATTCTTTCCTATCAAACTAAACTACTGTGACTTACATCAGTTCCTGAGGAATCGGTTCCCAAAAAAATAACCAAACAGGAAACATGAACTAAGGTAAGGGAACGTTTGCTGGGATCAGATTCAGAAGTTCACTCTCCATCCAGACGCAGGCCGTGATCATACTGTACCTCCATTCTCTGACTTTTTGAAAAGTCACACAACATCACTTAACTGGGCTGATTACTTATATAGTTGTGTTAGTACATGTGTATTTGATAGTAAGTTAATGATAATCATGAGCTGAATTTGGTAAGTAGTTAACAGTGAATTAATTATGATTGTGCCCCCTCAAGTAAAGTCATGACATGATGCACATATCACACATCATTAACTAATATATGAATAAATACTATAGAGTGCCATCCTTATTCCTATACATCCTAAAAACTACTAAAGTATTTGTATTTTTATTTATATAATTAAACATATATGGACTTGAAATCAAGCCATAAACATACCTGTAAAGACACACATAAGGCACATTTACATGTAAAATAGCGCGCGACCACAAGCTAATGCTAATCAAAGCATATACATTTAAATGACAAAAATACAAATACAGTTAATAACTGCACATAACCTCCTGAAAACCCCAGTAAAACATACATGTAAATATATCCTTAATTATTAATTCGGCTTACCAAAGCAGTCAACATTTATTAGTTTAAAATGCCAGCAACACAACAAACACGCCAAGAGAACACCTAGCGTGCGTCACTAATGAGGGTCCCGCCAGAAACAAACCCTACATACTTTAGTTCCGGGAATCAACTATGACTATTTATCTATGACTAAATATAAATGAACTGTAAAAATCAGAAAACAGTTTAGATCAAATTAAATTTATTAGTGGTAGTTAGTCTATTTTCCACATTTGATTAGACAGATCTATGTAATTGATGGCTAAATAATCATGTGCCATTGCAATTATTTGTCACAAAGCTGCAGATGGCAGATTATGATATTACAGTGTAAATTATGACAGTATTAAATCACGTTTAATTCAAATTCAGAGTACTTCTTGTTTACTCTTATGGAGGCTGATTTATTTAGTTTACCCCTAAATGTTAATTAATGCATTAATTATCAAACATGTATTAATGCGTAGTTAAGGCTGCTGTTTTCATGCATGAATCCTTATGACTCCTGTCGTAGTTAAGGATCACTCTTCATTAGTTCATGATTAGTTCATATCTTATCTAATCATGAGTTCATGTGGAAGTAACTATTAATTTAGGTATTAGTTCATGGTTATTCATGTACTGTTATTGTAAAGTGTTACCGGATATGTAGAACATGACTTCACACAACACCACATTACGCACATGCAGCGGTTCGGTGAACGGAGAAAACAGAATAAAACTATAGGCTTACATAACATATAATAAAAGGGAATATTTAGGCCTATAGGCTACGTGAAATATTTCACCATATAATTAGGTCTACATATTAACAAATCGAAAGTGGTTCATTGTGGCGCACTCCAACGATCTAGGAAAGGAAACAGACATTCTGCTTGTTTTCGTTATTTAAATGTCTTTTGTAAATGTATGAATTATGTCTGGCTTTTAAATTACGACCATAAATTACGGAGTACAGTTTAGGAAAAAAAATGTTCCAGTGGTCGCGTCGGCGCCTCATGCGCGCGCACACAAATTCTTGCATTGCTTACTTGATATCGCAGCTATATTCAAATAAAATACAATCAACCAAACATATAAAACTTTACACTGCTCAATTAAATTCTGTAATACAGTCTGCCGTCCCGTGACCACCGCCTGACTGTGCTGTTATGTGAAGGATGTTGTCGATAACGCGAGTTAAGTACAAAGCTTACATAATAAATAGCCTAATAGTTTAGCATTCGTCTCGAAAATGGAAACAGTACCGAATGAGAAAGGTAGGCTTCGTGTTCACTTTAAATTAATTCGTTTAGCATCTTATTGAGTTTTATTTCTAATAAATTACCCTGTTTTTCACTTCTTCGCTGCTCTAAACAGTGGTTGCTTATGGCAATACAGCACAACTTCCTGTGTTTGCATTCTGAGCCGCGAAGAAGAATTGATTTCCGATTTGCTGCGTTAAGCAAAGATAGCGGGCACAACTAGATATTGTGAAAATGGTATCGGATCAGTAGGCTACATGAGTTTAATTACTCGCCGATACCGATGCTAGAATTTTTTTCTGGTATCGGTGATATTTCCCCCTATAAAGTGCCCCTATTATGGATTTTTTTTAAATTACCTTTCATGCAGTGTGTAATGTAGCTATATGTGAATGTAAACAGACTGCAAAGTTGTAAAGCTGAAAGCGCATCATAAACAAAGTTATTGTCTCTCAAAAGAAAGAATCTACTCTGAACCACTTAAACAAGTCGTTTTTAGTTTGAATCCCATTTCGCGGAGTTCACACATCAAAAAGTTAACACATTTGCATAATGCATGCCTATGTTCTGCATGGACACACCACGAAAACTTGAACCCCTCTCAAACACTGTAGCTCGTGCATGTGGATAAAATATTGACAATACGCTGTGCTCTGCGCTGTGAAAGAAAATTCGGTTTACTGTCTTTCCAGTGTGAAAATAAATTGCTGAGCTTTAGGAAGCATATGGAGCTGAATCAGTTATGATAATGGGCATTTGTTTCCAACTTGCACTGTACGCGGTAGACCAATCGCAACAGACTGGGTCGTCTGGCCAATCAGAGCAGGGCTCGGAAGGGAGGGATTTAGTGAGACTGATTCATCCATTGAGTCATTTGAGAATCTTTGAACAATGTGGTGATATGCAATGTATATTATGAGAAAATTAAAGTGTTTTTTGACCTTGGATGCATATAAACCTGTTGTAGGAGACTCCCAAAACAAAATTAGGAACCTTTCAAATACCACAATAGGGGCACTTTAAGTAATCAATAATCCATAAGCCATGAAAGTTCAATAAACAACAATAAAACATGTACCATCTGGATTCATAGCAGGCCCGGTTCTATGATTGCGTGACTGGGGGGGCATTTCGAAAACTTGGTGGGGCAGCATAATATGATTTATGATTCATAGGTTTATGATCCCCCTACCCCCTTTTAACAACTAAACAGTTTCCTCCATTTTTCAGATTTTTCAAATTAATAACCGCTTCAAATTTAATATTAGCTAATCACAAAAGTACTTTCTATAATTCTGAAATTGAAACATTTGTTTTTTGACTATTTAGTTTAATTGGACTGTTTAGAGACTTTTGGTCTAAGATACGAATGGCTTAAAATTACAATTAATTTGATTACTTTATTTTCTAAATATTACATAACTTTTTTTTTGGAAAATTGAACACATTCAATGTCTACTGAACAATATTTTCATTTTGGGAAAATGTTATATTCATGTTATATTAATTTACTTTAAGCTCCTTAAAACAAAGCCATTGTTTTCTGTTTTGCAGAAAGAATTTTGGATTTACTCTAAAACTTTAAGAATGGTAAAATTTAAAAGTGGAAGAATACAACTTGGTTCATTGAAGAAATTTAAACCATTAGAAGACCTGGTTGCATGATTCTTTCCTTTTTCGTGTTTTATTATATATTGTGGACTATATGTAAACATCTCATAATAATACATTTTTGTTGCAGTGCCAAAAAAAAAAAAAAAAAAAAAAAAATTTGATCTCACTGTGGCGAGGGGGGCGTGGTTCAGCGAGGTCTGCAACCGGAGAGAATAGCGGGAGATGCTTGGTAAGTGAGTGGGTTGGATACAAATCACGAACACCTGTTTCTCATTCCAGTGATTGGCGCAGAGACAGGTTAAAACGCCGTGAGAAGCAGGAGCGTGTGAGAGAGGGGAACTGTTGACTGAGTCGAGTCGAGGTTCGGGGAGTGAAGCCCTTGTGGATGGTGTAAACCAAACTTGGAGAGAAGCCCTTGTGGATAGCGTACGCCGAACCTGGAGTGAAGCCCTTTGTGGATTGTTTATTTTCGTTGTTGTGCGTTGCACAGTCCTTCTGTTGACATTCAATAAAGACTCAGTCAGCAGTTGTTCGTCGTCCCTGACCACTTCCTTCCCCACTACGAACTTAAATCTACTACACTCACTTATTTATTTTTTAAATTATTGATATTTTGAAGATTCTGAAAGGTGTTATCACATCAAATAATAGGCTACTATTCAACAAATAATGCAATATGCTGATAGAATATTTTAGAGCTGAACATAACTTAGCAAAACTATTTTATATTTTACCATAATAGTTACATCTATATTTTTTTTTTTAGTTTTTAATTTATTAATTTTCAAGATTTTCCATGACTTGGAAATCACATTTTTAAAATTCCAAGCTACATTTCCAAGCGTTCCATGATCGTGTAGCAATGTATTAGCGGTGTGTGCGCGTTTAAATATTGACTAGTGCATTTATAAAGGAGCTGCATGTCATCTGCTCAAGTGATTGTCAATGGCCATCTTGAGAAGTGATCAGATAAGGTGTCTTGGAAAACTGCTTAGAAAAAGGATGTGGATGAGGACATGAATGCTTTTTACAAGTTGAAATCTTGTAATTATGGCAATTGTAGCATGGTGTGAGTGAGCACCTGATGTGCTGAGCATGTTTGTGAGGGAGAACTGTAAATGGATGCGCGCCGCGAGGCGCGCCAGAAAAATTTGAGTATAAACTAATTTAGTGTTTATATATTTTTTACATTTTGAGTGCTATCACAAAAAAATTAGTATCCTGGGGATGTTGGAGGGGCACAAGAGAAATCTGGGGGGGCATTGCCCCTCCTAGCCCCCCCCCCTAGACCCGGCCCTGATTCATAGCATGATTATGTCCAAATTCTTTAGTAGGTATACATCAGCAGTGACATTCAGATATGACAAGTTTAACTTACGGGAATATAACATTTGCATAATTTCTACTGACTGTAGAGTATACCTCTATCATCTTAAACAAGACAGAGGGTTGTCCAAGCTGCCACTCATCCAGACCACTGGGGTCTTTGTATTTGTTGATGCTGGTTCCGTATGAAGTCAGTTTGTTACCAATGGATCTTTTGTACTTTGTCTCAGTAAGTTGAAAGTCTTGGTTAAAGATTTCCTCACCCTCAAGCCATCGTAGGTGTGCATGACTGTATTTTTTCAGACGAACACAGTCGGAGATATACTTAAAGGGTTAGTTCACCCAAAAAATGAAAATAATATCATGAATCAGCGTGTCGAATCATGATTCGGATCGCCGTGTCAAACCGCCAAACTGCTGAAATCACGTGACTTTGTCTCTCCGAACCGCTGATTCATCACGCTGATTCATAACACTCCGAAGCTTCATGAAACATTGGCCCCCAAAAATATTCTTGTCGCTTTATAATAATAATATTGAACCACTGTACTCACATGAACTGATTTAAATATGTTTTTAGTACATTAATGGATCTTGAGAGAGGAAATGTCATTGCTGGCTATGCAGGCCTCACTGAGCCATCGGATTTCAACTAAAATATCTTAATGTGTGTTCCGAAGATGAACGAAGGTCTTACAGGTGTGGATCGGCATGAGGGTGAGTGATTAATTACATTATTTTCATCTTTTGGTGAACTAACCCTTTAACGATATCCTGGCTCTTCCAAGCTCTATAATGGTAGTGAACGACGGCCTGTTTTGAAGCCCAAAATAAATGCATCCGTCCATCAATAAAAATAATCAATACGGCTCCAGGGGGTTAATAAAGGCCTTCTGAAGTGAAGCGATGGGTTTTTGTAAGAAAAATATTCATATTTAAAATTTTATAAAATAAAATAACTAGCAGACAGCTGTATGCATCGATTTGAGGTGGAAGAGTGAATTCTGACCCGACTCATGATGCAATGACAAACGTGGAAGCGCAGAGGATTGAGCAAAACAAAACACCGGTCACAAGTTAGAAGTATAAAACTAGAAATATAAAACTAGAAATTTTAAAGGGTACGTCAGAGGATATAAGAGATGAGGAGCTTGATTTTTTTTGTCTTATTTGTTCAAATTGTGAGAAGCGCCTAAGCTTACAATACTCCTACATCCTATATCTACATCGCGTCACGGGTTACTCTTTTGCCCCCAAGTCGACTTCCGCAGTGTTGGAAGCTAGTTATTTTAGAATATAAAGTTTTAAATATGGATATTTTTCTTACAAAAACCCATCACCTCGCTTTAGAAGGCCTTTATTAACCCCCTGGAGCTGTATGGATTACTTTAATGATGGATTGATGCACTTATTTTTGGCTTCAAAACAGGCCTCCCGTTTACTACCATTATAATCTTTGGAGAACCAGGGTATTTTTAAATATATCTCTGATTGTGTTCATCTGAAAGAAAGTCAAATACACCTAGCTTGAGGGTGAGTAAAACATGGGATAATTTACATTTTTTGGGTGAACTATCCCTTTAATTCCTTTTAAATGTCAGTTACGTTAACTGAAATAAAACAACAATCCATTAACACGACATTATTCCACTGAATAAAAGTATCACAAAGGCAAATTATGAATCTGTATCAGTGATCTTCTTCTTTGCTAGGAAGCAACTGGACTGTTGTTAAGAAGAAAATGTGAGCGGTGCTTGCTTACGAATACCCAAGATTAATTGTTAACCCTGGGTAAATTATGAGCAGTGTGAAACGTGAAGCAAGATAACCCAGGATTCCATTTACCCGGGGTTTAAAATGACCCAGGGTTAACTATTTCAAGTATGAAAAGCCCTAGAATGGACTGTGTTCATACAAGCCCGCCAGTTCCATTTTTCGTATTCCAAACTCTAGTTTGATATACCGCTTTCACACGCCAACCAAACTAACTGATGACACACAGACTGCTCTGGAAAGCTCTAGTGTGAAGTGCATTGATTCCATGTCACCTAGAAACAAGACCCAGCGGTTTCAGACAACATGATGGAGCAGCGGCTAGCTAAGAGAACCACACAGCAATCATTCAAATCTATAGCAATCTAGTGACTGACAAACACCACCTAATCGATACTGCCATATGGGGAAAGGCAGAAAACAAGACCACAAAAGAAAACAAACCATTTAAAAAGGCCGAAAGGAGCACAGTTGGAGATTATGTGCACATGGATTTAACACCTCATGCCATCTATATCATGAATGCATTAAGACAGACAGATCTAATTATGCGATCTCCTTCTAGTGAGAGTGGATTTCTCAAGGACTGATAATCCTGAGGGACATGATGATATTGGAGTGGAAAGCGGTTATTAGTGTTATCACTGTAGATTTTTAGGCTGATTAAAAACTTGAACTGGACATAAAATTATAGACAGGGTGATGTCAGTAAACTTTCAATTAACCTGTGAAATTGCTTTGGCAATATTTACTGACCTATGACAACAAATCCAACAGCAGTAGTTTGGTAATCAAACCTTCAAAAGAGGCTGAACGTGATGTGATTTAGTTTCAGCGGTGCATTATTATAACAAATCATTTCCCACAGCTGGAAATGTTGCATAGGTCAGACACCTTGTGTGCTTTGATGTCTAATGGTCCATACTGAGTGTTCATAATATCATTCTGACCATCAAAACGCATTAACATTCGAAGGAGCGTATGAGTAGGGTTTAAACAGAAAGGCCATTTACTTTCTTTAATCCATGCGAGCTGTTGAATTATGATGGGCATGAGGCATGATGTGATGCTTCAGTATCTTCAGGTGAGAAGATTTCTTTTCTGGCAACTTCTTTTATTCAGTGGATTCTGGATGTTTTTTAATCTTAATGAACCAACACAATATAGCAAAACAATCGCCTCATTTACAATGGAAATGTGTTTGCATCTTTACAAACATGCTTATTTGCAAGTGCTTTGTGTGTGTGGGAGGATATAAGGAAGTTAGTTTAAATTAAATATAGCTTTTTACCTTATTGCAAATTAGGGCCAATAGATGTTTACACTTTTTCATGCATATACAATTAAAACTACTACTTGGGAATCAAACCCACCATCTTGCTGTTGCTAGCACAATGCTCTGCTATTTGAGCTACAGGAACATTGGGTGTTGATTTTGATTGTTAGGACATACGGACCGCCTTGGAAAACATTCAGGTGTCAAAGCATGAAGTTGAGAAATGATTGTTTTTTTCTTAAAGCAATGTGTATGTTCTGTTGACTGGAATAAGTTGAAATAATACATCAAGATTAAAGCTGCAAGCAGCGTTGAAAGGGCCCTCGCACCCGGGCTAACCGCCACCTGTTGGCCTCAGGAAAACAGTGAAAAGTGGGCAACATGCATGTAAGCGAGTAAATAAAGGAGAATTATAGCAAAATCATGTAAAAGTGCCACACTTCCTGCTGCCAACAGGTGGTGTTATAGCTAACTGAATATTGTCATATAGATGTCTTTAGGCCAGGACTTTTATCACTCATGTGAAGTTTGGGGCAGATCGGACATAGTATGCCTGAGTTACAACAGCTTCCTCTTTCATGGCGAAACATCAGACTTTGTCAGTCCGCCACAGACACACCCTTCAGCGAAAACTCAAGATCTTTGGTATTTAACATCTCAAAGGCCTTAAGATTAGACTGGCCATATATGATGTGCTTCTGGTTTAATCTCTATGAGGAGTTAATCACAGTGTAAAACATGTAATTTCCTGTTGCCCCCAGGTGGCGCTATGACTGTAACTGAATATTGTCATATAGATGAATTCAGGTCAGGACTAATAAAACATGTGAAGTTTGGGGCAGATCGGACATTGTATGCCTGAGTTACAACAACTTCCTGTTTCATGGCAAAACATCAAATTTTGTCAGGCCGCCACGGACACGCCCTTCAGTGAAAACTCTAGATCTTCGCAATTTAACGTCACAAAGGCCTTTAGATTAGACTGACCAAATATGATGTTGATCTGATTAAATCTCTAGGAGAAGTTCGTTAAAGTCCAACATGTGAAAATGGCAAAAACTGCCAAAATTTTGCAAAGAAAATTCAAAATATCTCAGTTCCTGTTGGGTTTACAAACTTTGCACCCAGGGGCTTTTTTGTAGGTATTGGGCTGTTACATCTGTCTACCGAATTTCATAACTGTACGTGAAACATAGCACGAAGGGCGCTTAATTGAAATTTTGTAGGTGGCGCTATCGAGCCATTTTGCCACACCTAATTCTGAAACCCATATCAAATGTAAATTTTCACCACATCCGACACGTGTGCAAAGTTTCATGAGTTTTTGAGAAAGTTTAGGCCCTCAAAAATGCGATTCATTTTGGAGAAGAAGAATAATTGGCTGTGCAATTCCAATAGGGTCCTCACACCATCGGTGCTCGGGCCCTAACAAGTGAACACAGTACATGGCATTAAGTCATGTGTTGTTTAAACTAAGTTAAAAAAAAAAGAAGAAGAAGCAAATAACCCATACGAAAATAAGTATACTTCAAGTTCATTTTATTAAGTATACTTTATGTCATAAATATACTAAAATCAATGTACTATACTTGTTTCAGTACTACATGGGACTAAATTGGCCCTTTTTTAGTGTAAAAGTGGACTTTTTAAGTATACTTTAAGTTTAACAGTAGTAAACTTTGAGTACACAACTAGTTTACAACTACATTTTTCATTTGTACTGCAACTATACTATGAGTGAACTTATAGTTTTATACATTATTTGGTTTATAAAAATTATACTCTGAAGTTTACTCTCAGTAAATTACTGTAGTTTTATACTATAAGTATAATTTTAAGTTTTCTTTAAGTGAACTTAACACCCCCAAAGCTTGCGCATTCATTACCTCTTCATGGTTTCAACATTTCATTCGGTAATGTTAGGTAGTTTTCATTTATATGCTGTTTAATGTTTGATGATCACGTTACATGTGTGTAAGCAATGCTTCTATCGCTTGTTTCTGCTACTTTTCCTTTGTTTTGATCGGAAGATTCTTTGCAATTTCAGAAGATGCGTAATAGCGGCCCTACCTTATAACAGTTAATACAAGGATTGCTGCAAATTTCCGTCAATGGCAGGGAAAGAGTTAAGTTGATGTAAAGTAAAATGAATGTAAACTACCAGTGGACGGCACAAAAATTCACATATAGAATTAGGAACATATCTGTTTTCCTTTATCAATCAATATTTTTAAACAAATCTATTGGATGCCACTTCCAAGTTAGAACCAAAAAAGCAAGATGTTAAATTCAAATGAAGGTTAATTTATTATGGGGTCTATTGAGTCTATCTACTAAATATTCACATTGCCTAAAATGCTTTCTCACATTACATGCTGTCCTATTCTAGCTTAATGTGTTTGGCTTCAGAATAAAGCATGCATAAACATTTCATGTACTTTTTTTTGGCAGAGGGATTGAATACTGTAAGCTCAGCCAAACAAAGTCATGCATGATGTAGCTACATGTTTCTCACTAATTATGCATTTTGTGTTGCACCACAGTTTTTGAATGTTAATTTAAATTGTTGATTGATTGATGACCCTAGTCTTCTCCTGGCTTCTATGGCTTAATTTAAACATAACAAACAAGTGCAAACAGTAATTGCTTCATTTGGCAGGCCAGTGTGGAGCAACTGCTTTCAAAAATGTGCATCACAGTGTTTTGACGAAGCTAATTCACTGACACTATTTCAATTATTTCAGATGCAAACATTTAAAATTTGCCAAAACTCTCTCAAAATAACTCCCGCCATTAACACATTATGGATAGATTGTCATGAAATAAAGCTTAAGAGGGAGACAATGAAGCCGTAAATGGTTGGTATAGGTTGACGAATCAAGAACAAATCAAGGGCTTCGGCATCGGAAGGATGCTATAGAGATAGATAATATCCAGACAAAAGGAAATGTCCCAGAAGCCATTGTAAAATCTAGTTCTCGCCCTAACAGGGACAAACATTTCTATAATCCCGTTATTTCACCCAAAGGGATTTCAGTTCAATTTCAGTCTCCCCACTCTCTAGATCTGTACCAGGTCAGGGAAGGGGCTCGATCCCCCCTGTCTTCCTTAGCACTGCCCAATAGGTGTAATTATGATGGATGGGGTAATTTCCAGAAGCTCTTTTTTTGCCAAGCGGGTCATACCCATCTTGCTTTCTCACCAATGTAATGACTTTTCAAAGGAGCGCACGCACAAAAGTGCATCCGCAGCACAGTGTTTGAGAGCTGACCTAAGGCCAGATATGGAAAAGCAACAAATCACTGACTATAAGTGGTAATGACATGTAATGGCACCTTTTACGTTGTGCTCAAGGAACCCATATTCAATGACACATTTTATGTTATTTTTTTTCCATGAAGGTTATCCAGTGTCAAATTTTTCTCAAAGGTAGCCTACTTATATGTCACTACGTAACTGGAATGTCAAGCCACACTTTTAATTTTGATTTGATTCATTATTTGCCAGAAGATCCCAGCAGCAAACAGTAGTGCGAGCCTGTTTTTGAAATTAGTCATAGGCGGAACATGTGTAAAGGTCCGTTCACACCAAGAACGATAACTATAAAGATAAGGATATAGTTCTAAAAATTGATCTAAATATAAAAGAATAGCACTGTCCACACCACAGCTATAACAATAACGAGAAATTATATATAGTCGGGATCACTTTCAGAACGATTTTTTCCTGCTGTTGAATGATAAAACACTGACAGACTGTCAGAATCTGTTGTAATATAAGGGCTCACGCATTTAAAATGGCAGACGACGTTGCGGATAAGTTAATCGCTGAGGTCCAGAAAAAGCCACTAATGTTTGACAAGTCAAACTCCCTTTTCAAGGACACTTTAAAAAATGGATATATGGAAAACAATCAGTCATACCCTTAGAATAAATGATGAGAAGTATCAATGATGAGATCATTATACCAGGCTAGCAAACTGTAAAATAAAATGACCTCAGAGCTAGTTTCAACAACATTGTTTTGCTTCCTTTGAAGTTGCATTGAAAAAGACTTGGCGTTTTTATTCCACTATATTGACTTCCTCAGCTAAATTCACTGTTAGATTAGATCGATTACACTAGCTATTCACTCGAAACATAGCATGCTGAGGACATCTGCTGGTTAAAGCCAAGTAAATGCAACAAGAACAGCAAAAACATGTTGTACACTCTTTGAAACTGCAGTGCGTGAGCTTAGAATAAACAGACCTTTTTATCATTTGTTGGTGTGGACGCAAATATAGTTAACTTTATAGTTATCATTCTTGGTGTGAACGGGTCTTAAGGCTGGGCAAAGCTTAGCCTTCCTCTAGCCATGGACTTAATTAACGTGGATATTTCTCACTCAAACCACTGCCTGCTGCTGCTGTTTCTGATTTCTTTTAGATGGAAAATCTGCCAATTTCTGCAGGTCTAGAATTAGTTTTCTCTGTAATAATAGCATATTGGTGAAACATATTTGGCAAACAATCCAGTGCTAACTGTGTTTGAGCTCTGGGAAGCATCAAAGGTTTCTATTTCAATGTGTTTTTGCAGCTTTGGGTAATGTAGCCAATCACAAACATATCTGTTGATTTTTTTTAACGCAATGGCCAATCAGAAGCGTTTAAATTAGCATGAACAAAAACTGTGTTTTGAGCGTTGAGTGGATTCTGAGTTCTGCACGCTCACAAATCTTTTAATTATAACAAACAAAGTATATGTAAATAAGAGATTCATTGATTGTGAAGAAACTTCGTAATGAATTAAGATGAGTGACAGCTTTTTAGTAATTATAAAAGGAACGCTCTTTGTGCGCTTTCTACCATGCCAAATCACGCATACAGTAAGGCTTGGTTTTCTGTTAAAATTAACAGTGGTTTGTGAATGTGATCGCTTTAATAAATAATATATTGGGAGTGTTTATGCTGGGATGTGTAGTAGGTTGTGTGGCAATGTGTTTTTAAAAGGAAAGCATCTCCGCAACTCCTTATCCTGGAGTTGGTTCAACCTCCGCCTATGAAATTAGTTCTAAACTTTAGATTTTTACATTTTCTGAAAAGAAAAGAAAAGAAAAGAAAAGAAAAGAAAAGAAAAGAAAAGAAAAGAAAAGAAAAGAAAAGAAAACTGTATGCAGGTTTGTGGATTTGAAATTGGGGTCCAGTGGTCACAAGGGGTGCTAGAGGATCTGCGGAAAATGTGACAGGAAAAACGATTTTAAAATGTATTTTTAAGTCTATAAAAGTTAACACATTGAATTAAGATATATTGAATAATGAAAAGTTTGGGTTGGGGTTGGTATGATTTTTTAAATGTTTTTGAAAGAAGTCTGTTCTGCTCACCAAGGCTGCATTCATTTGATCAAAAATACAGTAAAAACAGTGAAAGTGTGAAATATTATTTCTAATTTAATATAATTGTTTCCTTTTAAAATATATTTTAAAGTGTAATTTATTCCTGTGATCTAAGCTGGATTTTCAGCATCATTACTCCAGTCTTCAGTGTCACATGATCCTTCAGAAATCATTCTAATATGCTGATTTGCTGCTCAAGATTCATAATTATTGAAAACACTTGTGCTGCTTCATATTTTGTGGAAACTGTGACTGATGGACCAATTTAATACATCCTTACTGAATAAAAGTGTTAATTTCTTTCAAAATAAACATAATTCTCTATATCTCTCCTTCTTTGTGATGTATGCATTCAAGAATAGTTTACCATGGAAAATGTTTTACATCAGGTTTATATGTTTAATTTGTTTTGGCAATATAAAGCTAATTTAATTTTGGAAACAAGTTGTCTGTCATATTGCAATAGTCTCAAACAATAATATAAATGAGTCTGTATATCTTAAGAAGAGTCTCCCACAAAGGGGTTTCATGGTATATAATAAGCATAGTCTTTTAGACCAATAGACTCTTTGTCTGTTAAATTTAATTGGCTTTCATGGATTAAAAAAAGAAAGAGAAAGAAAGCTAATGGAAACAGTGTTAGGTTAACTAGGGTTAAATTTCTCCTGTGGGACTTTATTCCCATAGATTTTGCATTGTTCCCTGCACATTATAAATGGTCGATTGATTCTAGGCTTTGTTTTTACAGGGCAGTCATTCAATTTAATTTGAAATGGGACTTGGTGTCTAACAACAAACAAACCGAGGAGAGGAAAAAAGTGCATATCAATTCTAATATCGTCAAGGAGTGTTTAATCCTCTCAGACATGACAAAGCACCATGATAGAAGTGTGAGACATGAGCCAGGACAAAACATGCTGATCAGCTAATTGTGGTACATCCCCTCAATAACCTCACCTGATCTCATACAGCTGAGCTCAGCGCTTTAGGTCTTTAAAGGGAGGGAAGGTTCGTACTTGCACCCATTTATTGCTTTACCGGCTCCATTTAGATGTCTCTTAAGACCTCTGAGCCCCTGTTTTAACCTTCAATTATAAATTAGGCTGTTGAGGTAAAACGTGTTTATGAGCTAAATGTGACCAATTTAATTTGAAATGGGATTTGTGCTGAAATGACTTCACAGCAAACATGCATAATGTTCTTTTTCTCACCGTTATTAGGTTAGACACTTGAGTACGCTTAGGTGTAGAAAGCACTGTATGTATACGTGAACTAATAAAACTAGAACAATATGCCAATATCTGAATTAATGGTAGACTTGAGATGCAGTGGAAACATGTTTTGTTGCATTACAACAATGAATCACAGTGGATTTCTTTTGGCTTTTTTTGATGCTCATCATCAGACAAGATTCTATAAAGGGATTTAAAATAAAACTGAATATAAAATAAAACCACCCCCTTTACATAATAGAAAAATAGTTAATGAAGAAAATAGTTAAATCACTTGTGTATAGTCAAAGAGATTCAATTGACTGTATAAAAACAACTCTATCTGGAGGATCCAACTTCTGGTGAGTCAATATTGTGGCAGAAGTTACATCATTAAGACAAAAAACACTCCAAGCAATTCAGCGGAAAAGTAATTGAAAGGCACAAGTCTGGGAATGGCTACAATAAGACTTCAAGAAGTCATTGAATATTCCTTGGAGTACAGTTAAATCAATAATTAAGTAATGGAAAGAGCACGGCACTGCTATTAATCTACCTAGAGCTGGCTGTCCTCAAAACCATGTGACCATGTTAAATGGAAGGTCACCAAGAGCTGGCTGGAGAGATGGCTCTGTGGTCTGAAGCTTTCTGGCCATCAAAAAAAATGCAGGTTATCTGAACACTACGCATCTTCTGTGAAGCATTTTGAAGGCAGTATCATGCTGTTGGGATGCTTCTTGTGTTTTGGTCATTCTGACCCAGAGAGGATTTTCTTTTTTCTCCAAAAATGCTAGTTTATGATATTGATTAAAACCTACTGACTTTGCTTAAACAGGGTATAACAAGTTCCTTTTTTGTACTTTTTTGGTGTTTCCAGTCAAAAATTAGTGGCATACAGCAAATTGCTTATAGACGGTTTCAAAGGCAATAACACTCAACAAACTTAAGTCCCGGTAGACTTCCACAAAGAATCAATAACAACAGAGTCTCTCTAGAGGAGATTATTTCTGATATCAAGCAAAATACAAGTTAAAACTACGTCTAGCCAGTATTATTTTATGTTAACAGTAGAAGAAAAGAACCATTACTTAGCCAAACTTAAATGCGACAAAGTTACTACCAGACCCATTCAACAAACACAGTGGCAACGCTCGTGCGTCCGATGACACCATTTATTAATCAATCATTTTGTTATGTTATTACTAAATATTTGATTCAATCTTTTTGTCAACTTATTTTCTTTCAATTAGCACAGGTTTTGTATTTCTTTTTGGAAATGATTGATCGTAGGCCTCATTGATCTGAGCTTATGCACCTCAGGATTTTTTTCTTTGAGGTGAAAAAGCTTGATTGAACTTTTATTTTCACTCAAAAACTGAGGTGCACAATCAGCAGGAGGGGGTGTGTCCACTCATGATGGGGGAGGAGAGAGAGTGAGCCAATCAGCTGGAGGGGGTGTGTCCACTCGTGATGGGGGAGGAGAGAGAGTGAGCCAATCAGCAGGAGCGGGTGTGTCCACTCATGATGGGGGAGGAGAGAGAGTGAGCCAATCAGCAGGAGGGGGTGTGTCCACTCATGATGGCGGAGGAGAGAGAGTGAGCCAATCAGCAGGAGGGGGTGTGTCCACTCATGATGGCGGAGGAGAGAGAGTGAGCCAATCAGCTGGAGGGGGTGTGTCCACTCGTGATGGGGGAGGAGAGAGAGTGAGCCAATCAGCAGGAGGGGGTGTGTCCACTCATGATGGCGGAGGAGAGAGAGTGAGCCAATCAGCAGGAGGGGGTGTGTCCACTCGTGATGGGGGAGGAGAGAGAGTGAGCCAATCAGCAGGAGGGGGTGTGTCCACTCGTGATGGGGGAGGAGAGAGAGTGAGCCAATCAGCAGGAGGGGGTGTGTCCACTCATGATGGGGAAAAGAAGAAAGAAAATGAGTTGGTAAAAAAAATTGAATCCAGTATTTGGTAATAATATAGCATAATCAGAGATTTACCCGGAATTTTAAAGGCTGGAACCATTAGTGTAAAGTTGTTGAGTAAATGTAATTATATACTGTACTTAAGTATCTTTTTGGCTACTTTGTAGTTGTACTGAGAAGAAGATATTGGCAACTTTTACTCTCTACTTGACTACATTTTTGAAGAAGTAAATGTACTTTTCACTCCAATACATTTGTGATGAGTAATGCAATTACACATTACATTTTGCATGGCACCTAACTTTTTCTCAAGCAGTTTTCTATAAAGAAGTGATATTGCCATCTAAGGACAATGAAGGTACTATATCTTGTGTGTTTTGCCTTTACTCACCCAAACTTCTAAACAAGGCTACTTTACGTGAATGCGAGTGCATTAGCAGGTAGTTGCTAAATCACAGGTGTTTGATTTAGGAGATGATAAATTATTGACATTAATAATATCTTCATATGTTGGTTCTGTTCACCAGCAAACCAAGACTGGTTGCCCATTGAAGCTAAGCAGGGCTGAGCCCGGTTAGTACCTGGATGGGAGACCTCCTGAGAAAACCAGGTAGCTGCTGGAGGAGGTGTTAGTGAGGCCAGCAGGGGGTGCTCATCCTGTGGTCTGTGTGGGTCCTAACACCCCAGTATAGTGACGGGGACACTGTACTGTAACAAGTACCATCCTTCAGATGAGACGTTAAACTGAGGTCCTAACTCTCTGTGGTCATTAAAATCCCATGGCACTTCTCGTAATGAGTAGGGGTGTAACCCCTCCATAGGCCCTTACCAATCATGGCCTCCTAATAATCCCCATCCATTGAATTGGCTCTTTCACTCTCTCTCCTCTCCACCTACAGCTGGTGTGTGGTGAGCGCACTGGCACCATTGTACTGTGGCTGGCGTCACATCATCCAAGTGGATGCTGCACACTGGTGGTGGATGAGGAAAGACCCCTGATTTGATTGTAAAGTGCTTTGGGTGTACAGTAGTACATAGGAAAGCGCTATATAAATGCATCCTTCATTCATTCATTCTGTTTACCCTAGGGGGGGTTATTGCTGCTCTCCCTGCTCTTATCCATGCTAGGCTGCATGGGGAGTACCCTAGGGAGTTTTTGCTTAGAACAGAACCATAACGCCAATACAAATTCTATGCATTATCAATCATATTTGACGAAAGTGGTCCTGACAGAAGTACTGTTAAAAAGACTTTTACTCAAGTCATATAGAAATATGTGACTTGTAACTTGTAATGGGGTCATTTTCGCTGTAAGGTATCTGTACTTTTACTCAAGTATGGTTTTAAGGTACTTTTTACACCAATTTAGGTAAAGGATTTTCAACACAGCACAAGGGCTAGAGCAGTGTTTTTCAACTCCAGTCCTCGGGACCCATTTCCTAGAATATTTTATATATCTCCCTATTCAACACACTAGAAGAAGCTGATGAATCAGGTCTTTTAATTAGTGAGACATTTAAAATTTCTGGATGGTGAGTCCCCAGGACTGAAGATGAAAAACCCTTGAAGGCTTGTGAGGGTTTGAAAGTCACAGCATACTGTTAAATCCTGTAGGACTCATATGACTTGAGAGAAGATTTGGCTTTCCAACAAAATAATGACCAAAAACTACACACTCATCAGGGTTGCCAGATTGCACTCGCAGGCAACAGGAGGGAGCGAAATTGACAATGGAAGGCAAGGAGACTTACACACTGCAAGTTGATGAGATAATTTATCCATTTTATATATATATATATATATATATATATATATATATATATATATATATATATATATATATATATATATGCTCCTGTTCATAGAGATTCTTAGATGGATGTTGAGGCTTTTTATGTCGGGTATAATCAGCGATCTTTGGCCTAGTTTGTTTGCTTGCTTTCATGGCTGCAATATGCTGTGTTTATCTGGCAACCCGGGGTATCGAAATACTATTTTGTATATTAGTGGGCGGAGTCTCACAGACCAAAACAAAAACATTCCGACATGGAACACACATTTCAAAGTAGATTAACTGTCTGTAGCAGTTTTTCAGAGAAACGAGTATGTGAACTTGAAGCATATTTCCTAAATATCTGCAATAGGCCTACAGTCAATAAATTACATACAGTACCTTTAAGACAGACAATGTTAATATCCTGGAGTGGCCAGATCAATCTCAATCCAATTGAGAATTTATGGATGGACTTGAAAGGAGCAGTTTTGCAGAAAGAAGCATGCAGTTTGCAGTTTTGGAAAAAGAATGGGGAACATTGCAGTGGTCAGTGAAAGCTATCCACAAACTCAAGGCTGAATTTGCTGTCATCTAATTACTGCTGAAATGAAGGGGGTGAATAATTATGCAAATTATTATTTGCATAATATTGTTCATGATATTGCCTACTAACTGTACATTTTCACTTTGACATTAAATAGTTTCAATGAGAGGGAAAAGGAAAGCAGGATTAAACACAAAGTACTTTTTATAAGGAATGTACAGCTTTGGTGCATAAGGACCATGACCTAATCTCACAAAAAAATTGTCAAGAAATATGTGGGTCGTATCCCCCCCAAAACAAAAATAAGAAATCATTTTTGGATGTTTTAGGAACACTGCGGTTTTTCAAAAGAAGTCATATTTCACTTAGTCTTACATAAAAACTGGTTTCTTTCTCAAGTATGTACTTTTTAAAAAGTCACCCACCGCACAGCCCACAGCTGCACTATTAATGACGAATTCTGAAAGTAATTTCTCCTCCAAATCCCTAAACACTGGCAGAAATGACAGTCTACAGCCAATTTTTAGAGACCTACATAATCAAGGTGCCTAAATAATTCATAGTATTACTAATCCCCATTTCCACCAGCGCAGCACAAAAGTCAATGACAATTTGACAGCTGAGCAAGAGAAAGACATAAAAGTGCATAAGAGAAACCCCAAGTACAAGGAATTTAAATCTGACAAGACAGATATATGCCGACCAAAAGCATAATTGGATATCCTCTGTGCTTTTGAAAACGGGGAAAGGGTCTGTGTCCACTATTATTTGTCCATCTACTGCCCTCAAGTGGCAGTACTTTAAAAGACAAAATATGTGCACTGAAAGAAATGAAAGTGAGATGCACAATTTAATGTTCACTTTGCTGAAAACATGATTTCATGCCACATTATGCAAATATATACAACAATGAGATCATATGCTATAAATCGGACCCTTTTTAATATTGCATACACTGTCACAGAGGTTTCCATTTACCAAGTATGATAAATAAATATACAGATACAGGGCAGGTGACAACATACAAGTGCATGAGACATACTGTATAACCCCTATAAGACAATCTGAACTGTGCTCATATTGTCATTTGCCATAATCAGATTGAATAGGGTCTAAACTCATGGAATCTTCGTCCAAAAATCTGAAGGAAAAAAAACAAACAAAAAAACATTCTCCATTATGTCCATTTATTCGCATATTACAGAGCCATAATGAAGCGTCTGACTTGTTTCAGGTACTCTGGCTTCAGGAAGTCCTGGAGTTCATCCTTTTTTACCCAGGCAAATGAATTCTTCTCCAGGGGTAAGTGCTTATGGCTGGACAGCACAGCTTTGAAGAAGAACACTTTGGCTCCAACAGTGCCCTCTTTCTGAATGTCCTTTGGGTATTTGTATTTGTAAAATCCACAGGGTGCATTACCAAGGAATGTAGCCTTCAGATCAGCACCTACAGAAGTCAAATTAAACAGAGTTAAACAGAAAATTTAACTAGGGCTGTCACTATTCCTCGATTAAATTTAAATACTCAATTTAAATTTTTAAAAAAAAAAAATCCTTGATTGCAATTTATCCATTTCAAGTAACCAGCAAAATACTGGAATTGGCGCCAATATTAAACAAGGATTTGATCTGCTGTAAAGTGTAACAATCACTAGGCCGTTGGCACCCTCTACAGGCATTCGTTATAATACATAAAGTAAATAAGTTGATTGTTTATATATTATCTATTTTAAGTGTTGTTCTATAAATCCATGATTACTTGCTTTTGATACTTTATTTGAACCAAATATTATTGCCTCTTTGTTATTATATATGTATTTTAAGTAAAAAATTAAAAAAAAAAAATTAAAGGCTTTTTTTTTTTTTTACTTTTGTCTATTTTATTACCACAAAAAAATCCAATTACTCAATTAATCATCAAAATAATTACACAATTACCAAAATAATCATTCACAAACAGCCCTAAATTTAACCTGCAGAGTGCAGCAATTCAATGTATCATGACTGTCAGGCTGAATTTCCCTGATATAAATTTTTTTTAGTGCATATACCTAATGTGATTTTGGAAATGAGTAAAAAGGAACTTTGGCCTCAAGTCTTTTCAAAAGCACAAACCAAACTGAGCTTTTCTTTAAAGAGGACCTTTAATGTCCCTTTCACAAGATGTAATATAAGTCTCTGGTGTCCCAGGAATGTATCTGTGAAGTTTAAGCCCCTATTTGGGTATAAGCAAAAACACAGTTTTTGTGTGTGTCCCTTTAAATGCAAATGAGCTGCTGCTCCCGGTTCCCTTTCCAGAAGAGGGCGGAGCTTTAACAGCTCAACAACAACAAAGCTGGAGAATCTCACGCAGCCAAAAAAGGAGGATTGTCAGTAAGGGTGTTCAGCCTTACATTGTTCAAACCGGAGTCGACACTGATTGAGAGACTCAGGAAGAAGTTACAACTTTTAGAATGAAACTGGACGTTTCTGAACGGTTAGTGGATAAATGTATGTAGTTGCTGTGGAGTTGATTCAACTCATCCACTAGCATGTGCCGTCATGTTAATCTTTTGTGCAAATCCAGCATTGAATTGACCCTCATTTGTGAAGCAGTTTGGCGTAAAATGACGGCATGACAACAACACTACTACAAAAACTCTTCCTCTTCTCTAAAGCAGCCCAACATGGCCCCGCCCCCTTTGTTGTGTGTTCTCGGGGGCGGGGTTTATGATTTCACTAACCCGGGAAGAAGCTCGTTGTAGTCCCTACTATCCATTTGTTGTAGTCCTTAAACAGAAAATTCTGTTAAATAAAATCTCTCCCTTTGCATTGAACTTTGAGCGTCGTAACTTTGCAGATGTTGTTTATGCTCAAACAGCAACATTACACACTAATTAAAGTTAAAAAAATTAAAATCGTAATAAACCACCCCTTTAAACAGTGATTAAGTGGTCAAAAACTGTAATCATTAGATGACAGCCTATTAAAATGTTTGATTTTAAGCTCCTGTTAAAGCTAACATCAACTCCACAGTGAAAATAGACCAACCAGAAGCTGTCTAAATGGATATTACCATGGAAATCTTACCTGGAAGACTTGCAAGGGCACGTTCAGCCGTCTGTCGAAGAGTCTCTCCCATCTGCCACTGTATCTGAGGCAAGAGCCAAAGCTTTTGACTGCCAATGTCCTTCTTCACCAGCAAGATGAGACTGTCTGCTAAACAACGCTCTGAAGAACTCACGTCCTTCTGGTTAACACCTGTAGAGTGATACATTGAGAGATGAGTTGTGATTCAACAACTTAAATGACCGTTCGCAAAGACCCCTTTCCCCTTTAGTTACTGTTGCTATGTCCGACAAGTCATGCCATCTCACACCACACGTTCATGAACAAAGAGGACACTGACAACGCGTCGACAGACAAGGCAGAGAAGGTTACTTTTGATATAAAAAAAAAAAAAAAAAAAAAAAAAAAAAACACAAATTTTGTAATTTTTAAAGAAATTTAAACAATGAATCCCGTTTTGTGGCGCTTTAATGTGTCATTAAAACAAAACTTATGTCAAAGCAACGATTTAAAGCCACCATGAAATAATAATTCTTGTTTTTTTGCAGAAATATTATAAATGATTTATACATGCACATCATTATTTTATTTTAAAATCAATGTGCTCTCGTAATCTTTGAATCAAAATAGCTTCCACTCCCTCTTGGAGTGACATCTCTTCTCCGATGATGTGTTTACTGTCACAAGGGCGGGGCAACCTGTCACTCACATGACATCACAGGAATAGCAAAACCACCACCATCCAAACATTTTTTCTTGTTCAAGAATTAGGGAAGAATAGACTATCAAATCTTATGTTTCATGCCAACTGACTCTATGGGGAAACTATGGAAGCTTGTTTCTGCCACTGAATAAAATATAAAACAGGTAATTGCAACTTATCTCACGATTATGACTTTTTTTCTTGCAATTGCAAGTTTACATCTCACAATTTTGACTTTTTTTCTCTAAATTGTGAGTTTGTATCTCGCAATTCTGACTATAACACTCAATTGCAAGTTATAAAGTCAGAATTGTGAGTTATAAAATCAAAATTACGTCTTTTTTTTCTCAGAATTGGATGTTATAACTCGCAATTGCGAGTTTATATCTCACAATTCTGAGAAAAGAAGTCAGAATTGTGAGGTATAAACTCGTAACAGAGAAAAAAAGTCAGAATTGTTATATATATATATATATCTCACAATTCTGACTTTATTTCTAGCAATTGCGAGTTTATATCTCGCAATTCTGACATTATAACACAATTGTGAGAAAAAAGTCAGATAAAAAGTCACAATTACCTTTTTTATTTTATTTTTTAGTGGCGGAAACAAGCTTCCATTGGACACTATAAAAAACTGATGTTTGCTGATTGCTCACCTTGTGTCCTCGGAGCTGGTTGAAATTCCTTCAGTTTCTGTTCCCAAACGTCCTCCAGATCTTGAGCTGTAACGATTTCTTTATCTTTGTAATCCTCCTCCTCATCTGAATCATAATCTTCTTCTTGTTTCCGACTCATCCGCGCAGCATCATCCAGGAGCTTCAGCTCATGGTCCGCAAGCAGACTTCTCTCTAACTCCATCTGAAACAATAAACAATCCTATGAGATGTGTTTGACAGGTGGCATGCAGATTAATGGATTCATTAATAAGGTTATGAATGCATTGCATACTAAATCACATAGACACACAGCCTCAAAATATAGCATACTAAAATTAGGAAAAGAAGATACATACATACATAAAACAGTCACCACGTCCAAAAAAATTATGGAATGAACATGCATGGTGTATTTAAAACAATAATAAAGCAACAACAATAATAATTTCATGTGCAATACTGATTCTTCCTTACCTGCTGCATAAGCTCCATGAACTTCTCCTCTATGGGGCTCCTGTCCTGAGAGACCACAGGCAGCCTCTGCACACATACAGCTCCATGCAGCGCCCACAGAGACGCAGCAGCACCCGCAGTTTTGACATTCTGCGCAGACCACTGTTGCCTAGTGTATGAAACATTTCGCACCCCTCCGTTTGATGTAGTTGTAGTGATTATCCTCCATAATGGTCGGTAAACTCTAGTGAAGGGCGCCGCCATGTTGAACACACGTGTTATCGCAGTGCTTTGCGACGTTTGCGAAATAGACGTGACCATTTTTTTTTATTTTTTTTTAAATAGGGGGAAGAGATTTTGGAGAACAAACGTTTGGCGGTATTCACAATTAAGAAGATAAAATACTATAATTCATTTATCAGACATATTATTAACTCAACATAATACAAAATACTTTACTTCGTTTAAAATCACATTTGATACTTTAGCGTCTAAACTGTAAGTAAAGCACCCCTCTGAAAAGTAGGATGATTGTGACGTTCCCATTACACACACACTACGCGACCCTCAATGTCCGCAAAGCAGCCTAAAGTCATGTGTGTGTGTGTTCGTGAATAAACTGCATGATTTAAAACACACATTATGTATCACAGGTTATACAGCCTCATTCGAGGCTCGTGCCAGCAGCTTTTTGAGGGCTTAAATTCATCTGGGCGTTTAATGTAAGTGGTTTATGTGATTGTAAAAGCAGCATATCTGATAAAGTGTTGTTTATTTGTGTAAAAGACAAATATTCTCTATGATATTGCTATATTTAAGTTACTTTTTAATATTGCATACACTGTCTTAACAAATGTTGCCATGATATTACCCTGGATTTTGTTTATGGTATCATGGTGTTATCATTAAGGACATATATTACAGTCATACCATTTTTTGAATATAGTGCCATGGTAATTTTTATTTATTTATTTATTTGGTAACACTTTAGTATGGGGAACAATTCTCACTTTTAACTATTTGCTTATTAGCTTGTATACTGACTGTTTATTAGTACTTATTAATGCCTTATTCTGCATGACCATATATACTAACTATTAATAAACAGTAAATTAAGAGTTTACTGAGGCAAAAGTCGAAGTTAATAGTGAATATGTATACCATTTCTTGGACATTTACTATGCTAGTATTGTGTTTTTGACATCACAACATGATTATAAAGTGACATTTTTTGAAGTACCTCCTAGTACCATATTCACTATCATTAACAAGCTTGGCTTGGACACACATACTCATTCTTTACTATTATTTTCGACAATAACATTAAAACCGAATCGTCACCTTTTGTCTGGATTCCAGCTCTGCACACTCTGGACATATTTTGTTATTAAGGGATCTAATTGGTTGTTTTCTCCTGCAGTGGAGGAAATGTGGGGCTTCAGCGTCCGCTGTCATGCAGCGCCATTCGATTACAAGAGTCTGATGCCGTGGAAACCAAGAGCCCATCAGCAACAGGAAAACGACTGAAAGAGTATGATAGAAACACTGACAGCCATATCTGCTTTCAAATTTCGCTTTAACCCTGGGGCTCACAAACCTTTTTTGGCAGGTCTTATGAAGTAAATTATTGCATAAATGAACCCCTGAGATTTCTTATCCCAAACATTTGAATGAATTGTAGTTTATCATGGTTTGCACAGACATATTAAGCATCTATATTCAAATATTGTTAAAGATTTTGTATGCACATTATGTAGTTTTGCCTAGAGTCAATAGTTTTAATTGTAATAATGCAATGAAACATGCAAAATTGTGCGGACATAATTTTTCGCCAGGCTGTGAATGCGTGCAAAAACAAGACATGACCTACGAAATATTAATAACTGATTATGTTGTAGTCAGTGTATGCTTTTACTGTGAGCTTATAGTTTTTCTTTGCATTTTTTTGCATAGTAAAATAAAACCTGTAACTGTAGTTTACCAAATAATTTTGTCAGATAAATACCTTAACCAAGTGTAGTGTTTTGTTCTTCCCTCATATTTAAAATATTTAAGAAATATAAATTATTAACCTGATATTTTGATAGTTAAATCCAACTTTTAGGGCCATTAAAACAAATATACCCTCCGGACACTGTAGACAGACAGACAGTTAGGTAGTTATGTTGTAAGGTAGGTAGGTTGCTAGTTATGTTGTTAGTTAGGTAGTTTTGTTTGTAGGTAGGTTGGTAGTTAGGTAGGTAGTTTTGTTGTTAGGTAGGTAGTTAAGCAGGGGTGTGTTTCCCAAAAGCATCGTTAGCCAACTAACGTCGCAAGTTATGTCGTTACTTACATAGTTCAACGATTTGGTGTTTCACGCAACCATAGTTCAAACGGACATTCGCAAACTGTATCGCAAACTTGTTGGAACGACAGCTCTCGGGCTGTGGTTAGAAGCATAGTTTCCTGTTTTTATGACATGTGGACTTAATAAATCATTATCTTGAGCAAAATAAGCAAGCTGATGTTAAGTATAATGTATATCTTTTATTTCGAATATATACAAATGTCATTTATATATTTTAGTTTGTCAAGAGATTTTAAGCACCGTTTTTGGAGAGTGTGCGTGTGTGTACGTGCTCTAGTACGTAAGAACAAGCATTTGATTTAATCTGGAAATAAAGCAAAATAACTGAGGAAAATGAGAATTAGTCCTCTAATGCCATGTCCGTAATTTATAGCAGAAATTCTAGCATGAATTCGATCTCAAACGGATTCATTTAAATAAGTTATTACTCACCACCTGCGTGACATCATTCACCAATGTGGTTGAACG
The DNA here is from genome assembly GCF_024489055.1 of Chanodichthys erythropterus. Classification (NCBI taxonomy): domain Eukaryota; kingdom Metazoa; phylum Chordata; class Actinopteri; order Cypriniformes; family Xenocyprididae; genus Chanodichthys; species Chanodichthys erythropterus. Next base: position 6,460,653 of record NC_090231.1, on the reverse strand, counting down.
ACAAGTTTACGACAATACGGTTTTGGGAAACAGTCGTAACTAGCTAGTTGATTTGTTCAACGATGCATCGTACTATGGTAGTTCAGCAGCGAGTTACATCGTTGTTCGGGAAACACACCCCAGGTCGATAGGTAGGTAGGTAGCTATGTAGGTAAGTAGGTAGTTATGTAGTTAGGTATGTAGTTAATTAGGTAGGTAGTTATGTCTAGGTAGGTAGGTAGTTAATTAGGTAGGTAGATTGTTATATAGTTAGTTAGGTAGGTAGGTTGTTATGTAGTTAGGTAGGTAGGTAGGTAAGTAGTTAATTAGGAAGGTAGTTATATAGTTAGTTAGTTAGTCATGTAGTTAGGTAGGTAGGTAGGTAGTTATGTAGTTAGGTTGGTAGGTAGTTATGTAGTTAGTTAGTTATGTAGTTAGGTATGTAGTTAGTTAGTCATGTAGTTAGGTAGGTAGGTAGTTAGGTAGTTAGGTTGGTAGGTTGTTATGTAGTTAGTTAGTTATGTAGTTAGGTAGGTAGGTAGTTATGTAGTTAGGTATGTGGGTAGTTAGTTATGTAGTTAGGTAGGTAGTTAGTTATGTAGTTAGGTAGGTAGGTAGTTATGCAGTTAGTTAGTTATGTAGTTAGGTAGTTAGTTATGTAGTTAGGTAGGTAGTTATGTAGTTAGTTAATTAGGTAGGTAGGTAGATATGTAGTTAGTTTGTAGGTAGTTAGTTAGTTAGTTAGTTAGTTAGTTAGTTAGGTAGGTAGTAGGTAGTTTAGGATTCTGTATTATATTTTATGGTAAAATGTTTGTGACTGTTTGTTTACTGCTTATATTCTCTTCCTCTTTTAGCCTCTTCCCTCCATTTCCGGGTCAGGAAAGCTCCCTGACATGGGACAGTAAGAAGTTTGAAGAGTTACCGATCGCACACATAAAAGCCACATATAATAAGTAAGATGCCTGACAAAAATGAAATAGTCATGATTGACCAATGAAAATGGTTGCTGTGTGCTATAGCAGAAACTTATTTCAGTTTTTAATTATGCTTGTTCATTTATCCATCTAGTGTGTTGGTTGAAGTGTTCAGTTTTGATGCACATGTGACATGAAATTATGGTATTCTCAGGGCTACAGATGTTCATAGTTGCAGTATGCAATATAATTATTATTTATACATATTTTCCTAACTCAAATAGCTGATGCATCTCTGAGTGCTCACACCCTGTGATTTGTCCTCCATCTCTCCAAAACACTAGGAAACTGTAGACTGGTGACATATTGCTGACTCTCTTTTATCCTTAATTTCTGGCTCTAGCACACATATCCAAGTCACAGATAGCGCTGGCCAGTACATGGTCCGAACCTCGTGTGGATCAGAGGGCTTCAAGAATGTGAAGAAATCCACTTCTATTGCAGCACAGACCGCTGGGATTTCAGCTGCTGCGGTATGATGGACAAAATTATAAAGATTTAAAGGGGTGGTTGATTATGAATTCCCTTTTTTAGCTTTAGTTAGTGTGTAATGTTGCTGTTTGAGCATAAACAACATCTTCAAAGTTACAACACTTAAAGTTCAATGCAAAGGCAGTTATTTTCTTTTAAATAATTCACTGTTTAAGGACTACAACAAACGGCTGGTAGGGACTACAACGAGCTTCTTCCTGGGTTAGGGACATCACAAACCCAAAATTTACATAAACCCCACCCCTGAGAACACACAACAGGGGGTGAGGCGAGGCCATGTTGGGGTGCTTTAGAGAAGAGGAAGAGTTGTTGTAGTAGAGTGTTGTTGTCATGCCGTCATTTTACGCCAAACTGCTTCACAAACAAGGATAATTTCAATGCTGGATTTGCACAAAAGATTAACATGACGGCACATGCTAGTGGATGACTTGAATCAACTCCACAGCAACTACATAAATGTATCCACTAACCATTCAGAAACGTCCAGTTTCATTCTAAAAGTTGTAATTTCTTCCTGAGTCTCTCCATCAGTGTCGACTCCGGTTTGATCAATGTAAGGCTGAACACCGTTACTGACAATCCTCATTTTGGCTGCGTGAGATTCTCCAGCTTTGTTGTTGTTGAGCAACCGCAACACAAACTGTTAAAGCTCCACCCTCTTTTGCAAAGCGGGGCGGGAGCAACAGCTCATTTGCATTTAAAAGGACACACACAAAAACGGCGTGTTTTTGCTCACACTTAAATAGGGGCAAATTTGACAAGCTATAATAAATGATCTGTGGGTTATTTTGAGCTGAAACTTCACAGACACATTCTGGGGACACCAGAGACTTATATTACATCTTGTAATGGGGAATTATAGGTCCCCTTTAATATGAAGAATGAAAGCATAGAACATGGATGCAGGATAGACTTTTCCTGAGTGCTGTACATTTTAATAAAAGTAAAGTTTAGTATAGTTATCAAAGCATAAACCATATGAAGCCCGATCACATAAACTGCTAAAACTATTCTTACAAGTTAGTCATCATTTTTTTTTTTCTTTAAGACTGTTCATAACTTTTATAAGTCAGTTACATAAAATATTTACCCCTAGTTGATCATACTAGTTCTTAAGACTCCTTCTTAACACAATGGCTGTTTATGCAGCTGGCATTTTCATTTTAACCGTCTAGTAAAGATATATCAGACATTTCAATCAAATTTGATTCAGAAGGATTAATTGATACATTTAATTGGTGTTGTGCATCTTTTTGTCCCAATACGAGTCTGTAATTTGGATGTTGTCCACTTGATGGCAGCACATTTCTTTGTAGTGTTTTACCACACCCTTATTTAGATTGTGTTGGACTGGTTTTGCTGCTTTATTTCAAACATATTTATTTTAAAGTCATGCAGCAAATGTAATGTAATATATGAAACAGGGCCAGTCAAAATGAAATATGAAAGTCTTATGTGTGTTTATGTATCCTCATTTTATAAATTGGTTCTTGTTCGAGAATATCAGCAGTGTATTTATTGCCTGTTGCAGTGACGTTTACACTAGCTGGCCAAGAGAAATTAGAAAATTTGAAAGTAACATTTCAAATCTTGTTTGTAATTTCATCAGCGTGTGCCATGAAGAGTCTAATGACAGCCCTGAGTCACAGCAGGCGGTATAATCAGTATATGACTTCACACTGATGATCATTCATTTGCTGTATGGACACAAGCATTATGATCTAAATTAGTAGTTGCGGACAGACCTCAGATTCTAGGCTCCTGCAGTTTTGTGTTTCCTCAGTGATTTATTAGTTTTTATTATGCTAAATGATCTAAATGTATGTATGTTTGTCTTGAGCAGAAGGCGAGGGCGAAGGGGGTCAACTACATCCGTGTGCTGGTGAAAGGACTCGGTCCAGGGCGCTTGGTGAGTAGCTTTACTTAACGCCTATAAAGATTTACAGCAAAAAGCTCCAACAAAAAAAATGGATCAGTATTATTTCGTTGTGGATTAAACTAGATCATAGAACTGCCAGGGAATATTACTTGCTATAATATTAGCTACTGTGACATTTTCCATTGATTGCAGTAAGACTTTCTTGTGACAATTTGCCTGTAACTGTTTGAAAACCGAAGTAAACCTGTGCACATTTGAATGCAAATAGGCCGTCTTGAATCTGTATATCCGTCTGCATCATAATTTACCTCCACTCTCAAGTGAGACAAGAACTATGTCGCTATGTTCTCTAAAAAACTTCAGTGGCAGCACAGTTTGCAGTAAATACCAACAAATGTCAAAGTCGTGAAAGGTAAAAGAATGCAAAATAATAGTTAAAATATTTGTGATTCAAGGGTCCAAGAATCTCTAGATTGTTATTCACGACTTATTCATGTCCACAGTAGAGAAGAATAGCAAGAAATGTAGAATATGGCAGCTGTTGAGAACAAATGTGTAATTAGAAGATAGTGATATTTACATTTATATTTTATATATTGTGTATTGTGATGTTGTGGGTGATTGATAGGGCATTGCTTTGTGAATGCTAATGCGTTCTGAGAGTTTTTAGTGCACTGCCATGAAGTTTTCTGGGATTTTGCTTACTGGATGAGACAAAGTCCCTAGATAAGACTCGTGTCCCTCCTTCAATATATTCTGTCATTCATAAGTTTGGGGCGATATGATTTTTAAACGTTTTTGAGAGAAGTCTCTTATGCTCAGGAAGGCTGAATTTATTTGCTTTTTTTTTTTTACAGTACAACAGTAATATTGTATAATGTTATTACAATTAAAAATTTTCTTTTTGAATATATTTTAAATTGTAATTTATTCCTGTGTTTAAAGCTGAATTTCAAAGCAGTCTTCAGTGTCACATGATCCTTCAGAAATCATTCTAATATGTTGATTTTCTGCTTTTTCCTAATATTATTATTGTTGAAAACCGTTGTGCTTCTTAATATTTTTTGTGGAAACCATAAACCATCCAAGGTTAAAAAAGAATAGCATGTATTCTAAATAGAAATATTTTCTAACACTATAAATGTCACTTTGAATCAATTGAATGCATCCTAGCTGAATAAATGTATTAATTTCTTTTTTAAAAATGACCTCAAACTTTTGAACAATATTGTATGTGTATGCGATTTTTTTTCTCCACCCAGTTAATCATCTGTAAAGTGAAAATTGTAATGGCACACCTCTTCTCAACAAAGTTTAATTTGTTTTTGATCCAATTTGTTGGTGTTTGTTTGTTCAGATCCTTAACCCTGAGGATGACACCACTAATAAAAGAATAAACAAAAAAAGTACAAAAGACTGGTACAGCGCAAGTGATGTTAAACGCTGCTGCACGGAGTGACATTCAGAGGTGCTGCTCACAGCTTGAGGTGCACAGATGTGCAAATGGATAGAAACAGGTTCAGGGGTGCAAACAAACAAAACACTTGGTACAAACGTATGTAGTAAAAGAAAATAGACTTGTTACGACACTGTTTCTTCTACAGACACGAGTGATGCCTTAAATCACATGGCTTGTTGAGGAGAGGTGTGCTGTTACCTTTTAGACTTACTATTTTGCTTGGCGGCCATAATACATATTGAGGGGCCTGAGCCGTATCTAGAGACCTTAGTGGAGGACTCTTTTGAATTTTGAACACCCTTGCAACTGCACAGGGACACAGAAAAGCATCATATTAGCGAATTTTGCACAGGCAGTCACTTTTTCCTAAAGAGGACCTATTATGCTTTTTTACAAAGTCTTGATTTTGTGTTTTGGAGTCTACTGTAATAGGTTTTCATGTTCAAAAAACACATTATTTTACAATATATTTGACACTGTTGAAGCTTCTTTCTTCCCAGCCTGTCAGTAACGCTCTGTATAGCTCCATGAAGCCCCTCCTTCAGAAAAGCAAAATGTGCTCTGATCGGGCGGCTGGCGCATTGCGTTGTTATTGGTCAACCATTTTTAGTTTCAGAAATGTCACACCCCTTACCATAACTATACATTAGATCCGGAGTGGAAAAAAACAGCGTCTCTTGGACATGGCAACAACACACATTTATTTAGCTTATGCCTTGGGTGGGAATTATTATGTAAATGAGGAATATTGTGATGTGTTCGTTCCCGGAAGAAAAATCAAGACTACATTGGAGGCGTTTCAGGGAGTTCAGAAACAGTGACGCTGATATAGACTTTTTCATTCTCAAAAAGCAACATTACACACTAAAGCAAGATGAACATGTAAAAAAGCATAATAGGTCCTCTTTAAGAAAATATAAAAATGTAGTGGACTATATGATTTTATACCACCTGTGTTTCATCCTGCTTCTTTTAACAATCCTTTCAGTAGAATGGCAGCAGTGATATTAATTCTTTGCATTTGCCCATATGCAAAGGCAACAGTTATGCGTGCTGACTATTCAATCAATAATCTGAAACTGACCTATGAGTTCTGTGAGCTCAGCGGCGGTCTGCATGCTCTTACTTTGAGCCGGGTGGGAGGACATTAAGGCTGGGTGAGAATCTAATGAGCCCCTCCAGAGCTGCAGGCAACAGGGGGGTTTTAAGACTTGCATTACTCTTTCAGACTAAGTTGCATGTAAAGGATTAGTTCACCCAAAAATGAAAATTCTGTCATTAATTACTCTCCCTCATGTTGTTCCACACCCGTAAGACCTAAGATTATTTTTAATGAAATCCGATAGCTTTCTGTCCCTCAATTGACAGCTACGCAACTTCCACTTTCAAGCCCCAAAAAGGTAGTAAAGACATCATTAAAGTAATCCATGTGACTCCAGTGGTTTAACCTCAATTTTATGAATCGACGCGAGTGCTTTGTTTGCACAAATACAATTTACCACTTTATTTTCAAAATATTTAGGGCTGCACTCAACTAAAAAAATGTTCTGTTTGACTAGTAGTTCATTTTAAGCATTAGTCGACTAATTGCACGTTTATTAATAAGCCATATAAATCATAATAAAGAGCCTTTAATGCCTAATCAGCATTCAAACGCACACATAAAGCTTGCCACAGTGCACCGGCAGAAGTAATGATTATGAATGCATCAGGGAAAAACAGCCAAAAGATTACTTTAACATTTTAATAATTCATTGATAAAGTGTTTTCTGTATTTTTGGCTGCAGTGATGAAATTGATGATGCTGACTCATTATCTCCACAGTAGTGCACGCACCTATATGCACGTTTCATGCGGATTACATAACCTGAGAATATTTGTTTTCCATTTGAATTGGTTCATATTTAAAAGTAGACATTTTGCTTTCTATAGATGTATTTTTAAGGCTGTTAGGCAAGTTTACATGAAGTTTCGGTTATTTAAAAAAAATATATATATATATTTTTTTTTTTGCTGCGCTGAAGTTCAGAGAGAGCGAAGGCAGAAAGCACACCCTATTTGCTTTCATTATTTTACAAAAGCACAAGGTTTTGTTGTTATTGCAAGCACACAAATACAAGTAGACTCTTCACAGATTCAAAAGATGTAATACTCTTATCTGTATGACCAAAAATGTATTTTAAGTGCAAGTGATCGCACCGTCGCCACAATGGTAGCTGTCATGTAGTAAGTGCGCTACTATTCAGCTTTCACACTCCACACAAACACCTGAATCGCACACATTTTTCTAAGTTAACGTTAGAGCAAGCAGCCATGTAAAGCTGCTACTACTAACATGTTTCAGATGATAAGCCATATTTGAGGTGGATGAATGATAGGCGAGCTTTTGGATGTCCTGCCCGACTGTTACTACCACATAGACCAGCTGTTACTGACCTGTCCGTCAAAGACTGCGTGACTTCACCACTTCCTGTGGATTTTTTTTCCTGCGACCAAAATTTTGGTTGACTAATGGTTAGTCGACTATTAGGGAGCAGCCCTAAAAATATTCATCTCCAACTATTAGTCCATGCCACAACGTCTGCTTAACACAACACGTATGACTCTTGGTGTCCTCGTGAACATGCATTGGAGATTAATATTTTGTATTATGTAGGGCTGTCAAACGATTAATCACGATTAATCGCATACAAAATAAAAGTTTGAGTTTACCTAATATATGTGGGTGCACTGTGTGTAATTATTATGTATATATAAATATATAAACAATATTGAGAAATATTTACAAGTATATGTATTTATTTATATTTTTTATACAATTTTTATTATATATAAATACATTTAACATATTATATTTCTCTTAAATACATTAATTTGTGTGTATTTATATATACATATTAATTACACACATTACTCACACATATATTATACAAACTCCGACTTTAATTTTGTATGCAATTAATCGTGATTAATCGTTTGACAGCCCTAGTATTATGTGTTTTGCACAAACAAAGCACTTGCGTTGCTTCTTTAAATTGAGGTTAAACCACTGGAGTCACATGGATTACTTTAATGATATCTTTACGTCCTTTCTTGGGCTTTAAAGTGTCAGTTGCATAGACTGTCACTGGAGAAAACAGAAATGTCTCATATTTCATTAAAAATATCTTAATTTGTGTTCCGAAGATGAATGAAAGTCTTATGGGTGTGGAATGACATGAGGGTGAGTAATTAATGACAGAATTTTAATTTTTGAGTGAACTAATAATTTAAGCAGATGTGGTTGGGCATAAATTAATTTAATGCAAAGCTACCAACTGCAGTGCTAACTAATTTGACAAAATAGATTACAAAATACAAAATAGGCAAGCCAAGGTAAATACTTGTGCTTGTTGTAGCAAAAATAGATTGGGATAGTTGAACAGGAGATGGATAGGTGCACCAATGTTGAAGTTCTCACCAGTATTTTTTCTTTTTTTCTTTTTTATTGTTTTTTGTTGTGGCCAGTAAATAGCTGATAATACTCTAGAGCATTCTGTCTAATTAAATTCAAATTAAAACCCTGAAAGCTTAAACCAATCATTGAATTAAAGGGTTAGTTAATCACCCAAAAATGAAATTTCTGTCATTAATTACTCACCCTCATGTCGCTCCACACCCATAAGACCTTCGTTCATCTTCAGAATTTTCATTTTTGGATGAATTAGCCCATCAAAACATTATAATGTGCATTTTGAAAAATCAATATACAATGCAGATATATTATGTGTCCCTAATAGAAATATTACACCCACTTTATTTGTGACTAAATCGGCAGCTTTCACATATGTACAAAGTTCAGGAGCACTAGGACTCAATGGATAATTTTGTCACTGAAGTTGCGTCTGTTCCATTGAAAGAGTGTATTTCTGTGAACTGTATCTCGTAGCTGACCTGTCCTGCATTGATTTTGCTCCCCCGTGTGTAGTCTGCCATTAAAGGGTTAACCATGGGAGGACTAGAGGTTGTTTCCATCACCGACAACACCCCAGTGCCACACAATGGCTGTCGCCCTCGCAAAGCACGAAGGATGTAAGAAGGAAGAAACCCCTTGAACCCTGAAGTCTTGTTTGTCATTATCATTGACCATCCGCTCTGAATAGAGAAGTTGAATGCAGGATTATTCTGGTCAACACTGTTTTTTTGCAGCTGCAGTGCTGTTAATATGTTATTTACCTTTTTGATAATAATTAAAGTGTGAAGATGTCACTCACCATGTCTGCTTTCGTTCTTATTAGCACATGCACGACTTTCAGCTATGCATGACTGAGTAATTTAAAATGCAACCCTGGGATTCAAAATCTAAATTAAACCAAGAAATAAACAAAGTGACAGTGATCGTGCTGCATAACATGGATCATCAGGTTTTGAATTTGTGGAGTTCGTGCAGCTTGAGCTTTGCTGACATTAAAGTAAAAAGAAAACAAACCAAATACTAAGTTATGTTTTTGAAAATCATTGGTTTGCTGATCATAAACGATACAAATATGGTTGAAACATTTTCACTTCTGGTCTCAGACCACTGTATTGTGTGATGAATCAGAAACATATGACAGGCTCTTATAGTGTCTGTTTGTTGCAGGAAATTGCACAAAATTATTACCCTATGTGTGTTCTCGAATGTATGTGTTTTTTTTTGTTTTTTTCTTTTCTTTTCTTTTTAATAAACATTATTGTTCGATTATGTTAGCACTTAATCTGAGTCCGTTTCCAAGTTGACAGGCACAGGATGGAATCGCTCCCTATAAATAAATGGACCCTTGTAAGATTATTGCCCTTTCCTACCATTACATCAGGTGCTTCGTTGCTATGACAACGGCAATTAGCAGGAACTCAGGCAGGCGGTTGAATATAAGTCTGTCCCTAGTACCCATAGCAACCAAGGTCAGGCCTGCAACGCACATCTGCTTTTATACTTGCTTTGGTGCGCGCTTTTGCTCGAGGACTGGGGGAAAAAAAGACATAAATGACAATAGGAAATTATTCTCAGACAAGTTACCGATGTATAAGCTTGCTGGACATCTGTGCTTTATTCTTACAGTTTGAAATCTGAAGGATTTCATTCGATTTTTACAAAGGAAAGGAAACATTCCTCGTGGAAAACCTCTTGGATGTTTCGTGCTTTATGCGGGAACTGTTCTTCTGTGCTTCTCCAGCAACAGCTGTCCTTTTCCCAGTCTCCTTTCGCACCAGGCGTCAGAGCCACCACAAAACACGTTTCATCAGCGACAAAGCGTGACTCCTACCAATGTTTAACCCAGATGGCCGAGCATCTCAGATGTCCTCAGATAGCCTGTGCATCCGGTGGAGGCTCTGACATGGAACCTGAGTATCCCTGCTGGGATTTTGTAGGCAGTGATTAGAAACCAGAGCCAACAAGGTTGATTGAATATAGAGTTAAATGGTTTGCCTGCAATATGGCTGATTTTTATGTGAGAAAGTATTCCTGGCCTTAGCAAAAGTGATACATTAAGACATTTTTTAATCATCTCAGGGGCCATAAGCGCCATAGAAATTGAGGTGGACAAGTCCCCCCCCCCCCCCCCCCCCCCCCCCCCAACATATTAACCCTTTAACTGCCCCACCAAGAAAAAAGCATTTGAAAAATTTTTTGTTTGCATTTTTTATCTCATTATATCACTAGTTACCACACTCACTGTATTTTTTTTTCAATACATCCCATAATTTTTAAAATATCGGCCTCTACCAAATGGTTGAGATGGCACTTAAAGGTAAAATAAAAAAAAAATGGTCCCACTTTATATTAAGTGGCCTTAACTACTATGTACTTACATCAAAATATAAGTACAATGTACTTATTAGGTTCATATTAAATTGCAAATCACTTTTGCAGCTATTAAGGTGGGGTACGTGTATGGTTAGGGAAAGCTTTGGTGGTATGGGTAGGTTTAAGGGTAGGGGTAAGGGTTAAAGGATGGGTCAACAGAGTAATTATAAATGTAATTACATAAATTAATTACAGATGTAATTACTTTTAGGTGTTTTAAACTATAAGTACAATGTAAAAACATGTATGTACACAATAAGTGCATTGTATCAAATGAATCATTTAAATGTAAGTACATAGTAGTTAAGGCCACTTAATATAAAGTGGGTCCAAAAATTCATACACATACTATGAAATTCAGAAAATATGAACTATAATACTAATTTATTTAAAACATAATCAAAATAAAATAGTTTTATTTATTGAAATATTCTATAAAATATTTCAGATTTTCATTTTATGACAGAAAATTACTAGTTTTTTTAACAATTTTTTTTTTTGAAAAATAAATAACACAAATAACTAAAAGTAACAAAAATAAAGACATTACATTCTTTCTGCATTAAAAAACTAAACACAAAATAGCAAAAGATAGTAATATAATGGCATTTTAGGCTTTTATGATTCAAGAAACGCCATCACATATGGTAGTGCAACAGGATTTTTCTTTTTTTTTTGACATATGAACATTTCTCTTCTCAGACAGGGTGATAATTTGGATCCTCTATTGGGTCATCAACATCACTGAGATCAGCATCAGAATCTGGGGGGTTTTCTGGGACAAGGGCCTGAAAGAGTGCATGTTCTTGTACCATAGAAACTGTTGACATCAATCTAGTAACTGTAAAAAAAGCAACAACAAACAAATAAATAACAATATCTTACAATTTTAATAATGTTAGTTCACCAGCATGTCATTTAAGAAGTAATTGCATCTGATAATAATGATTTCCACACATTAATTCAATTAATTCATTATATTTACATCAAAAAATATGCAAAAGTGGCAAAAAATACATATTTAAGAAATTATCTCATCATATTCATGAAGAAATAACAATAGCTGTCATATTCATAGCTAATAATGATCAGAAGTTTATATTTCTCAGCAAATAGTCCATTCTGACTGCAGAAATGGATGATCTGAAAACATTACCTTAGCTTTTCTGCATTTACCTTTAAGTGGCAAATCAACCGTTTGGTTGAGCATGTTTTTGAATAATTATTTGAAACATACTAAAGTTTTCTCATGGCACCAAGTAACATAATTTTGTAAAGTTAGGGCTCTTACAGTGTAATATGTAAAAAAAAAAATGCTTACCTTGCAAATTTTCACCAAGAACAGTTCACATGGCAGGAGTGATTTCTTTGTTTCTGACATCCATGTTTGAGGAAGTGTTGTAACCATAGACTGTAAAAAAAAAATGTAACAAGTGCTGTTGATTGACACTCTGACATCTAGTGGATTTTTGTGGCATAACATACCTCAACCAGACGGTAGAGATGGCTCAATCCGCTTGAGTTAAGTTAGGTACTCCTCTCAGTGAAAAAAAGTTACTCAAAATGTGCTCTACCATTTGGTCGAGCAGGCAGTTAAAGGGTTAAAGGGGACCTATTATGCAAAATTCACTTTTGCCTGATGTTTGGACATAAATGTGTGTTGGCAGTGTGTGTACACAACAGTGATAAAAATCCACCTACTCCTTTTTTTTAATCCCCATAAATCATAAGTGGTTTGTCAGAACGAGCCGTTTCCAGATTCCTGGCAGTGTGACGCCACAAAAGCCACAGGCCCCGCCCACAGTGTTGACTGACACTTACGTTTGAACATAGAACCGCCCTGAGCGCGTTGTTTACATCGAGTCCGCCATTGCTGAAAATTTGCTACTAAAGGATGTACAAGTAAAAACCGTTCGTGATCCAGCTTACAGTCTCTAGATTGATACTGGATACGGCAGTAATGAAGGTAAGGGTACTTTATTATAGTTAATCAGAGTTTATTTACGGGTATAAAGTTTATTAATCACCACCCGAAAGGCATAAGGTGTTTCTGTGTTATTTGCTATGTTGGTGATGATAATACAAGGGAAAGAGAGAGAGTTTATGGATAATATTTTAATGCACACTTGCAATGTTTTATTAAGCTCTTACAGCGATTTTCTAGAGTGAAGACGGACGCTTCATCTTTTGTGTTAAGTTACAATAAACGTCATAAAACTCATCTGTATAGTTTTGGCCATCATTCGGACGGTACAACAGGCCTGTACTAATATAGTAGATTAAAAACAAGACAATATAAGTTCTAACCGTAATTGAAAAATAACTAAACTATACCTGTTCTATCTCCATGCAGCATATATTCGCATTTTCTAACATTATTGTGCGTCCTGACCATAGGTCCTGACTGAATCCTGTCACCAGAGAATCAGCTCTTGAAGCTCCGCCCTCTTAGCCCGATCGCAGCAGCTCATTTGCATTTAAAGGGACCGCACTGAAACGGCTAATTTTTGCTCAACCACTAAAAGTAGCAATTTTAACATGCTATAAAAAATTATCTGTGGGGTATTTTGAGCTAAAACTTCACATACGCACTCTGAGGACATCAGAGACTTATTTTACATCTTGTTAAATAGGGCATAATAGATCACCTTTAAGCACACAAAACACGTGTGCACATTTTAATGCAAATTATATTATTTACAAATAGTTAAAATTATTATTTCCCAACTTGAATTAGACCTAGAATTTCCTTCACTGTTCTGTTTCTTTATGCTTAAAGGGACAGTTCACCCAGAAATGAAAATTCTGTCCCTCATGTCGTTTCAAACCCGTAAGAACTTTATTCATCTTTGGAACACAAATTAAGATATTTTTGATGAAATCCGAGAGTTTTTTATTATCCCCCATTGACTGCAATTTAACCACCACTTTCAAGGCTAATTGGTCCCTCCTTAATGTTTAAGACACAGTTACAGCCATGGGACACCGTTTTCAACTAAAAACGGGAAACTTTTTATGCGTTTTGGCCGTTCATTTGCATGACAATGACGTTTTGGGGGCTACAAAAACTACAAAAACATGAATTTGTGAAAGAAATGACATCAGGTGCATGCATATTACAGTCTAGCATGGACTGTAAAAAATAAAAAAAAAAGATGGACAGTGTGTTCCCACTTCCTTCCACTGAAAAATGAAACAAAATATCCTAGTAAAGGTCAGTGCCAATTAGTGAGGTCAACATACGCCCGCATGATGAGAACTACTTAAAATGACAGAAACAATCTTTGGATAAAAAATTGAAATGTAATTGGATTTTTTAGTTTGACGCGTCCCATTTGAGTACATGGAAAGGGTGGGGTTTATGACTGCAGCCAGCCACCAGGGGGCAATCGAAATGCTTTGGCTTCACTTTTCAAGACTTGTGTGGCACACTTGTGCTGTGTCTGAAATTGCGTAATGTCTAAATAGGTACTACATTTGAATAAATACTAATATATAATACATAATACTCTTTGGTGTACTGTTTTTCACATATTATACAGTAGGGAAGTATTCGATTTCAGTTGCAGCGATGGTCTATATAGGCATGTAGTGTTTTTTTACAAGGTGACATCACCATCTACTTGCCTGGCATGCATAATACGGCATATTTTAGTCACTTTTGCCGATCCGTGTGAACGGGGAACGTTTTGACAACATTGTTGTCTGTATGCAAGCAAAAAAAATGCAAAGGGAAACTTTTAGTACCATTTTTCGTACATCATTGTCGTGTAAACATACCCTAAGTCAATATAGGACTGCTGAACTGCTTATAGATTAAATGACCTAATTTAATAATTCATGATCTGCACAACAGAACTGAATCAACATTGAACTGACTTCAGCTGAACAACTGCTGAAATGTTCCTGTTATCACTGTAAAACCGCTTTGAAACAATCTCTATTGTATAAAGTGCTATATAAATAAAGGTGACTTGACTCATTTCTCATTTCCATGGTTGTATTTTTCTGTGTAAACAGCTTCTTTCTCATATCTTTGCATATATCATGTCAAAGTTACTATGCGTGCTCATATAAAGTGTTGTTAAAACTGTAAAACTGAAAATACCAGTGTTGCACAATTCAATCAATTATGAAACAAACAAACCAAAAATAATTTTTAGATATTTTTGAGGAAAATGCTAATGCAAAACTTTTAATTTGTCAACAGAGCCTATCCCGAAGTGTTTATAATATTCTACCATGTAGATTTAGTCTGGGTCCCTTCTTTACAGTTAATCTATGGGGTTTACCGCTCATCATCCACCAGATAAAAATCGTAAGTCATCCCTTTGAAAAGCACACTTTTCCTCAACAAGCCCCCTTTACAGAATCAGAATGAGCTTTATTCGCCAAGTGTGTGCAAACACACAAGGAATTTGTTGTGGGGTTTTTGCACCCAAAGACGTTTATCTTAAAAATAGTGATATTTGTATTAGCAAGCACCACTTACAACTCAGAAAATGTTTTGTTAAATGTTTTCTTTATTATTTCAATATTGTGAACAAAGCAAATAATGGCGTCTTCATTAAGTGCAACATGACCGTTTTGACATGCAAGTCTTAAAACTTGATTATATCGAACCATGGGTTGCATTTGAAACTGCATTGTTCTCAGATCCACAAATGCACTCGGAAATCGCTGAGAGGTGAAAGTTTTAATGGGTTATTATGCAATTACTTCAAGATACAATTTGCTCCTAATTAAAGGACCACACAAATCTCACCTTTTCCTATTGTGACAAAATGCTGAATTGATTGCACTGAAATTATAACTTGCACCAGGGATTTTGTTCAGTTTCTCTGGTTTTGACATTCATGTGTCTCAGTATGGAGTGGAAACACATAACAAAGGGCTTATGTAAACTAACAAATGTGTTCGTGAGCTGTAAAAAACAACCCAGTACTGCAATAAATATAGTTGCTGTTTGTGTACTAGAGAATAATTTGTTATAATGTGGCATTCTCTTGAAATGGATATTTTACTTGAATGCTGTTTTGCCTTCACTTAAGGTTCCTCCAAGGCCAAGGGTTAAACTGGCCGTAAATATTGCAGATGGATTTGGAAGCACACATGACCTAGACCCAAGTAACACTGAGAACCATATAATGAGAGCTACTCAGGCATCCATTTGCACATATTATAACACACACTTTCAAACGCTGCAGGGACATACCCTGCTGGATATCTGCATAGATTTTGCAATCATAATGTGCAATCTCGATTTAATTGCAGACTTATTTAAAGGTGGTAATCATAGGAAAGTCAACTTAATATTGTATATGGTCTGATTTACCTGAATCTTTTGAGCTCTTACACATTCTGTTACCCTGTTGTGAACACCGTCTCCTCATTTAACAGACTTCCCACAAGCTGTCAGGCTTCTCAACAACTCCATGTGACAATATACCCAGCGAACCTTTCAGGTAGACCTCCTCCTATGCACCTATATTTCCCAAACCCCTAATTCTGCTCCTTAACTAGAGTAATTTTGCAGAACTATAAAAGCGCTATGTACTTTATACAAAATAATGGACCTACAGCCTTTCAGACGACATGCATTGTGCGGTTTTGTGCAGCACTGTATGTATTATACTTGCTTTTATTGTTTAGTCGTTTAGTTTTAGGTCAGATGACGTTTTGGGGTCTTTTAGATATTCTGGCACCATGTTTACACTGTACATGTGTTATTCTCACAAAAACCTGTCAAGAAAATGTCTGGGGAATATAGTATTTCACTTCAGAATCAAACGTAAGAAAAAATAAATTGCATTTTAAATAAATGTCCTATTTTATAACCATAAAGATTTTTTGTATTCTTTTCATGACAAGCATTTCTCCACAGTTCTCATGAAAATATAATTTACATTACTGTAATGTGTTATACATTGGATGCACCAATGCCACTTTTTTCAGAACCGATACATATACTTTTAATTTTAGTACTTGCCGAGCCCGAGTACCAATACCTGTGTTTTGATTGCATTTTTAATTTGTAAAAATATTAGAAACCAAAAGAATATGAATCAAATTAGTTGTCTTAGCAAATAGACATTTCCTTTAGTTATTTTCATGCCAAATTATGCCTGTTAAAATGTATTGTAGGAGCTACTGTTACTTTCACTGTTAATATTATCATATTTTATCTTTAATTTAATAGCACAGTGAATATTTAGAGCTGCTCCAGCAGGGCTCAACCAGTCAAGAGCTGTGAGTGATTTTCTCTTTGTCTTTTGTTGTTAGATTAACATTGAAGACAAAGACAGCAGCAGGTTTATTAGGGTGCTGTCACTTTAAGAGCTGCACTTTTTAGACGTAACCGACTATGTTTCACAAGGATACTTGCCTATACAGGCATTTTGACATAATTTTGTGCAAATTTGTCTATTCAAGCGCAAGAAGACATGAAAGAGAACTCAATTCGCAACAGGCTATTCACACGCTGTCTGAAAGGGAACGCTTTCTGGGCACGCATTTACCACCTTCCTAATGTAGGGAACCACTTATTATACATAAATCATGTAACAGTTCATGTTTTTACTTTGACCAATTTGGTGTTTGCGAACAGCGATGATATTTTTTTGTGGGTGGGGCGTATCTGGTGGCAAAAAAATGACAGTTCTGCAGTAGCAGTTTATGCAAGCCACGGAATAAAAGATTTTAAAAAAGGTGATTTTGAGTTATCACAATTCTGAGAATAAAAATCAGAAATGTCTTTTTTCCTCAGAATTGTGAGTTTATATCCCGCACTTCTGACTTTTTTCCCCTCAGAGTTGTGATATAAAGTCACCAATTGCAAGTTATAAAGACTGAATTTGGAGATACACTCACAATTGCGAGACAAACTATTATATGTTTAAATATTATCTATGTAAAATGTTAGAGGTTTAAATATTATTTCATGCTATAACTGTAGAGATAATACATTATGTCCCCTATGAACTGCACATGTGAATATTATGTAGACCTATAGACCTATCTACATCAAATTCATGCTTTAATAGTGGACTTATCATTGCAGATTTCATCAGTCCAGTCTGTGGCTTGCAACCATGTATGTCTGCTTTTAGCTTCAAAGGGCATCTTCAACGTCGGTATTCAATAAAAATGACGACTATCTTTTTTTTTTTTTGCACAAGACATTTTTTTCCTCATTCCGTGGATTTTATCAGTTTTCCTCTACTTGTTACCACTGTTTTTCTGCCAATGGGCACGCAGCTGCAAGTGACATAACTGTGACGTCGGCTCTGAATTGATGTGTGCTGAGCATAGTGCTGAGTGAACGATCAGCAATCAAGAGCATGCAACAAAAGTGTGCTCTCTCTCTCTCTCTCTCTCTCTCTCTCTCTCTCTCTCTCTCTCTCTCTCTCCCTTTACCGTCAGTTAACGTTAGTAATATGCTCCTTGTATTACTTTCTTTGCTATAAACCCTTTTTACATGTCTGGACTCACGTCCCAAATGACGCACTATACACTATGTACTTATGCACTATGTACTCATCCATGTAGTGCATGAATTGTAAAAGGTCATTTTGTCATTTCCCCCCTCCCCCTCCACTACGTAATTAAAGCTGTAACAGTTGAGTGCATGAAGTGTCCAACATTCCACACTTCGTTTTTTCTGTTAATTTAGTGTATCATCCGGGTATTTAAAGTGTACCTTTTCTTTTTAGAATTTTCAGTGTGAAAGCACTACTTGCACTATTTATTCTTAAAAACATCATAGAATAGTGCATAAGTAGGGTACAACGTGGCTAAAGGCAAACCTTAAGAAAAATTGTGCTTTTCAAAGAATATGATTGCAGGAAAAATATATATGTTTGTATTGGACATTGATGGAGCAACATATTTTGTGTGAAAAAAAAAAAAAAAAATATATATATATATATATATAATAAAGTGGTTCATTTTGTTTAAAAATCGTATAAATGTATGAAGTGGGGTAAAAGGCAAACAGTATTTATACAAATACTTTAGCTAAAATAATATGTTTTTAATAATGACTAGGTAATACTTGTTCAAAAGAATATCTTTAGCAAAGTTTGTACTATTTTCTGTTTATTTTGATAAATAAAATAATTCATTTTTGTTTAGTAAATATACTGTCATTAAAATAGGCCTATGTGATATATATTTTTATATATAAAATATAAAAAATAGATTTTAAAAATACAGAATTATTTTTAAAAAGTAAAGATTCTGAAAGTATTGAAGGAGATCCTATAATAGCCTATCTAATGTTTACAGTAGTAACAATAAATGATATTTTATTATGATAAGATTCATATATTTTAAAATATGATTGTTTCATTATAAATATAGGTATTATCTCTAAGATGGGTATCCGATTTGATATATGATATTTGTTATGTGAATCTAACCATGTTACAACAAATGGAAAAGTCAGCAAACTATGTATTATTATGTTAATTATTGTGTCCTTTGCCCCAACAGGTGCGCCTTTTACCCCAAATACCATACTTTTACATATTCTTCCGTTATTGAAAAACTGTTGCTTGAATTCCCTTGAACAAAACTGAAAATTATTAAGAAGACCTTTGTCTGAAAATACAAACATTAATTTAATAGATTCTCATTTGCTACTTAAATTAAAAACATTTTAAAAAACATCAAATATTAGATCAAACTACCTCAGAATCAACTTTGCGTTGTTGCCTGTGATCGTGTCAAGGATCAGACAAATCTGCACGTGCATCTTGAAAAGCGGATGTTTAGGAAAGTGCTGCGGCAAGTTTTTGTGCCATCTAGTGGTTTAGAGGAAAATAAAATCAAAGGTGCCTTTTGCCCTACTGTACCCTATGCGAATTGGGACGCACCTCGGCAGGTTTCTTGTCCTCATTGTTGGGTAAAATTCTATGGCGGTGAATGAGAGAATACATTAAATATATTTTTTGTGTATTATTATTTTATAATTGTATTAAATAATCACAGAAAAAAGCACTAACACGGCAGAGATGCCAAATTCAGCAGCTGGAATTAGCTGAGGTAACATGACAGCTCACAGACAGCAGCGGCAAACCTGTCACTCAAATGACCACGCCCTTAATTATGCAGAACTTTAAGGCTTAATATAATTTAAAAGGATGAGTTCTAAAAAAATTCACCCCCCTCAGAGTTGTCATGAAGGGCAAAATTAGCTGTATAGACCAAAACCACAATTTGTACCAGGCTGTAAACATGTTTTTTTTCTGCTGTAAAGTTGGGCATTTTAACATGGGACTCAATGAGATTCTGCTCTCTTTTGGAGCCTGTCCCTAGCGGCCAGTTGATGAATCGCAGTTTAAGGGCCCTATCTTGCACCCAGCGCAATTGATTTTGTACACCGACGCATGTGTCATTCCTATTTTGCACCTGCGCAAAGCGCGCTTTTCCCTCCACAGAAGCACGTCGCTAAACTAGTGAATGAACTTGCGCTCCCTGGGCGGTTCAGTTCAAAAAAGGAGGCGTGTTCCGGCGCAAACAATCCCTGGTGCTATTTTGCTGTTCCATTAAACAATTGCGCCACTGACCAGAAAAAACCTAGTCTAAAGTCAGTGGCGTGTTGCACGTTGTTCATTATGCTATTTAAAGGGCGCATGCTTGACCATAATGTATAGCGTGCACAACGCGCATACACTTTGCTCATGTAATCTACACCGATTCCACCGGTAATTTTGCAAATCATGTTACACTAAAAAAATATTAACACATGAGATGACGGAAATCATTGTGGTGTGCCACGAAGATGTGAAAAAACCTGTTTAATCGACGCTATTTTGGGTGGGTTTCTCCCATCCCCATACAACACAACTTCTCTGTCTTTCACTGCTCTTACAAGAACATCAGTCTCCTCGGCTGTGAACCGCTCCTGGCGTGCGCCTGGTAAATACGCCATAATAATAGCAATCCATAATGGAACTTGCGCACCTGCTTTTAAAGGGAATGTTGGATAACGCTCTGATTGGTTTATTTCATGTTACGCCCAAACCACACCTATGAATAATGAAGCTACTTCAGACCAACCCATTTTAGATTTGCGCCGGGCGCAAGAGCCATTTATCCCGCCGGGAAAATAGCAACAGCGCCGAGACCCGCCCACAAAGTTACTTGCGCTTCGCGCTTTGACACTTGCGTTTCAGATCGTTAAAATAGGGTCCTAAGTCACTTCCGTATTGGCTTCAGGTTTCTAGCCAAGTATCTGTGTTTTGGAGGGGTTCCCCTGGTAAAATATGCAATCCAGGGGCTAAATATCATGTTATTTGGGGTCGCTTCAACCCGCGGACATGAAAAACAACCCGCAGCAAGAGTGTTAAAGTAGCCCCGTGGACTTGGCAACACTGGGTATCAGTGCATCCCTATATTATGCTATTATTTGTTGTACTTATTTATGAAAAAAATAAGTTTTCTCCTTCTGATTTTGGGGTGAAATGTGAGCATGTGTCCTGAAATAAGAAGAAGGACTTGACTTCACTGAATCTTTTCAGATTTTTGCTAAGCGGTAAGTTTTGCCAAAATAGACAAAATGAAAAGAGTCTCCTGACTCATGAACTCTTGCTGGTGGAGACATAATTTTGGCTGACATCTTTTTCTATTTTACAGTGTTCATATTTCTTAAGGACAAAAATTAAAGTAGGTAAGAGTAAGAGTATTAAAAGCAGGAAATACAGCTCCATGCATGGCTTGAGTGCTTGATAATGGGCCTCCGTCCAATTATCCACTTCCAAGAATGTAGACATATAAGTTGTAATTTTCTGTAATGGCAGGCTGCGGACATTGGGGAGGGGGAGGCAGAAAAGTAAAAAAAGGAAGACAACGACATTGGAGGAAGCATGATATATGCATTGCTGAATATTTTTCCTGATTTTCTGGCATTTTTGGACCTCAGGAGCTGGTCTTAATGTGCTTTCCTTTAGAAAATGTTGAAGTGTAATATGCCTGCACCGGCTCCGCAGAAGCGTCTTAAAGATGACCTCTTTCTCGTTTTGTTTTCATCCAAAATTTTCCTGTAATACCCCTCCCTCTCCTCGCTCAGGCTTTTAGCAGCTGCTGGTGAAGGTACATTATCAGAATGGAATAGGAGCAGAGAATGGAAGATTAGAATGCTCATTGGGTATTTAGTCAAGAAGCCTAGTGCCCACTTGAGCTCCATTTGGGTGCTCTTACCTGTCCTGCTGCACTGAATAGCACCTTTGTTCTAAAGGCGAAGAGCAGGGGAAGATAGCAGGGCTGCTGGGGTTTACAGTAATGAACGTATACGGCAGCACAAAGCATTATGAGATGCACAACAACAGAGGATGAGATATTTTGTAGACGATATTATGACGTGTATGTAAAACCCTGAGACAAGTGCTAATTGTTGAAGCATTGCATTAATGGGCAGTTTTTAAGCCATCCCTACACAGAAAAACATCTCTGGCTTAAAGTATACGTATTAGTATTTTCAAAGGCTGTGAGTATGAGTTTCAGAAATATCCACAAAGAATTTACTAATGGTTTATAAATGTTTTAGCACCTATTTTATTTGATCTCATTTTTATTTATTGTATTTAGATAAAGTTCTAAAAACATTTTATTTATTAAAAAACATCTCTGCCTTAATATAGCCTCATGAATCAGTATTTTCAAAGGCGTAAGAGCATCTGTGATTATGATTTTCAGAAATATATAGAATTTCCCAACTGGTTTACAAATGGTTTTACAAATGAACCTTTTTTATTATTATTTTATTATATATAATATTATATATAATTTTTTTTTTTTTTTTTAATAAAAACATATGTGGCTTAATATGTATTATAATATTTTTTTTTTTTTTCAAATGTGTAAGATTATCTGTGAGTATGATTTTCAGATATATGGTTTTCTAATGTTTTACTATTTAATTTTATTTTATTTTAATGTTTTGTTTTATTACACAAACATGTCTCTATTAGTATTTCTCATGTATTAGTATTTTCAAGGCATAAGGGTATATGTAAATGTGATATTCAGAAAATATCCACAAAGAATTTCCCAGAGGTTTACAAATGTTTTAGCACCTATTTTATTTTTTATTTTTTTTGTTAAAACATATTTGGCTTAATATGGCCTCATGAATTATCATTTTCAAAGCCGTAAGTTTATCTATGATAACCATAAAGCCAACTTAATATTGTATATGGACTGATTTACCTGAATCCTTTGAGCTCTTACACATTCTGTTACCCTGTTGTGAACACCGTCTCCTCATTTAACAGACTTCCCACAAGCTGTCAGGCTTCTCAACAACTCCATGTGACGATCTACCCAGCGAACCTTTCAGGTAGACCTCCTCCTATGCACCTATATTTCCCAAACCCCTAATTCTGCTCCTTAACTAGTGTAATTTTGCAGAACTATAAAAGCGCTATGTACTTTATACAAAATAATGGACCTACAGCTTTTCAGATGACATGCATTGTGCGGTTTTGTACAGCACTGTATGTATTATACTTGCTTTTATTGTTTAGTCGTTTAGTCTTAGGTCAGATGACGTTTTGGGGTCTTTTAGACTTTTTGACACCATGCTTGTTTCTACTGTACATCTGTTATTCTCACAAAAACCTGTAGAGAAAATGTTTAGGGAATATGATATTTCAGAATCAGAAAATTGTGGCTAAAACTTTTTTTAAAAAGAATGTTGGTTTAATATAGTCTCATGTATTAACATTTTCAAGGGTCTAAGTGTACCTGTGAATATGATTTTCATGAATATCCATAAAGAATTTCCTACTGGGTTTTTTTTTTTTTTTTCAAATGTCCCAAAATCACCACTATAATCTGAAAAGTAGATTTTTATTAGGGGTTCAAGCACTTATTGCTGAAACACTATTGTAATTGTTAAAATTTCCAAGGATCAACATTCTCCCCTAAAAGTGTTTAGGCAGACAAAATGGTAAGTAAGTCATAGAGACTTGAATCTTTGAGGGCTGGTAGTACTCAGTCAACCTGACAGGTGTGCTACAATGGTGAAAAGTACAGAATTGCTCATAACTCCTAGGCATAGTCTCAAGTGTCTTATACCATTGGAATCCTTGGCTCAAGGCAGACAAAATGCATGCCTCAGATTCAGAAATTTCGTCTGTGAAATTTTCGGCTTTTTGATTTTTTGAAAAACCTACTTTTGCGAACTAGTCCTAGGTTTTTGGCCTGATCGAAACCAAACCAGTGCAGCAAGATGAGATGGAGTCTGATTGTCAATAATTATTTAAAAAAAAAAAAGTTAAAATTTCGATTCATGGTTTCTAAGGGATTCACGTGTTTTTTTCGCACACACCCACGACATTAATACCACATGGTAGAACTCCTCAATCAGGGGTGTGTTTCCCGAAAGCATCGTTAGCCAACTATGGTCGTAAGTCCCGTTGAACTCTATTGGAAACGACGGAACTTGCGCCCATAGTTCGCTTTGGGAAATGCACCCCTGAGAAACTTTGCTTCTAGGAGCGTCGCTGTCAATCAAATCATTCGCTAAATATTGGAGATTATTTCAAAAACCAACTTTGGTGAACTAGTCCTATGTTTTGGACTCAATTTCGATTAAATCACTGTGGCACAATTTTAGGGACTCTCTAGGTCAATAATTATCAAAAAAAAAAAAGTTGAACTTTGGCCTTTGGATAGCTATAGCAGGGTCATTTAGAAAATGGGTGTGGCAAAATGCACGCAAAAGCCTATAACTCCTGAATGAGAACTCAAAACTTTACGAAAATTTGTGAGCATATGCGACCTATGATGCTAAACAAGCATGGAAACTTTCATGGAGATCGGACCATAGGTGGCGCTATAACTGTTAAAAAGCTTTAAAAACCATGTATTTCCTCATAGTAAATTGCCTGTATTGGCTGCAAATGGTCTTTTCCATCTGTAATCTAAGTGGTTAAATGCTTGCTAAATAAAACATAATATCTTTTTACGCAAGGGCTTTAAAGTGCTAGACCCCCGATATTCACAGCTATATATTTTTTTTATGATTCTCAGTTTCAGCTACCTTCAAGTTTTGCTAAAGAGTGCCAAGTGAGAAATCACTATACCCATGCAAAAGAGCCCATAAATGACTGTCAGAATCCAGCACACATCAGTTCAGTAAATTGGCAGCAGCAAAACAAACTCTCCACATGCAGCATTTGGTTTGTCTAAAATGTCCAACGAGGGATTGCTTGGATGATTAGCCATCAAAATGACAGGTCTCTGTTGCTTAGGAACATGACTAGGCTGCATGAATTGTTGCATCGCTTGATCTACTCCAAGCAGACTCACAGTGACAGCACTTGTGGTCTCCTCTTCATATGTGTGTGTTTACATACAATTATTGCACACAATCTCTATTTTAATGCCGCCTTATGCAGCACAAGCCACTGAGGGCTCTGGTGCCATATCGCTTTGACAAATGTTAATGTTGTTTTTTGGTTGTGATTGTTTATTCCTTTTCCCTATATGTGTGGCACAAGACGCATCTACGTTTATATATGTAGACTATCCCGACAGTCACTTGCAAACATTTCTGAAAGTACTGGATGCTTTATGATGCTGGTTGCTATGGTTACCTCTAGGAACCAAACAAAAGGGGAAACAGGAAGGGGAGGGGGAGCCCCGATGCAAGTGGGTGACTGCCCTTGTGCTCTCTGTTGAATTTTGTTAACAGGTCTATACATGTGTGTGGTTGTAGGACACAATATGAGCTTGTTACGAGAGCTTTTGAGTAAGCTTGCTTAAATTACATTACGTTTTTTCCCCTTATATTTTCACATCAAACCAGCAATCATTTCAAAATAAGCTTTCTGGTTTTGTGGATTTACTGTGACCTGCATGTCAGAGTTGCATTAAAAACTTGGTGAAAAGATATCTTACAGTAGCTACCAACCTTCAGGCTTGGCCATGTTGCGCCAAATGCGAGTAAAAATCTGTGTTGGCGAGTATATGAAACGGTGTCAATCGCCAGTTGGCCAGTAACATTTTTATGAATTCTAGCAATGCAAAATTATACCCTCATTCACCATTCCCCTCATTAGTCCACTAATATAGTCCACTTGAAGGAGTGAATGGAAGCGAGTGAGTGAATTCGGACACTTGCCGGAGTGTGCCGGAAGGGCTGCCACTTTTGTATAGTTTGTGCTTGCAGTTTAATAATCATTTAAAACTTAGCAAACTGGCAGCTCCAGTAGAAATTAAAAGATTTATCTTGAACTCTGTCATGGAAACTAGCATGTATAAAACAATTTAATAATCAATTAAAAAAGAATTTATACCTGTATGGTGTCAAAGTCCCTTTAAGACAAGTCATTTCACTCGGCGGCCATCTTTGAAACACCTCTCGGGCATCCTGGGCATCATGCAGCTCTTTGAATGGGGAAACATCAAATTCTCCAAAGCTGTTTGCCAAGCTTTCGATTAAATTTCCTATTTGTAATCACAAATCAAATCTAACAACAACTGTCTCATAATTTTTTTCTTCAAACGCTCGAATAATGACAAAAAAACTGTATTTTTTTGGCTGGATCAAGCTAATGCGCATGCACAGACGTAAATGCGCGTCTCCTGTGCCTCATTTCTGAGGCGTGCGTCTGGCTGTTTCTATAGAAACTGGTGATTCTAACGGCCGCTGCAGTGACGCGATGACTGCAGTTGGCGATTGGCTATTATTTAGAAGGCGGGACCTATTCCGCCATATTGCGTGTTTCACTTTCTCCCATTCAAAACAGTACGAGTGACACGTCTTGTGTTATTCTATAGTCTTTGATGGTATTACACTCTACCCACATTGGACCAGCAGTTTGGAAAATGGATGGATGGATGGATGGTTCAGCTGTGGCTCCATCTTCTGGTCAGACGTGGGAATTCATTCTGTCCAAGACTCTCACTGTGCATTATGGGTATTCTCTCACTCGTTATTGCAGTGCGGTGTGGGATTGAATGAGTGCACTTGATAACATCCACAATGGTTTCGGACACCACTACAAATGGCTGTTCCCTCAAATAGTTCCCTGTTTAGGGGTATAGGGGTGATTTTGGCTGTTTTCACAGCCATAGTTAGAAAACCGCATGTGTAACAGTATATTGGATCCGTGCATTAGCTCATAAAGTGACAGCAGCCTAACAAAAAGCAAAGGGTGTGTTTCATTCAGCTCCCTAGTTTAGTAGTCAGGGCACTGATCAGAGAGTCGACCATTTTAAGGGCTGTCTCAATCGCAAAAACCTTCCAGGGCTGCGTTCCACTCCACTTTAAGACATGTAGTCGCAAACTTCCCTAAACACTTCCCCTAGGGGGAATCCCCACCGCCATTTTGAAGTGCGTTTCACTTCATAAAGTGGACGAGGGAAGTTTATATGGACATATATCATCCCCTCGATTTTGACAGAGGGAGCGAGTCTACTCTGATGTACACCTCAAGCAGCTCTATATCCCACAATTCAACTTGATTGTGACATCACAGCAGATCGCGCTTAACTGAAGTGTATGATATATTAATTATTTTGAGAATTAATCGCAAATACTTGTAGCTACCTTAAGTTCACAGTCAAAGTTTATACTATTTATATTTTTTTCGTTTGTGTTATTTTATTTTTCTCCAAAAGCTAATATACCTATAGGATTGCATATATGCATATAGTGTATTCCAAGTGATTAAGGGCTTGGTGCGTTCCATTTAAACCTTGTGCACGAGTTCCTCCAGTAGTGGGCACTCATGCAACAGAAGCAATGACGCACATCCGAGTACATGAGACTGAGGGAAGTTAGCAAGTGAAGGGAATTTGAAGTGGAATGCAGCCAAGGTTACTGAGATGTTTGCTCCCTAAAAAGTCCCACAATCCACCGTGAAATCCAGGGTGCATCGATGCTCCCTATGTTTCCTTAACAGAAGTTCTGAAACTCGATACGTAAATCACATGAGCCAAGTCACTACACATAATGACACACACGGTGAGTTCCAATCGGGATATATCTCCCTCCGAAGGGAACTTCGGAGTGAAAACAATCATTGCCGCCATATTGAGGGTCATTCCAAACCGAAGTGCTCAAAACTGGCCACTTCAAAGGGCCCTTCAGAATGAAGGATTTCGAAGGGTTCAACTGATGGTTCACTTCGGGCCCCCATGATCCTTTGCACAGGGAAGTTGTTTGACGTCACAGGATGGGTACAGGAGGCTCGGAGTTCGATTTTACCTATAAATGTATGTATAGTATTATACGAGTTAGATTTGGTATGTTATTATGGTCAAAATTATATTGTACTTCAACAAAAATACTTAACAGCTACCTTTGTCAGTCCATTCAAATGTTTCAAATACATAGACAAAATATACATTATATTTAACGTAAATAAATAAATAAACTAACGTTAACCTTTTTTGGGGGGTTAACCAAATGTGCAACAAATGCACTTCCTTTATTGTCTCGTTAAGATGACGCAGAAATGCATTCCAAAAGAAGAGGATTTTTTGACCCCTACACCTTTCATCCCTTCGAAGCTCTTACTCCAGTAAACCCTTTGAAGGGATTAGGGCATAGGGATGAGCCCTTCCGAATGGAACGCAGTGTCAGTAGATGTTTTTTTGGTAACACTTTATTTTACAGTGCCGTAGTTACACGTTACTACATGTACTTACTATAGTAATAACAATAAATTATGCATAATTACAAGTAACTAACCCTAATCCAAACCCTAACCCTAAATGTAACTCTATAGTAAGTACATGTAGTTAATTAATAGTAATCAGTACTTATCTGAGTAATTACAATGTAACTACGGCACTGTAAAATAAAGTATAACCGTTTTTTTTAATTTATTTTTTATATTTAATAATATTTCGCCATAACAAATACATTGCTAGACAGCTAATAAACATAATCAAGCTATTTATTTACTGCTGAAATGTTGCACAAATGTAAATGTAACAAGTACAGTATTTATCATAATGTACTTTAAATAACATTTAAAAATATTGACAGAAAGATATCAGTTCGTCACTGATTGAGACACACCCAAAGAACAATCACTCATTTGTGAATTTAATAAGGATTAATCTAAGTTTCATGGCTGGTAAAAAATATTTATATCTGGTAAATTTTCTTAAGTAACTGGCAGGTGTGGCAAAAAGTTGCTTGCTTTTACAAATACTGCATTATTCCATTTATATTTATTTATATACAGTTTTAAAAGGAGGGTTGAAAGAACCTTCACTGTGCGCAGATTAAGTTATGGAATATGAGTGAAAACCTTTGGGGGCATAAAGGTAATTAGTGAATCGCAGCGGTAGAAGTGGTCTTGCTTATTTCAGAGCAAGAATACTTGAGTGAACTTACCTCTTGAAATACTTCATAGAATTAATGGTATTAAAATTAACAAGCAACAATACAAACCTGATTGCTTAATTAGTACTTTGCTGGTAAGTGTTTTTTGCACACAGTCGGACTATGTTAAATGTCTTCAATGTAATTTTAGATAAGGGTTTTCATCTTTATAAGTGCTTCAAGGGTCAGGGTCTGTGAAAAGGGTTTTCTATACAAATATGAATGAATATATTTTATATTTTTCTATACATAAGTGGTAATGGTATTATAAATACTGATACAGAAGTTAATAATGTTTGTTAATGTTTCAATCTTATTAAAGGATTAGTTCACTTTCAAATGAAAATTTGCCCAAGCTTTACTCACCCTCAATCCATCATAGGTGTATATGACTTTCTTCTTTCTGATGAACACAATCAGAGTTATATTAATAAATAACCGGATGCATAAAGTAAAATATCAAGCTTCCGCCAGACCGCCTTCCATATTCAAATTACAGAAAAAAATGGAACTGGCGTTACGTCAGTTAAGCTTTTTCCGTAAGTTGAATAAGGAAGGCGTAGGATGTAGCTTTTTGAACTGCGAGAGTTTAACACTTTCTTTGTAAGTTGAATACGGAAGGCGGTCTGGCGGAAGCTAGATATTTTACTTCATAACTTGTTAAATATGGATATTTTTTTACACAAACACATCACTTCCTTTCAGAAGGCCTATATTAACCCCCCAGAGCCATGCGGAGTAAGTTTATAATGGATGGATCTGGATGGAGACACTTTCTTTAGTTTCTTTACTCGTTGATCCTGTACTCACTGACATGATAAAGCTCGGAATCGTCAGGATATTTATTAATATATCTCTGATTGTGTTCATCAGAAAGAACAGAGTCATAGGATGGCTTGAGGGTGAGTAAAGCTTGGGCTAATTTTCATTTGATAGTGAGCTAATCCGTTAATAAAAGTTATTATAAAATATTACAGGGGGGAAAAAGTAATAATTCAAAAGAAAGCATAATTCACTTGCACACCAAGTTCTCTTATTATAAAGTATATTATTATTGACTATATATATATATATATATATATACAGTCAAATCAAAATGTATTCAGACACCTTGAATATTTAATTCATTATTACAGTTTATTCACTATAGTAAAAAAAAAAAAATTGTAATAAAATATGACAAGATCTCAGAGTTAAACTGTCAGAAAAAAATAATCATATGTCAGAAAACACTTAAGCAAAACATGGTCAGGTCAAAGTGTCTGAATAATTTTTGGTTCTAATTTTTTATCAGTTTTACTGGTAGTCCACTTTATGAAGAATTTTTGGGTATAATATGTCACAGTTTATTTTATGTTGCTATCCTCACTTACATAAATGAATTATAGTGTCCTGCACCCACTAGAAAAAATATGTAAAAAAATGTCTGAATGATTTTTGGTTTGATGTATAGGCTATACATACATAAATTATATATATATATATATATATATATATATATATATATATATATATATATATATATATATATATATATATATATATGTGTGTGTGTGTGTGTGTGTGTGTGTGTGTGTGTGTGTGTGTGTGTGTGTGTGTATTGCATGTCATATATAAATATTTGTTATTTAATTCCGGTGACGTTATGGGCGTTCGATTTTACCCTCGTTCCAATCGCGGTGACGTCATCGGCGTTCGTGAAATTGCCGGGCCACCTGTCGGTGGAATGGACCTCGCCTTTAAGAAGCTTCTGCAGGATGAAAACTGGAGCTGTTCACAGCACATGGTGCTGAACGACGCCAAACACGCCGAGACATTATCGAGAGCGAAGACACGGAACGGCACAGAAACACTGTTTATGCTGGAGAACATGCGAACAGTTTGAAGAGCCGCTGCTGGGAAGCGGATTTGATGAAGCCAGACATCATTTTCACAGTGTGTAGCTTTCACATGTTCTCAGTTTTAATAACCATGTTGATAAAATGTCATCTGTGTGTATTGGCGTGGGAGTGAGTGCCACAGACATCACTGGACGAAGCAACAGGTAGCTTCATTCGTTAATAACATCATTTTTTTGAGGCTTGATTTGTTTTTGTTGTTTTTTCATGTTGTCAGGAGAAACTGGAATATTGCACGGCAGGTAGGGAGTAAATCGAGAGCTATAGCTCTTCCTCCTATTCTTTATTTGCCTCTTTCATTTTAGGAACTTTTCAATGTAACTATTTAGACCTGTTGATTACAAATAAGTGTTTATGATTTCAACGCTTATCGTCCTGTCAACGCCTGTTACGCACGTACTGAGTGATTCTGTCCTTTCGTGTATTTAAATATTGCCTGTTATAAAACATACATTGAATTTTGAAATCCTTTATTATTATTATTTTATAAACTTGTGCTAGTGTTTTTATTTTGATCATTTGCATAAGATTCTTTTTTTTTTCTCAAGTGTTTTTAATTTTTCCCCTTTCTGTGAAGGAGTGTTGTACAGTTTTGTGTACAGTCTTTGTGCATGAGCAGCTTCATTTTAAGCTGGATTTTGCTTCTTTTTTCCCCCCTGAGCTCTAGGTTTAAAATGCTAGTTTGGCTTGTGAAGGCCCATTTTAGTGATTTTTAATTTGTAGGATATTTAATCTCTGAGAACTGACCTCAAGTTCATAGTCCAATATTAGATCAAACCTAATTACAATGCATAAATATGCAATGTTAATATGTAATGTTTTCTAATTTATAAGATGGCACATTTTAAAATGTCTATGTCATGCAAATCACCTGTTCAGATTACATTGAACTGTTGCATTTAAACAACACAAAATATGTTTGGATGTTATCATAGCTTGCAAATTCGTCAAATAGCCTATACCTGATGGCCAAAATTGCCTACTTATGTTTTTTTTTTTTGTTAAATCTATTTTTATCTATGCACATCGATCATCTGACATCACTACGTGCATGTATAACCTCATGCATTTCTGTTATCGTCACATCAGATGTTGTGCAGTATACATTTAGCATGCCATTCAGCCAGCATGACAGCAACTGGACAGATAAGTGATTAGAAAATAGGTGGGTTCGCATACTGGCACGAATGTACACACAACTTTGAAGGGGACCTGCTTTTGAAGGAGCAGACCTTTTGAAGCCCCACATGGCCTTAGAAAAAAAAAAAGATCAAAACTTGACAGAATGTGCACAAACAGGGCCCGTTCAGGAAAACATTTGATGTGCCATTACAATCAGGCCTGGAGGAGAACCTAAGCTTGCCCTATAGTCCCTACAGGCATCGGGGAGCAAGGACAGTATTTGATCTAACGTTTCATAGACCCAGGTGCTGGTAGCACTTCTTTTGTAAAAAATGTCATGCTCACAAAGGCATGTAATGAATGCTATAAGTCCTTGGTCCCTTGTGCTAGAAACTGTTATTGGATTAAAATGGCAACATTTTTGCTTCAAGGAAAAAATGAAGACAATACAGGATATAAATCTTTATCTGTGACTGTAACCAGTCCAAATAAATCATCATTAAAAGGCTCTGTGTGGAACCTTAAAGCATTCTGTTAGATGCTTCATACAGAACCTTTTAGGGGCTCAGATTTAGTTAATTAATGCTTTTTATTGTCATTAATAGAATAGAATAACCTGTTAAACTTAAAAGTATTATGCAATTATTTAAGACATTTCACATTAAGTTGACCCTGGACCACAAAACCAGTCATAAGGGTCTATTTTTTTTAAATTGAGATTTATACAAATTTCAAAATATTGATAAAATCACCTTTAAAGTTGTCCAAATGTCCTTAGCAATGCATATCTACTCACAAAATAAATTTTTGATATATTTACAGTAGGAAATTTACAAAATATCTTCATGGAACATGATTTTTACTTAATATCCTAATGAATTTTGGCATAAAAGAAAAATCGATAATTTTGACCCATACAATGTATTCTTGGCTATTGCTACACATATACCTCTGCAACTTATGTCTGGTTTTGTGGAACAGGGTCACATATAGAAACTTTTTGACATAAAGGGATTTTTAAAATTTAATCAACAACCCTAGGGTTCTATGCAGAACCCTATTGAACCCTTTGTTTTTCTAAGAGTGTAGACTAAATTTTGGTGATGTTTGTAATCAAATGACCAAAGATGGACCGGTCAATTTCCTGCCATGTCTGACTTGCGCCTTCCTGAGTTTTATCTCAGTGTAAAAGGCAAATGAAAAACTATGCTACATAAACAGGGTTAGAATGCTAAATAAGGTTAACTCAGAAAATTGTCATATAATGTGATCATGCTGGTGTCACAGGGTTTATTTCAGGGTCAGATCTGGCGTGTTACACAGCAAGAGGCCTTAATGAGGACCCATGTCATAAGAACTCGCTGCTCCACTCCAGTCTTGTAGCAAACGTGACACCCGGATGAGGAGAAGCGTTTCCACCTTTCCTCAGTCAGATGAAGGTATACAATATGACTCATGCAATACGACTCAAAATCAGTGCGTTTGTAGAATTCACCTGAGAAAAAAAAGAGGAAACTATGAGATATAAAGCCAAAACATATACAGTACATTGCAGTGTTGTAATTCATGCAATTGAAATAATTGCTGTGAAACAGATGCTGTGGAAGAACACAGCATCTGTCCTTTTTGCTTTTTTATAGACATCTTTTGCTGCATGATATATTTGGGATGATTGCATGCAATTCTTATCTGTTTTTTGAAAACATAACCAAACTGTTTTAGGTATAGATACTGTTAAAATAAGCATTGCATGACAAATATTAAAGTTTAGAAGTTAAACAGCAATCTTATCCCCAATATTTCCCCTTTATGAACATTTGCAGGATCTGTTCAGGCTGTAGTAACTGGGAAGGCAAATAACTATATATGATTTATCAAAACCAAAAAAAATGATTTCCAACTTCTGTCACTCTACTGTTATAAAATGATCATTTTTAAAGTAGATAGTTAAATTAATCTGTCAGTCAGTACAGAATATTGCATGCTAGGTAAGCACATTACAGGCCTGTTCACACCAAGGATGATATATATTAACATCCACACCAACAAATGATAATGCTCTGTTGTTCTAAGCACGCTTCAGGTTTGTCGTCTGCCACTTTAAATTGTTAGTTCTGTCATCATTTACTCACTTTCATGTCATTTCAAACCTTTAAGACTTTCATTCATCTCTGGAACAGAAATGAAGACATTTTTATGAAATCTGAGAGATTTTTGTCCCTCCATTGACAGCCTATGCAACTACCATTTTGACGCTTCAAAACGTTCATAAAAAAGATTGTAAAACTAATCTATATGAATAGAGTGGTTTAATCCAAATTTTTTGAAGAGACTTGATCACTTTATATGAGGAACAGATTTAATGTAGGTTTTTATTCACATATAAACATTGATCAGCGAACATACTGTAAAGAGAAGCTCAACCCAACCTGCGTAACATGACAATGAACCTCATTGGTTCTTGAGAAGCTCAAACATGCTGCGTAACACAAGAATGAACCTCATTGGTTCTTGTGTAACACACGAGAAAAAACCTCATTGGTTCTCGCGAAGCTCAAACGTGCTGCGTAACACGAGAATGAACCTAATTGGTTCTTGCTGAAGCTCAAACATGCTGCGTAACATGGGAATGAACCTCATTGGTTCTCGCGTAACATGGGAATGAACCTCATTGGTTCTTGCGTAACACACCAGAATGAACCTCATTGGTTCTTGCTGAAGCTCAAATGTGCTGCGTAACACGAGAATGAACCTAGTTGGTTCTTGCTGAAGCTCAAACGTGCTGCGTAACATGAGAATGAACCTCATTGGTTCTTGCTGAAGCTCAAACGTGCTGCGTAACACGAGAATGAACCACATTGGTTCTTGCTGAAGCTCAAACGTGCTGCGTAACACGAGAATGAACCACATTGGTTCTTGCTGAAGCTCAAACGTGCTGCGTAACACGAGAATGAACCTTATTGGTTCTTGCTGAAGCTCAAACGTGCTGCGTAACACGAGAATGAACCTCATTGGTTCTTGCGTAACACACCAGAATGAACCTCATTGCTTCTTGCTGAAGCTCAAACGTGCTGCGTAACATGGGAATGAACCTCATTGGTTCTCGCGTAACACAAGAATGAACCTCATTGGTTCTTGCTGAAGCTCAAACGTGCTGCGTAACACGAGAATGAACCTCATTGGTTCTAGCGGAAGCTCAAACGTGCTGCGTAACACGAGAATGAACCTCATTGGTTCTTGCTGAAGCTCAAACGTGCTGCGTAACACAAGAATGAACCTCATTGGTTCTTGCTGAAGCTCAAACATGCTGCGTAACACGAGAATGAACCTCATTGGTTCTAGCGGAAGCTCAAACGTGCTGCGTAACACAAGAATGAACCTCATTGGTTCTTGCGTAACACAAGAATGAACCTCATTGGTTCTTGCTGAAGCTAAAACGTGCTGCGTAACACGAGAATGAACCTCATTGGTTCTTGCTGAAGCTCAAACGTGCTGCGTAACACAAGAATGAACCTCATTGGTTCTTGCTGAAGCTCAAACGTGCTGCGTAACACAAAAATGAACCTCATTGGTTCTTGCTGAAGCTCAAATGTGCTGCGTAACACAAAAATGAACCTCATTGGTTCTTGCTGAAGCTCAAATGTGCTGCGTAACACGAGAATGAACCTAGTTGGTTCTTGCTGAAGCTCAAACGTGCTGCGTAACATGAGAATGAACCTCATTGGTTCTTGCTGAAGCTCAAACGTGCTGCGTAACACGAGAATGAACCACATTGGTTCTTGCTGAAGCTCAAACGTGCTGCGTAACACGAGAATGAACCACATTGGTTCTTGCTGAAGCTCAAACGTGCTGCGTAACACGAGAATGAACCTTATTGGTTCTTGCTGAAGCTCAAACGTGCTGCGTAACACGAGAATGAACCTCATTGGTTCTTGCGTAACACACCAGAATGAACCTCATTGCTTCTTGCTGAAGCTCAAACGTGCTGCGTAACATGGGAATGAACCTCATTGGTTCTCGCGTAACACAAGAATGAACCTCATTGGTTCTTGCTGAAGCTCAAACGTGCTGCGTAACACGAGAATGAACCTCATTGGTTCTTGCTGAAGCTCAAACGTGCTGCGTAACACAAGAATGAACCTCATTGGTTCTTGCTGAAGCTCAAACATGCTGCGTAACACGAGAATGAACCTCATTGGTTCTAGCGGAAGCTCAAACGTGCTGCGTAACACAAGAATGAACCTCATTGGTTCTTGCGTAACACAAGAATGAACCTCATTGGTTCTTGCTGAAGCTAAAACGTGCTGCGTAACACGAGAATGAACCTCATTGGTTCTTGCTGAAGCTCAAACGTGCTGCGTAACACAAGAATGAACCTCATTGGTTCTTGCTGAAGCTCAAACGTGCTGCGTAACACAAAAATGAACCTCATTGGTTCTTGCTGAAGCTCAAATGTGCTGCGTAACACAAAAATGAACCTCATTGGTTCTTGCTGAAGCTCAAACGTGCTGCGTAACACAAGAATGAACCTCAATGGTTCTTGCTGAAGCTCAAATGTGCTGCATAACACAAAAATGAACCTCATTGGTTCTTGCTGAAGCTCAAACGTGCTGCGTAACACGAGAATGAACCTCATTGGTTCTTGCTGAAGCTCAAACGTGCTGCGTAACACAAGAATGAACCTCATTGGTTCTTGCTGAAGCTCAAACGTGCTGCGTAACACAAGAATGAACCTCATTGGTTCTTGCTGAAGCTCAAATGTGCTGCGTAACACAAAAATGAACCTCATTGGTTCTTGCTGAAGCTCAAACGTGCTGCGTAACACAAGAATGAACCTCTTTGGTTCTTGCTGAAGCTCAAACGTGCTGCGTAACACGAGAATGAACCTCATTGGTTCTAGAGGAAGCTCAAACGTGTTGTGTAACACAAGAATGAACCTTATTGGTTCTAGCGGAAGCTCAAATGTGCTGCGTAACACAAGAATGAACTTCATTGGTTCTTGCTGAAGCTCAAACATGCTGCGTAACACGAGAATGAACCTCATTCGTTCTTGCTGAAGCTCAAACGTGCTGCGTAACACAAGAATGAACCTCATTGGTTCTTGCTGAAGCTCAAACATGCTGCGTAACACAAGAATGAACCTCATTGGTTCTTGCTGAAGCTCAAACATGCTGCGTAACACAAGAATGAACCTCATTGGTTCTTGCTGAAGCTCAAACGTGCTGCGTAACACAAGAATGAACCTCATTGGTTCTTGCTGAAGCTCAAATGTGCTGCGTAACACAAAAATGAACCTCATTGGTTCTTGCTGAAGCTCAAACGTGCTGCGTAACACAAGAATGAACCTCATTGGTTCTTGCTGAAGCTCAAACGTGCTGCGTAACACAAGAATGAACCTCATTGGTTCTTGCTTAACACACCAGAATGAACCTCTTTGGTTCTTGCTGAAGCTCAAACGTGCTGCGTAACACGAGAATGAACCTCATTGGTTCTAGAGGAAGCTCAAACGTGCTGCGTAACACGAGAATGAACCTCATTGGTTCTAGCGGAAGCTCAAATGTGCTGCGTAACACAAGAATGAACTTCATTGGTTCTTGCTGAAGCTCAAATGTGCTGCGTAACACAAGAATGAACTTCATTGGTTCTTGCTGAAGCTCAAACATGCTGCGTAACACGAGAATGAACCTCATTCGTTCTTGCTGAAGCTCAAACGTGCTGCGTAACACAAGAATGAACCTCATTGGTTCTTGCTGAAGCTCAAACATGCTGCGTAACACAAGAATGAACCTCATTGGTTCTTGCGTAACACGAGAATGAACCTCATTGGTACTTGCTGAAAGTTCTGAAAGTGATTCTAATTATATAATTTCTGTGTCGTTATCATTATAGTTGTGGTGGATTCTGCTATTCTTTTTTTATTTTAAATAATTTTTAGAACTACATTATTGTTATTGTTATAGTTGGGGTAAGCGGGCCTTAACATTTAGTCTATTTACTGGAATTATGTTGCTGGCAATATGTTCGAGAATATGAAAATGCTTTTCCTTTATTGATCGAGTCTGTGTTGTTTGCATCCATAACATTACAAGCACAGAAGGGTCAGCATTTAAATGAGTAAACTTGTTTGTGATGGGTAGCATTATGCCAACAAAGGGTATCTAGATGTTTGTTCTTATTATATCCACACTAATTGCCTATATGAGGTTTTATTGCCTGATCAACCTCTGATTAGTTTTCCTATAGAGCTCTGACAGATTCCTGTTTAAACAAACAACTGAACAACACAATACAGTCATGTTACTGGTGTATATCTGGGTGTGATTGTGTTTCTTTGTGTTAGTTAAGGAAAGGAAAAGAGACTCAAAACTGTTTTGCGAGGCATTTAAGTTCAGTGCTCAGTGAGGAGGAAATTAATAAAATTAATATGAATAAAAAAGAATATTAGACCTTCCTGTCGCACTCTGTGATTAACAAGCTTGCTTGATGAGGCATCATAATTAAATTACAGCAGACAGAGAATACAGCTTCACCTTGATTTTAAAGTAAGTCCTCTTACAATATATGCATCTGAATGTTAATTTGTTTTCCCCCATAGGATTGTTGTTGTTATTTATCTAAGCCTTATGCCTTTATTTTTCAGTCTTGGATATGATGCAGAACAAAATGTGTAGACAATACATTCAATAATTTAATTAGTAAAAACTGAGACACGCTGGAAAAAAATGATAACATCTGAAATAACTAGTCAAAATATTATTTAATATTGCTGAATCAACCTAAATACATTAATTTATACCAACAAAATAATTTTTTATGGGTTAAATCAAGTAAAAAAAAAAAGGAAACAAATACCAATTTTTACACTGCATGTTTGTCTAATAAGAAAAAGGATACTTAATATCCCTATATTCATTTAGCATCTTTTACATCACAAAAATACAATACAAATCAAATGATAACCAAAAAAAAACTGCACATCATTGGAAATTCTCTGAAAAATACGATCAGTGAATTTCCTCCCTGTTCTTACATCTGTCACTCACCGCAACATAAGTGGCTGTAGAGAGTCGTATTCTCCCCACAAAACTGACTAATTAGGTTCTTCTTTTGGAAACGGTAGTCCTGTTGTTTATTTCAACAGTGAGCACAATTTCTCAGAACAATATTTCTGTTGTTCGCATTGTTTGCCCCCTCGTTTCAGAGTGGACGTGGAAATGGTTCATGAGTGGCGAGTCAAGCAAGTTGCACAAATGATTATGACCATTTGTGTCCATTCAAACCGTACAAGGACACACTAACCGTACATTCGCTTTTACCCACAATGCTTTAGTGGAAATTGTACAAAATGTAAGACCCTCTTTGCAACTAGAGGACATGATTTCTTAAGATTTTAATAATGCATTACTATTCAACCATTATACCCGCCAAGAGGTTGATTGGATAGCCCGCAGTAAAAGAGACCTTTTTCATGAGACGAGACCTTTAATAAATGCCTGGATGCATGCGGATGTGCAGAATGGTTAAAAAGGATCTGTCTTTGGTTACAATCTTGACTATTATGACAGTCTGTATCATCCCAATGTGATGTATGCACAAATGAATGGTGTTCTTTCCAATAGAGCTTTTTTTTTAACCTCCAGGCGAGAGTCAAAGTTATGCAGCACAATTGTTTAGAGAGAGGCGGCGAATGTTTTATGGGGGCAGCCCCTGTGCATCCACATTTAAACTGGTGGCCAACATTGAAATGTAATAAAGGATCAGTGTTAGAGGTTTGAGTAATGAGGAGTCAGTTGATAACCTGTGGATATAAAGACGGATATGGACAGCAGAGACTGCGTCTGGAAAGGGCATGGGGATTCAATGGCTTGACATTATTAACTCCAGACATTTTCTTCTGAATGGGTCTTCAAGTCACTTTATATTAAATGAGGGTTTTATTGGCTTTCAGATCTTTTTCCTTTGGATCTGAATCCATGTGACTGATCAGCTGGTACTATTTATTCATTTTTTTGCAAATAATATTTGTTAGTCGTAGTATTTATCCTGACAAACCGCATTTTAATTCTTATAATGCATGTTTCTGTTGCAATGACAGGTCAGCATTTGAGGTGAAATCAATCTATCAACCTAACCCTAGACAATCTCACTGCAACATTAAACTGAGACGCAAATCACACAAATTCTGCTGTACTTCACATTCACATATTTTGGCCACCTTGGAAGACTAGTGATTTTGTTGTTGTGAAGTCACCAGTACTGACAACAAGTCACAGTCTGCCTCAGTGACCAGAATCCGCTCGCCGTGAGCTTCGTCTGACTGACAGAGATGTGAACTTCAACACTTTCCATTGATCAGTGATGCTGCATGAAGAGGCAAGAGGATAAAAATGCAAAATGTATTTTGTTACATTCAGAAGATTGTAAGAACGTGTAAAAACTGGCATCCTAATGTTTTTCTTTACATAATGTGATATCCACTATATTGTAGTCTATTCACTCTACAGTGTACAGTGTACTTTTTTCCCAAATAAATCAATAAAAGAAATATATGTCTCTTTTTTGCCCATTTAACAACTTAAGTTGCTTAATGACTTGCTAAAAAAACAAAACAATTACATGCAAATACATTAAAAGATGGATTTCTATTTTTATTGCTATTGACGTTTTATGAAAGCTGTTTATTTCCCAGCAGAAAAGGAGGACAACACTAGGGAATATGGCAAAAAGTAAAGTAAATAGTCTAATTACACAAATATGTTTTCGTTTGCTTTTCAAACCCTCTTAAATTAGCCTTTTTATTTCTGTGAATTCTGTCTAATGAACTCAAATTTCAATATTTTTTTTTCAATTTATATGTTTCTTATTGGGTGAAAAAGCAAAAACAATAGCCTAAATTCACTTTGGCATAGATTTAGAGTTAACTAAATCAAGACCAATTTTAACTGAAAGGTTGA
Organism: Chanodichthys erythropterus; assembly: GCF_024489055.1. Taxonomy (NCBI): domain Eukaryota; kingdom Metazoa; phylum Chordata; class Actinopteri; order Cypriniformes; family Xenocyprididae; genus Chanodichthys; species Chanodichthys erythropterus. Next base: position 6,419,720 of record NC_090231.1, on the reverse strand, counting down.
GTCCGGGGGAAGTGTATTTCAATAAATAGCCTATAGCCTAGGCTATTAGTATTTATAGTAAATAGTAAAGTACTTGAATTAATTTGTTGTGGTAACTCTATAGCTGCTATGGTAATATAACAAGTATTGTAAAATAAACAAATTACCCAATACTGTACTAAGTTTTCTACAATTATAAGGTATATTATACTACAGTTTACTGTAGTAAAAACTAAAGCATACTACAGTATTTATTACAGTTACAGTTTACAGTATGCTGTAGCATTCATTAACAAAATGTTGTAAATACTATTTTATATACAGTATACTACAATTTACTATAGTATGGCTCAAAAACACTATAGTATTTACTATAAATTACTATAGTATTTCATTTCCTAACAGAAAGGACCGGTGCATATGGTCAAAAGTCTAATTAGACAAATATGTTTTCGCTCGCTGTTCAAACCCTCTTAAATTAGCCTTTTTATTTCTGTGAATTCTGTGTAATGAACTCAAATTTTTAAATCATTTTTTTCAATTTATATGTTTCTTATTGGGTGAAAAAGCAAAAACAATAGCCTAAATTCATATTGGCATAGATTTAGAGTTAACTAAATCAAGACCGATTTTAACTGAAAGGTTGAGTCCGGGGGAAGTGTAAGGCCCAAAATACTATCGTAAATACTACAGTAAAGTACTTGATTTGATTTGTTGTGGTAATTCTATAGTTTCTGTGATAATATAACAACTATAGTAATATAAACAAATTACCCAATACTATACTAAGTTTTCTACAGCTATAGGGTATATTATACTAAAATACACTACAGTTTACTGTAGTAAAAACTAAAGTGTACTACAGTATTTATTAGAGTTTATCAGTTCACTATAGTTAATACCACAGTATACTGTAGCATTCATTAACAAAGTGTTGTAAATACTATAATATATACAGTATACTACACTTTACTATAGTATGGTTCAAAACCACTATAGTATTTAGCCTACTATAAATTACTATAGTATTTTTTTAATGTGGGTTTTAAATGTTATACATGTGTGCAATTACGTAAATATTTGTTGACCAAAACAATATTTTTTGGCTATGTTACATTATTTTACGCTTTTAATATTAGTGAATGACATATTTATCAGTTCAATTGATTGTTTATGTTTTTTTCTTAGTCAAGACTTTTTGGTTTTAAGGTTTGTGCCTCTGACAAAACTATAAACCTATATTCTCTGCAGTGTAAACTTGGATAACATACATAATCAACTATTAATGTTTTTATTATCCATAAATGCAAACACAATGGCACTTTTCACTTGTTTATGAAACACAAAGTTTTATAGGTTTAATGATAAAGATCATTTCTATAGTTATATCAAAATATTAGCTACAACAAAACTAAAAAAACAAAGAGCAGCTTCAAGTCAGATTTTACTCAGGCATTTGGGGAGCCGACTGAATGACATCACTGCGTTTTGTCGTGAGCTGGTCTGGATCCAGGGAATGGGCTCTGGGAATAGGAATGGGATGTGCCCTGAGGAGGACTCAGATTGATGGACTCGGAAACAACAGTAAGTTAAAAAAGTTGAAAAACAACCCAAAACTTTACACAGCTGCAGCTTGAGTGCGTAAACGCGCGCGATGGGTGTTGTAGGCAAATTCACGCGCGCGTGTTTTTCTGAGCGTTGTTTTCATTGTGTGTTGTGAGTGTTAAAAAGATTTTAACTTTTAATTATTTGCTAGCGGCTAACCTTTGTAGCGGCACGGCTAATGTGACTTTAGGGAAAGAGTTAAACACATTCCTCTGCTGTTATGAACTCTGTGTGATGTGCTGGAAATCTGTTATTGTTTTGATCCTATTTAAACTTAACTAGCCCTTTTCTTATAACTAGTTTGGGTTAGGAGCACTGAAAGTTGTTTGTTTTTATGGTTTATTGTTTCGTATGTAGTTTGTGGTTATTTCATTATAGTAGTTTTATTGTCTTCGAGTTGTTTTAATGTATCAGAGTTAGTAATTGTTGTCTCATAGTTTGTGATTATTGGTTCAAAGTTGGTTTTGTCGTCTTAAAGATTGTTATTGTCTGCATACTGGCTTTTTATTTGGTTTAGGTACAACTCAAATCAGTTATGTTGTGACAGATCAGTATGCACAAAAGATGCACTTTAACAAAACCCTTAAACAAAACCATAAAAAAGTCATGTATAGTAATTAAAGAATATTTTTAAAAAAAGTTTTAGATTAAAAGGAAGAAACTGCTAGAAAATTTCATCATCTGTTTAATATTCAGTAATCTGTCTTTTTAAAGGTGCAATATGTAAGTTTTTTGCAGTAAAATATCCAAAAACCACTAGGACAGTGTTATATATTTTGTTCACTTGAGTACTTTCAATATCCCAAATGTTTGCAACTATTTGTAAATTGTGAGAAAATTGCAATTTTAACCAAGGCTCCGGGACGTGTGAGGAGTCGCCTGTCAATGGCGTCATACCCGCGTTACCCTCGGTTTCCGGTTTTATTTTGTAGAAACCATGGAAACACCAAAGACGCTTTAATATATTACACGTTTTAATAGACAAGGGAACAACTGTTGTGATATATTTATCAGAAAACTAGTTATTGTTATATAGCTCAACATGTTTAGTCTAATTTTCTTGATTTTTTTGCGAGTCTCATGCTTTACCATGCCTCAGAGAAAAACACTATTTTGCCAAGTAGTTAACATAGCATAATCAGATGCAGCTTTATTTTTAGTAACAGTAATAAAGCATTTTCTCCATCATACAATATTTTTTTTAAATAATTGCATGCCATTTATCAACACAATCATCCAGCATTTAATCTGATATTGTAAAATGGATCTATCTCACTGCAGTGTGTAACAGAGTCTCACAGCAGCCGCCGAGCGAACGCACAGATTAACGTTATAACATTTTCAACACTGTCAAATGTATCTAATATGATAAACAGAGCTGCGTTACATCATACTCATGTCCGGAAAAACAGAAGTGGCGCCGGCGACTGTGGCATAATAAAAGTCCCGCTGCTCGTGAGGCGTGTTACGCAATCGCTCCAGCTCATCGTTCAGCTCCACAACACTCGCTCCTGCTCTGCTTCATACTACAGTAACGTTAATAATTGCATCCATGAACATGAGTTCTTACCGAGTCCTATCCCAATTATTCCCACTGGCTGTGATGTGAAGACCACATGCCCCAAGATTCTGCGCTCAAACTTGGCGTCATCAAGCTACGCCTTTGTTTTGAATAGGCCTCTAGCGACCTCTAGCGGACAGAAAATATTACATATTGCACCTTTAATCTCTAGTGTAAACTCTAGTGCTGTGTAGAATAGAATTAGATTAGATATAGAAATTGTAGTAGAATAGAAATGTTGCTTATGATTCTTAATATATTGTTGTTTCCTTTTTACTTTTCCTTTAAAGTGACCTTAAAAGGCACACTATAAAATAAAAATGATTATTCAGTCACCCTGTGTCAAATCAACCAAATTTTGGAAACCTCCCTGCCTAAAATTTTTTATTTTTATTATTATTATTATTTTATTTTTTTATTTATTTTTTTGAAGAACGACAAACATTAATATTGATGAATGACAAAATATTAAATGCCATGGATGAATATTTACTGAGTAATCCACTAGTTTGTGACTAGTGTTAAGAAAACATCTAAAATCCACCTTTAAGCATTTATTTTTGGCACTTTATCTTTTTGTGTGTATAGATTTCAAAGGCTGTTTTCTCAAAATGAGTTTTTCTCCTACACTGAGCCATATATCTCCACTTCAGAAGCACTTATACACCAAACTATAGTTTTATTCCTATCTATATTCTGAAGGTTTTTACAGAGGGATTTATTATAATTATAATTTATTATAATTTTCCAGATAATATACATTTTATTTCACAGAAAAACTATGAGAATTTATTCTTTTCTGACTGTTCACAGTATTTTCTGAATTATGGAGTGATGAAAAGAGACACCATAAACCTCCTCTGTAAAAACCTTTGACTAAAAATAAACAAGAATTCTGACTTCATCCAATGATTCAGATTTAGATTTTTGTACTAGAAATCTATGCAAATTAGTGCATTTTTAAGTAAATAATGTCTCATTTGCATATTTAAACATAACATTTTAGAAAACTTGTAATACAAAAAATGTTTGCAATTCTTATTGTAATCAATCTACTGAGGAAGTATGGTGATAACTATTAGTTTTTTTTACCCTATTCACATGAGGTGTCCTGCCTTAAATGCCCTATGGTTCCCTCTCAGAGATGTGGGGATCTTATTTTCTCAAAAATTGTTTTCTTTCAAAGAGGAATGTCTAAAGTGTCATAATGTTGAAACTACAAATGTATCACATTTCCTTCTATCAAAACAATTGCTTAAATTCGAACATACCTGTCCGAGTGCCAAAAATTTTATTTTTCCAATGTTTGCTTGCCTATAACTATAAAGATTTCTCAATATCCTTTTTGATTCTGGTTCTTAACAAACATTTCTTTGGTATCTTCATTTTTAAGGCTCTGTATATGGTTAATTGCCAGTGATATGGGGATCTCAATGTGGCTCCATGTGCAAAATTGTTGAACTTTACCCATTTCCAGTGGTCAAAAAAACAAATATGGGTAACTTTTCAAACAGCTGATACTTATTGAATTGAAATAGTGATGTCTGAAGAACAAATAATGTTACTAGAAATGTATCTTCTTTCCTTCTGTCATAACAACTGCATTGAACATACCAATTTGAACGATATTTCAGACTGACGGGGTAGAGAAGAAATTGAATATAATTCAATTCAGTTCACGTTTTTTTGTACAGTGCTTTTCACGATACATATTGTTTCAAAGCAGCTTTACAGGAAATGCATGTCAACATTACAATTTAGAGTGATCTGTTATCAGAGGTGACTGTGTCCAAATTATGTAGTTTCAGAAATGTGCATATACAAATCAAGCAGTTAGCTAACAATGTATTAATTTAATGTAGAAACAATGAGCTCATTAAAGTAATTAATACATGTTAAAAGTTGTTATTTTTGTTTTGTTTCTGCGCACAAAAAATATTCTCGTCGCTTCATAACATTAAGGTTGAACCAATGTAGTCACATGCACTATTTTAACAATGTCATTACTACTTCTCTGGACCTTGAATGTGGTAATTCCAGTGCTTTCTATGGGAGATAAAAAACCTCTCAGATTTCATCAAAAATATATTAATTTGTCTTCTGAAGATGAATGAAGGTTTGGAACGACATGAGGGTGAGCAATTAATGACAGAAATTTCATTTTTTGGGGAAACTAACCCATTAAGAGGCTTGAAACTCTTGGTAGCTCAAGAAAACTTTAAGAATCATAACCTATAAGAATATTGAGATATCTTTACTATTACTTGAGTTACAGGCATGCAAAAGTTGAAAAATGTGTTTACAATGTCAATTACAGTGTATAATTTGAATATTTTTGATACTCAGACAGGTATGTTCTATACAAATATTTTGACGGAGGTAAACAAAATATATTTCTAGTTTCAACATTATTTGTTCATGAGATATTGCTCTTTAAAAGAAAAATATATCAGCTGTGTGCAAAGTGACTCACAATTGGTTTTCGACCACTGAAAATGTGTGCAATTTACTAAAGGAGCCACATTAAGATCTCTGGGATTGAATCATACAGATATAAAAATTAAGAAACCAAAACAAAGGTTTAAGAACTAGAATCTAAAAACGTATTACAGGCATGCCAGCTTTGAAAAAATCTCAATTTTTGAACTGTCTCCATTGTCATATAATGCTACAAAGATTGCTAAAGACAGCAGAATTTATATAAAACAATGATCCAGCCATCTTTCTAAAGTAATTTTCTCCCTCCTTTAATTTTTAGGTGAAAATTGTCATTTTGACCCCTGAGTAGTGGATTACTCAGTAAATATTTATCCTTGGTATCTAATATTTTTACTTTCATCACTATTTATGTTAGTCTTTCCTCAGACAAAAAAAAAAAATTAACAAAATTAAAAATTTGAGCAGGGGACCTCCGGTTAAGTTGACACAGAATGACCTTGACCTAGAGGTTCTCTGTCAAAGATGTTTTGCCCTGTGCTCTGTTAATCCATATTTTTTATTGAATTCAGTGCCTTTAGGAAGCGGTATCACAGCCCCACGAAAGTAATGAGGGTCTGCTAACCAGCTCAGCAATGTCTCCCAAAGGAGTTGGCCAAAGTAAGGTCGAGGAAACCTCTGTACAGGTGGCTGTCCGGGTGCGTCCGCTGCTTCCCAAAGAGATTTTGCACAACCATGAGAGTTGCATCACTGCAGACCCAGAGGAGAGGAAGGTCACCCTGGGCAATGACCGCCACTTCCACTGTGACTTTGTGTTTGAGGATAGCTCTACACAGGAGGATGTGTATACAGACTGCGTTCAACCTCTCATCGAGGCTTTCTTTCATGGATTCAATGCCACGGTTTTTGCCTATGGGCAGACAGGCTCGGGCAAAACCTACACCATTGGAGAAGCCAACATTTGTAAGTCTTTTATATGGAAGTCAAGTCACATTTATTTATGTAGTGCTTTATACAATAAAGATTGATTCAAAGCAGCTTCACATTATGGGGACCTATAATGCCCCTTTTTACAAGATGTAATATAAGTCTCTGGTGTCTCCAGAATGCGTCTGTGAAATTTCAGCTCAAAATACCCCACAGATCATTTATTATATGGAAGGAAAAACATGCTGTTTTCATGCATGTATCTTTAAATGCAAATGATCTCTATCGCGTTCACGCTCACATGCCATTGCAGTTCTTCATCATGAAAGTTTATTATCTGTATGCCTTTTAAAGCCATATCAGTATAAACTTTTGATATATGGTTTTCTGAGCGCTCAAATCTGAAGAACACGCACAGACGCCGCTTGAGTATTAAACTAAGTTCTCTTTCATGTCTTATTGCGCTTAAACTGTCAAATACACACAAGGTTATGTCAAAAACACACAAAGATCACATAAACACAGTCTGTGAATGTAATTGGCAGGGAAAGAAATCACATATGTATATTAGATCTGTGTATTAAAAAGGAAAACAGCGTAATATACAGTACCTACTGCTGTACGCTGTTAATATGAATCAAACAACAACAGAAAAACAGAAAATAACTCACTGCTCTTGACTGAATAAGTTTAGTAGCTTTAATAAGAATACATTTCTTACTTGAATGCTGCCATTAAACGATCTGGCCGACTGTGTACAGCTTACTCAGGGGAGGAGCTAAGCTAATAAGGCAGAGTCTGTCATCAGTCGTGGGCGGGGCCTAAGCAATTGTGAAAGACAATGTTTATGATTTGTGGGGATTAAAAAAAAAGGAGTGGGGGGATTTTTATCATTATAGGGTGGTTGTGTACACTCAACCAACACACATTTATGTTCAAACACCATGTAAAAGTGAATTTTGCATAATAGGTCCCTTTTATTAAACAGTTAAATAGAAGTGCCATGTTTTTATTTTATTGGAGGTTTATTGAGTATTTTGACAGCTGAAGTGTTGAATAAACAGATCAAAAGCATGCCTAAGTTCAGTTCCTTACAGCATATTATTAAATGGGCCTCATCTAGACTAGACAAGATTCACAAGGCTAGGAAAGGCTTTGTCTGTGTCTTGTTAAAATGCTTCCACGAGTTTGCACGTTTGTGCTGCCAGCAACACCTCCCCCGGTTCAGTTGCCACCGCTCCACTCGCAAGCTGAGATCTTGCGTTTTAGCATTCTGCCTCATAGAGTTATTCATTAACCTGCTGTTGGTTTTTTTGGCCGCAGCTGCTTTTAGGGATGACGAACAGGGCATCATTCCCAGAGCTGTGGCCGAGATCTTCAAACTGCTGGATGAGAATGACCTTGTTGACTTCTCTGTCCGAGTGTCGTACATGGAGGTTTACAAAGAGGTCTTCAGAGATCTTTTGGAAGTTGAGACGGCCAGTAAAGACATACATATTCGAGAGGATGAAAAGGGCAACGTAGGTAAGTTTGTAAGGAAAACTGATGCAAGATTCTCTTCCAGTGTAGAAAAAGTGTGCAAAACTACACTACCGTTCAAAAGTTTGTGTTTGGTAAAAAAAAAATCTTTTATGCTCACCTATGCTGCATTTATTTGACCAAAAATACAGTAAAAGAAGTAATACTTTGATGCAAAGCTGAATTTTCAGCATCAATACTTCAGTCTTCAGTGTCACATGATCATTCTAATATGATGATTTGATGCTCAAAAAACATTTCTTCTTCTTATCAATGTTGAAAATCATTTTATTATTATGTTTAATATTTTGTGGATATCTTTTATTTTTTCATTTCATTTTGATTCTTTGAAAAGTAGAAAGTACAAAAGAACATTTAAAATAGAAATCTTTTGTAACATAATAAATGTCTTTACTCTCACTTTTGGTCAGTGTAATGCATCAAATGTCCCGAATAAAATTAATAATAAAAAAAAACATCTTACTGAGCCCAAACTTTTGAATGCTAGTGTACATATTCACAAAATCAACTACTTTGTGGGTTCCTTGAAAATCTAGTTGACAGACTAAATTATTATTATTATTTAATTTTTTTTTCATAAAAAGATCAGTTGGTACTGAAACTTTAAAAATGTGACGTTTTGAGCGCTGTTGAGCCGATTCGTAAAAACACCTCTGATTGGCCATTGTTCACATGCTCATCAGATATTCCTGTGATTGGCTACAATGATCAACGCTTCAAAACATTGTTAATAGTCATCAATGACACTCTTCACCGAGCCCTTACACAGATACACACTGCGTATGAAAGCAGGCGTCTATTGCGGACCAATCAGAGGTGTTTAAGAAATCCACTCAAAGCATCACGTTTTTAAAATTTCAGTACAGATTAGTAATTATTGTTAAATTTTTTTATTTATTTTTTTGTTTTAGATTAATTATAGCATGTCACACTGCACACAAATCATGTCAGCTGCCTATAAGTCCTGAGATCTGTTTATTATTTTTACTTTTCATTTGCTTCTCCTCTGTTAAAATGCTTCATTTTCTGTTTTATGTACTCAGGGCCAGGTTTACTAAACAGTGCAAATTAGCATGAGAGCGCAATTCTAAAAAGCACAGATGGGAGTGGAAAGTGCTGTGCATGATTTACTGAAGACGCACAAATTAAATAACACTGACACAGCCAGATCATTTCCATAATGACCAACACAATCTACCAAGAGCAGCGCGAATTAGCATCTGGTTTAAGACAGGCTTTTTTTGGGGGCGGAAAAAATGGCGCAAATACCAGTAAATTGACTAGCACAAACCTTAGTAAATCACCTTGCATGATTCATTTAAATACTCTCCTCACATAAATTTTGCATCTGAAAGGGAAACTCCTACAAATGCATATGCAATAAGGTCAGCCGCAGAAATAACCCTGTCCATGCCTTTTCAGTGCTAATTTTTCATTGTGTGTCTAAGGTAAATCCTGACCGTAGTTTTTTAACACCAAAGAGGGTTTGCGCTGGTGCAAGCTGTTGGTAAATCTGGCCCTTGGTGTTTTGTTTTGTGACTGCCCATTTCAGAAAGTCTTTCAGCAACATGTGACTTTTCAGTAAAAGACATCTTTTGTGTTTACCCACAGTGCTTTGTGGTGTGAAGGAATGTGAAGTGGAGGGACTTGATGAGGTGTTGAGTCTCTTAGAGTCAGGAAAGACGGCCCGTCACACAGGGGCCACCCAGATGAACCCCCACTCCAGTCGCTCTCACACCATCTTCACGGTGCTCATGGAACAGAGGCGCGGAGGTTCTCGAGGGGCGCCCGGGACTGTGCAGATCCTCTCTTCCAAATTCCATTTTGTGGACCTGGCTGGATCAGAGCGAATCCTCAAAACTGGCAACACTGGTGAACGTCTCAAGGAGAGCATTCAGATCAACAGTGGACTTCTTGCTCTCGGAAATGTCATAGGAGCGCTTGGGGACCCCAAAAGAAAAGGCACCCATATCCCATACAGGGATTCCAAAATCACCAGGTACAAATCATTTCAAATATTTTTATTTTTTTTTTAATACTAATTATAGTATTTTTTTAAGTTTAAACTTTATGGCTAGTAGTGTTTGCTAAAGCAAGAATCACTGTTACTATTGCTTACTCTTAAAGTTTCTCAGAAAGGATGTGGAAAAATCTTAAAAATGTAAAAGTTTAGTTTGTGACATATTATTGTTCAAAAGTCAGTAAGATTGTTTTTGAAAAAAAAAAAGTCACTTATGTTCACCAAGGCTGCATTTATAACTGTTTTCTATTTTTGTATATTTTAAAATGTAATTTAATTGAAAAGTAAAGACATTAAAATGTTATAAAAGATTTATATTTCAAATAAATGCTGTACTTTTGAACCTTCTATTCATCAAAGAATCCTGAAAATAAATGAGCACGAAAATATTAAAGAGCAAAACTGTGTAAATAAGCATATTAGAATGATTTCTGAAGGATCATGTGACATTGAAGTCTAGCATGTCAGCCCAACTAACTTCCAAACAACAGTGTTTTTGAAAAACTACTTACCCCACCTTTAACCCCTGACAAATGCGGGTGGATTTCAGCAGTGGCTTACTAGCCACTTTAGCAGGTTGAATTTTATATATGTTACCGGCAATGTGTGAAAAGCAGGTATTGTATAGAAGAATGCCTAGGGAATATATAGAATGCGTGAAGTTTGTAGGCAAAGAATGAAATGTCAGGTTTTTGTGATTATGTTGCATACTTTTCCTTTGCATTCTATACATTACCTAGGTATTATACAGAATGACAAGCTGGCTGACCTTTTGATATTGTATAGAATGCCTAGGAAATATGTGAAATATAAACCACCATTTCATACAAGTTCAGGCATTCTAAACATTCCCTAGGCATTCTATACAATGTCGGATTTCACACATTGCTGATAACATATATAATATATACATTTTTCAGAAATAATCTAAAAAATAATCTGAAATAATAAACTAAGTGCATTATAGTGTTGTCAAAAATATAGATTTTTCAAAATATCATTCTTTTCTCCTCTTCTTATCGCTAGGAAAGCAGTGAAGACTCAAATCGCTTCTCTTGTTGCCCTTCGACTGAAAATTACAACCAAAATGCAACAATGTGGCATCACATTTTGTATTCTGAGTTGTGTTTCAGTAAAAATAGCAACAGGGTAGTGTCCGTAGCTCACTGAGTTCAACCATTTGATGCCATCAATGTGGAACGCACTGTGCAAACAAAATGGCGCCTCCCATTGTCCAAAAAATGTATAAAACGATGTGTATTTTTTAAATAACGCAAATCTTTCATGGGTTTTCTACTAAATATTTCAGTAAGAGACATCATTTACAATACATACATACATACAAGTCTTAATTCCCGGGGTTCCCTTTTAAAAATATCTATATGGCAGTTTTTCCCCATGGTATCGATTGTCAAAATTGTGGCCAGTGAAAATGCTAAGTGGCTAGTAACTTTGTAAAACCAGTAGCCACAGTGGCTGAAAAGTTGACAGATCACAAAGTTAGTGTGTTTGTTAGTTTGTTGTGAGAGAATCCTATTTTGCTACTAACTGCACTGAGATCACATGTTGCTGCTCACCTTCTCTATCTCTGATTGAAATGCTCTCAGTGGTATTTTTGTAGGGTGGAGTTTTGGAAAGAGGGCATGTGTAACATCGCCTTTATATAGTTTAAAGGCTTTCAAGGTTGAGGATGTTTCAATCTGCGTTGCATCTTGTTGTCAGGATCTTAAAGGACTCTCTTGGAGGCAACGCCAAAACCCTCATGATTGCCTGCATAAGCCCTTCCTCCTCAGACTTTGATGAGAGCCTAAACACACTCAACTACGCCAAGCGGGCTCGTAACATCCAGAACCGGGCCACGGTCAACTGCCGGGGGGAACCTGACCGTGTCGAGGGCCTTGAACTCCAGATCAAAGCACTAAGACGAGCTCTTGAAAACCGCCAGCGCTCTGAAACCCGCATCATTGCACGTTCCGACCCCGAGAAGAGACTTCGGCCCTTTGAACTGGATGTGAGAAAGCTGCAAGCAGAGAGCGCCCACTACAGGACGTGCACGGACTCGGCCTACAGGCTTTTGACAGAACTGCAGGGGGAAGGGACTCTGAATGCAGGTCAGCTCCTGCGGGTGAAAGAGTGGCTTTGTGCCGTCGAGGAGGAACGCAGCGGCCTGACCTCGGCGTCGGGACTGGACAGCGGCATCGAGAGCAGCTCTATTGAGGACAGCGCTGTGATAAAAAGGGGGCGGGCGGCACTGAACATCCAGGTTGGCTGCAGGCACATCCATTTTCAAATATGAATATTTTATACTTAACAATTCATCATAAAAAGGCAATTATGTATCTTGGCAGGTCATTATTTCTCAAGCATTAATTTCAGATATGCTCGAATGTCATGATGTAAACTATGTGATTATCTGCGTAATCCTGCAGACGATGCCACAGGATCCTGACCATGTCAAAGAGGATTGGAGCAGAGATCGCGAGGACTACATTTCCCAGCTGCAAGCCCAGATACAGCAACTAGAACAAGAAAACACTGACTTTCTAGCTGCCCTGGAAGATGCCATGGAGCAGTACAAACAACAGGTGAGGGAATGGAAATTCTCTGCGGGTTTAGTTGTGTTTTTGAATGAAGATTTAATTGTGCAATGAGTTGGAAATAAATAAATTCTTAAAAGTCTTGGAAAAGTCTTTGTTTCTAATCTAATTATGCTCTTCTCTAAAATATTGTTTACCCTTTTCACATAAAGTGGTGTTTCCAAAGTTATTACCATTATAAATCGAGCAAAGTTTTTTATATTTTAATTTAAGAAAACAATACTATGCACTACTGTTCTAAAGTTTGGGTTCGGTGAGATTCTTCTGCTCGCCAAGGCTGTGAAGTATTATTACAATTTAAAAAATATATTCTATTGTAATTTATTCCTGTGATAAAAGCTGAATTTTCAACATCATTACTCCAGTTTTCAGTGTCACATGATCCTTCAGAAATAATTCTAATATGATGATTTGCTCATGGGCGTAGGTTTAGGGGGGGACGCTAGGTACTAGTCCCTACCAATATTTTGAGATGACAAATTTGTCCCCACCAATATTTAGCAAGCTCCTTTAAACTGCTATTTGGATCTTTGCACTGGTTTTTGGATCGATTCTAACGGCCAGGACGACGACAGTACAAGAAACGCCGTAATTTGATTGGCGGCGGGGTATCTGACAGGCTACACGCGCGGGCCGGGACTACTTTTGTGCTTGCACTAGCAGCGAGCGGTTGGCATGTCTGCGTGCGCGCGCATGTTGACGACGCCGACGGTAAGTTACCAGGGCTGTCTCTCTGCAACATAGCTACAAAGGCCAAAGTAAAAACATTTTAATATTCCGTGTTTTTTTGCCCCTTTTTGAACTTTGTAGATGCCAGCCATGAAGAAGAAAGGGGACATAAGAAGCAACCTATTGACTAAAGATGAAAATAAAGCATCCAACTGAAGCCCAAAAATGAAAGCAGAAGATCATAGAAAATAGGCTAGTGCTAAATTACAAAAAGGGGAAACATTTTCAGTCTTTGCTGAGACATTATTATTATTATTATTATTATTATTATATATTGCCCAAGCGTATTTACCCCATCGCCAGCTCTGCTAATTGTCAGCTACCGGGACTTTTCCATGCCTAGCCAATAAGTCTAGAGTTGTTCATTTTATTTTTTTTTACTATACATGAATTATCATGAACGATTATGCACCGATCGAAATAACTGAAAATATATTGTTAGACCAGCTAAAATAGCCTATATTGTTAGACCCAAAATATCTTATCGATTAATTAAGTAATAAAGACATGTAATAAAATAAATTTATAAAAAAAAAAAAAAAGGGAAAGAAAGACGTCTATTGCTTCAGCCTTATTCAAAGGCCGCGGAAATATGGCTTCATACGCACTTCAATCCATTCCACACCCGACGTTCTTGGTTTTCTTCCCATTTATTAAATATAGGCAATTGGTTGATGAAAAATTGATTGAAATTAAGATACAATTTCTACAAAACGAAATTCACTTTAAAGAAAGACTTACTATAAAACAAAACTTAATGAAGTGGTCAAACTCAAGTCTGACCCGCTGCATGTCTCCCAACATTGCGCATCCGTCATGCTATTCAATTATCATAATCATCGAGATGAAATTAAATAATAATAATAATAATAATAGGCTATAGCCCACTATAAATATTAAACTAAATTTGCTCAATTTTATCCCTCTGGCCGACGAACGCGCCGGCGCTTTCTGATGGATTTTTTCCTCATGACAGCTGAAACAACTGAAAACAGGCCTTCCCTCATTTTTGGCGATAGCCTATAGACTAGTGCAAGACTACAAATGGTCTACTTTTATTTGTGTACGCTCACAATAACAACAAACCATTGTACTTTTGTAAAATAAAATAAATAAATGAAAGAACTGCGTGCGCTTTCAGCTGTCTCTCTGCGAGAATTTTTCTGGAACGTCTCAGAAATTTTACTTAAACTCAGAGAATAATTGTACCTAAAAGAAAAAAAAAAAAAAAAGCACAAAACAAAATGCACACAAGGTTTGTCCTTGCTCTTGATGTACAATCACTGATGAACACATTTGGTTTTAATGAGTAAATTAGCATATAGTTATTCCTGCCTGCCGGTATTTAGTCTGCGATATCAAATAACTAAACATTATAGCATAGGCCTACTAGCCTAATATTATTCAATAATAACATCAAATGTTATTAACCTTTATTTTTCTAATCAAACCAGTTTCAGAACGTTTATAATACAGAAGGAACGCTGGAACAGAAACGTTAAAATACCAATTCTGCTCGGAGTGGAGTGATTTCATTTTCGTTTTTAAGCCCTGGTATAAACTTTAGTAAAATGTTGATAAATTGTGCAGTCTTATACTGGTATCCCAGATTTCAGTATTTGGTGGTTTAAATGCCTGCTTGAGGTCTCTGTGAAAGTTTTAAAGCAGTTTTAAAGCAGCCTTATGTGCCGCTTTCAGACAGGTCACATCCGTAATGGAAAACTGTCACATCCGTAACGTTGTTTTTTCCTCATTTATGCAAACACGAAAAATGAAATAAAAGTATAATTTTTTGCTCTGTGGAGAGCCCCACCAAAGCTGAGACCAAATCTACGCCCATGGATTTGCTGCTCAGTTATTATCAGTGTTGGAAACAGTTGTGCTGCTTCATAGTTTTGTGGAATTTTTTTTTTTTCGAATATGAAGTTAAAAAATGCATTTTTTTAAAAAGTAAATCTTTTGCAACCACCATTCTGTGTCAACTCAACCAGAGGTCCCCTGCTAAAAATGTTGATTTTGAAAATAATTCTGGTGAAGGAAATGCATAAATGAAGAAGAAAGCCAAAATATTAAATGTCATGGATGTAAATTTACTAAGTAATCCACTATTTTGTAGAGGGGGGTCAAAATGACAATTTTCACCTGATATTTGGAGCCATTTTACAGGGGTGTAAAAATGACTTTAGAAAGATGGCAGCATCATTATTTTATTTTTACACAGAGATCGGTAGGTCCATTAGTAAAATCTGTTGACTTTAGCAATCTTTGTTGCATTATACGCCAATGGTGACGGTTCAAAAATGGGAAAAAGCACTTGTATTTTGTGCCTCAAGTTTGCATGCCTGTAACTCAAGAAGTATATCTTAAATCCTTTCAGATTTTGGTTCTTAACAAACTTTTATTTTGTGATCTTCATTTTGAAGGCTCTATATGGTTAAATCCCATAGATATGAGGATCTCAGTGCAGCTCCATGTTCAAAATGTTGAATTTTACTAATTTTCAATGGTTGAAAACCAAATGTGGGTAACTTTTCAAACAAGCTGAAGCTGATACTTTGTGTTTAAAGAAGAATATCTGAAGAATAAACAATACTGAAACTAGAAATGTATCTTGTTTCCCTCTGTGAAAACAATTGCATACAACATACCAGAAGATGTTGATCCAGGAACATGCTCTACTCTGTGAATTCACGTCCACCGAGGGGGTTTCTGATACAACGGCTAAGGGAGTGATGGTAAATTTGATGCCTTTCACTCTTCTGACTGCCGTAATGATTCTCTATTTTTTCCTTTTTTTGGAAAGTTGTGAAAATGCCATAGTGAATTGTTTTTCTTTTGCTATTGGATCAAATGGAAATGCAAAATTCATATATTTGCTGTAGTCTTCCATTCACACTTTACCTAAATACAACTTCTGCTTCTGAGAACCTCGGACATGTGAAGGGGGTCAACTTGAGTATCTCTGTCTGTCTGTCTGTCTTTAAAAAAAAAAAGCTCAAATAAAAAAAATATTAGATAAAAACCTAAACGAAAGTTAGAAGTGTTGCTTTGGCAACTGAAATAAAATAAGTTGCTGTTGAAGTGATAAAATTACTAAAACTAAAATAAAAATAAATTAAACCAAAACAGAAAAAAAAACTAATTTAAAAATAGCAAAAGCACAACAAACTGACTAAAACTTAAACCAAACTTACATATAAAAAATATAAAAATCTATCTGTCTGTCTTCTATGAATGGTGTACAACCCTGGTGCAGCACAAATGGTCCTTAAAACAGTATTGGGGACATCTTTTGTATTTTCACGAGGTTGTAACTGCATGCTGTTTTCTCTCGTTCCTAGAGCGATAAGCTACAAGAGCAGCAGGATCTAATAGCAGAGCTTCACAGTCTGTTAGCCCAGCCGGGTGGACTGGGACTGCTCCACCTGAAACAGAGACCTCACACTGCTCCTATCAACTCAGTGCCGCAGACATCAGACAGCTCCGGCCGTCTCACTCCTCCCTGCGACAGTGATGTGGGCAGGAGCCTCGCCAGACAGGTAATTGATATGTTTTGATTTGTCTCATAGCATCCTCGACCTCAAACACACATCAACTTTAATTCAACATACAAGCCACAGCTGCCGCCACCTGGGCTGAGCCGTTAGTACACAAACATCTTCAAACACTTGCCGCACACCCTGTCTAATTCTGTGTTTTGACTTCACCCACATACTCTGATCCAAACAAATTCTCCTAATTGCCAAGGTAACACTGCAATGTCTTAACAGTCAATTATACACCCTAAACCCACTTTTGATGTTCATTTTTCAAGCCTTTTGTATGACAAGCTGGCATTTGATGTATTGTCTGGAGACAGGGTTATTTATTAAAGCAATAAGCCATGAGCGGCTGTGTGTTAAACCTTGTTTATTCTTTCACGGGACCCTCTGCAGACTATTATCACGGCTCACTGCACACAAGAGATGTTTGTATTTGACACCACCAGCCATTCTCTGAAACGACAGATGGCAGTCTAGAAAATATCAGCTGTAACAGCAGTAACTTGCTGAATCTTACACTTACCTAGCTAGGTATATCATTCGTGTTCACTGAAAATTAGTCAATTACAAAAGGAGGATGACACAACAGAAACACTTAAGTTTACTGTTACTTTGTCTTTTGTTCATGTTTTTGAAGAAATTAATACTTTCATTTAGCAAGGACGCATTAAATTTATCATTTATCATTACAAAAATTTTATTTCAAATAAATGTCATTGTAAAATAAACAAAATATTAGGGCTGCACAGCGTTTCATCGCGATTAATCGTTTGCAAAATAAAAGTCTGTGTTACGTAATATATGTGTGTGTTCTGTGTATAATAATTATGTATATATAAGTACATGCACATACATGTATATATTTAAGAAAAAAATATTTATATTTATATGTAATATATGTAATATAAATATGTATTATTTATACATGTATATATTTCTTAAATTTATACATGTATGTGCATGTATTTATATATACATAATTATTATACACAGAACACACACATATATTTGGTATTACTTTTATTTTGCAAATGATTAATCACAATTAATCGTTGTGCAGCCCTACAAAATAGAATGACTTTTGTTATCACATAATAATATGATAATAACTGTGCAGCAAATCAGATATTAGAATGATTTCTGAAGGATCATGTGACACTGAAGACTGGAGTAATGATGCTGAAAATTCAGCTTTGATCACAGGAATAAATGTTAAATATATTAACTAGGAAAACAGTTTTTACATAGTAATTATATTTTACAATACTACTGTTTTTACTGTATTTTTTAGTAAAAAATATTACAGAATCTAACCAACCCCAAACTTTTGAATGGTAGCATACATGTAAACACACAATAAGGAAATGACATTAAATTTTACTCGGTATAAAGTAAACTTTTTTTTATTATAGAGCGGCTGCAAAACGACTCAGTTAAGAACTATTTTTTTTTATAATAAGTAAGAGGTGTTATGCATGATGTGATGCAACAGAGTGGCTAAAATGTCTTTGGGTCCTATCAAACACTGGCGCAATGAGCTGCCAGGCAAGATGCAAGTGTTTTTTGCTAGTTTCAGCCCAACACAGTTATCATTTTCACATCCAGCGCCACGTTGTTTAAATAACAAATGCATTTACGCCCATCTGTTCACCCATGAGTGTGCTGGTCTGAAAACGAGGTGTGTTCAGGCGCATTGTTGGCGTGTTGCTATTTTGAGGCAACTGAAAATGACTGTGCCATTGACCAACTGAAACCTGCTCTAAAGTCAATGGCACAATATTTGTTTTGTTATTTAAAGAGCGTGTTAGTAATATGTGTCCCACCCCCTGGATCTCGTGTTCTGCAGTTAGGACCATCTCCTAACAACCCCAAAATTATTATTAAAAATAATTTGCTTTGAATCAAAGGTTTTATTTTTATTATTATTATTAGAGCTTTTGGTTAGAGTAAAGTCTAAAAATTTACTAAATTTTTTTTAAATGAACATGGAGAAAATTACTAAGGAATATCTTGTGCTTTCTCAGGATTGGTATGTGCATGTTTGTTTCTTTCTTTCTTTTACCTTCATGCAAACTGTTTTTAGGTTGAAATTGGTGTGTCAGTGGACAGCAGCTCATTTTCAGACCAGAGTCAGTGGGACAGTGGACATGGAAACGCTTACTATGAAACTTCTGGAAAAGGAGTGAACCGCGATGAAGATGGAAATGTTCAAACTGCCAGAGATAAACGCAAGTATGAAAGATGGTATTAATCATAATGCTGATGAAAAGGTTAAAGGCTATATGTAAGAATTTTAGTGTATTGATCTCTCTTTTTTGACAATGTCTGTGAAAGCCTGTAGACTGATTTTTATGTGAAGGGCTCGACAAACATCCATATCGCTATGATCAGATGCTTTCCTAATGGCTGTTTTCACACCTCTGTCAAGCATGCAGCACATATTTACTAGGGCTGTCAAATGATTAATCGCGATTAATCGCATACAAAATAAAAGTTTGATTTTGCCTAATATAAGTGGGTGTACTGTGTGTAATTATTATGTATATATAAATACAAACACATTCATGTATATATTTAAGAGAAATATTTATTTATGTACAAAATATTTTTATTTATATATAATATAAATGATATAAAAATATAAATAAATACATATACTTGTAAATATTTCTCAAATATATACATGAATGTGTTTGTATTTATATATACATAATAATTACACACAGTACACCCACATATATTAGGCAAACTCAAACTTTTATTTTGTATGTGATTAATCGCGATTAATCGTTTGACAGCCCTAATATTTACATATCCATCTAAACTTCTAAGCAAAGAATGAAAAAGAACTTCACCGTGAGTATATCTGGTCCTTGAGTACGAGTAATAAGTTGCTGGCTGCAGTTCACTTAACGGCCACCAGTGTCGCTAATAACCAGGTTTTCTGAATTCTACATATAGTTCATTTAATTGAGAAGAAATGGCTATATAGTTAGAAATTAATTTAGCATTGCCATAATTTTTGTCAGATCCATCAATGTAACCTGGACAAAGAAAGATGCTCAATTGCTCCAAGGATCTTCTACCAGGGCTCCCCTGCCTCAGGCGCTTGGACTTGGCCATCCTCCGGGCGTACAATGCACCAGACGCACATGTGAGATATACATCCTTGAAAACATTTGACAAGCCTTGAGGGTCTCAGTATTTCACAGAAGGGCACCGGCCCACACTAGTTTCTTTGCAGCTTTCAGTCAGGTCACTTTGATTTGCTCTGATTGATTCTCCAGCTAACAGCAGCATTGGCGAGAGCTCGGTGTGGGAGAGCGTGAGAGGTTTTGGAGGTGAGTTCTGCTCAGAGAGAGGTCTTCTCCAGGCACAGCAGAAGATCAGAGAGCTCTCCATCACCATCCGCATGAAGGAGGAACTCATTAAAGAGCTGGTCAAAACAGGTGAGGTCACTGGGAAAACCTTCTGTACAAGGACTAAAATGAAAGTCAATATTTAAAGACTCCCTGTGGTGAAAATCAAGTTTTTAATGTTTTTTATATGTCTGCTTGGTGATTTTAATATGCTTTAAGACAAACCGTGTGCAAATTCATCTGTCAACACCATTGCTAAGTATTTTCTCCTTAAAACTGCAGTGAACCAAAGACAGTCTCAAAAACACGGTTTGAAATCATTTGAAATGATTGACTACAGGGGGACTTGAATGTACAAAACATGTAAAAATAATAATCTTTTGTTTGTCCCAGAGCTTATTGTCCGCAATAATCTAAAAGCCAAAGGAAAAATCCTATCAGGTCTTCCAGGTTGTATTCGTCATTGAATACATTATCCCTGTAACACCTTATGTGCCCAAACAAAGTGTAATAACTTATGAATAAAATCATTAATAATGGATAATAAGCAAATGATTGACCAACCAATTCTGTCATCTATTAGTCTGTGCAATCAGAAACCTTCATCAGTTGTGCCACTTTACAGCAATGAAAAACACATTTCTGTGAAATAAAATAGCAGAGGTCACAAAGCTTAGCTGCAGTGGAAACATTCACGATTCAAGTTGTCCAAAGCGTGGGAGGATATTATATATCAAATGCTTTAAAGAAGCTCATAGAGTTTCATGTGCCCAGTGTTTTGTGACAGATGCTTGTGTTGTTTAATGTGCTTGAGAGCTGCTTAAACGGTATTTCATGGTTATAGTCTTATCTGCAAGTGTTAGAAATTCACTTTTATTTTGCATTTTCCAACTTAATGTATCCAGGCATGTATGCGAACCGTGAGGTCACGACTTCGACAGATGGAACATTTTAATGGGACTTGTTATGATTTGATTTAGAAATCCAAAAAGAAACTTATGTAATTTTCTATCAAATTAATTGGTTGCATTAGTAAGTGGCACAACAGTAACATATCAGTTTAAATGTGAATTTTTCTTTGCATGTTAGGCAGCCTATATTCTACCGTTCAAAGGTTTGTGTTTGTTTGGAAATGTTTTTGAAAGAAGTCTCTTATGTTCACCAAGGCTGTAAAAAAACGGTAACATTGTGAAATATTACAATTTCTAATAACTGTTATTTTTTTGTTGTAAAATATTTAAAAATATACAAACCCGATTCCAAAAAAGTTTGGACACTGTACAAATTGTGAATAAAAACAGAATGCAATGATGTGGAAGTTTCAAATTTCAATATTTTATTCAGAATACAACATAGATGACATATCAAATGTTTAAACGGAGAAAATTTATCATTTTAAGAATAAGTTGATTTTAAATTTCATGGCATCAACACATCTCAAAAAAGTTGGGACAAGACCATGTTTACCACTGTGTGGCATCCCCTCTTCTTTTTATAACAGTCTGCAAACGTCTGGGGACTGAGGAGACAAGTTGCTCAAGTTTAGGAATAGGAATGTTGTCCCATTCTTGTCTAATACAGGCTTCTAGTTGCTCAACTGTCTTAGGTCTTCTTTGTTGCATCTTCCTCTTTATGATGCTCCAAATGTTTTCTATGGGTGAAAGATCTGGACTGCAGGCTGGTCATTTCAGTACCCAGATCCTTCTTCTACGCAGCCATGATGTTGTAATTGATGCAGTATGTGGTCTGGCATTGTCATGTTGGAAAATGCAAGGTCTTCCCTGAAAGACACGACGTCTGGATGGGAGCATATGTTGTTCTAGAACTTTGATATACCTTTCAGCATTGATGGTGCCTTTCCAGATGTGTAAGCTGCCCATGCCACACGCACTCATGCAACCCCATACCATCAGAGATGCAGGCTTCTGAACTGAGCGCTGATAACAACTTGGGTTGTCCTTGTCCTCTTTAGTCCGGATGACATGGCGTCCCAGTTTTCCAAAAAGAACTTCAAATTTTGATTCGCCTGACCACAGAACAGTTTTCCACTTTGCCACAGTCCATTTTAAATGAGCCTTGGCCCAGAGAAAACGCCTGCGCTTCTGGATCATGTTTAGATATGGCTTCTTTTTTGACCTATAGAGATTCAGCCGGCAACGGCGAATGGCACGGTGGATTGTGTT
Organism: Chanodichthys erythropterus; assembly: GCF_024489055.1. NCBI lineage: Eukaryota > Metazoa > Chordata > Actinopteri > Cypriniformes > Xenocyprididae > Chanodichthys > Chanodichthys erythropterus. Next base: position 6,397,243 of record NC_090231.1, on the reverse strand, counting down.
CACAGACACTGTTTTCTGGAAGTATTCCTGAGCCCATGTTGTGATTTCCATTACAGTAGCATTCCTGTATGTGATGCAGTGCCGTCTAAGGGCCCGAAGATCACGGGCATCCAGTATGGTTTTCCGGCCTTGACCCTTACACACAGAGATTGTTCCAGATTCTCTGAATCTTTGGATGATATTATGCACTGTAGATGATGATAACTTCAAACTCTTTGCAATTTTTCTCTGAGAAACTCCTTTCTGATATTGCTCCACTTTTTTTTTGCCATAGCATGGGGGAATTGGTGATCCTCTGCCCATCTTGACTTCTGAGAGACACTGCCACTCTGAGAGGCTCTTTTTATAACCAATCATGTTGCCAATTGACCTAATAAGTTGCAAATTGGTCCTCCAGCTGTTCCTTATATGCACATTAAACTTTTTCAGCCTCTTATTTCTACCTGTCCCAACTTTTTTGGAATGTGTAGCTCTCATGAAATCCAAAATGAGCCAATATTTGGCATGACATTTCAAAATGTCTCACTTTCAACATTTGATATGTTATCTATATTCTATTGTGAATAAAATATAAGTTTATGAGATTTGTAAATTATTGCATTCATTTTTATTCACAATTTGTACAGTGTCCCAACTTTTTTGGAATCGGGTTTGTAATTTATTCCTGTGATGCAAAGCTTAATTTTCAGCTTCGTTACTCCAGTCTTCAGTTTCACATGTTCCTTCAGAAATCATTCTAATATGCTAATTTGCTGCTCAAGAAACATTATTATCATCAATGTTGTAAACAGCTGCTTAATCTTTTTGTGCAAATTGTGATCTGTATTTTTCAGTATTCTTTGATGAATAATAAGGTTAAAAAAACAGCATTTATTTCACAGTAGAAGTATTTGTAACATTATGAATATCTTTACTGTCATTTTTGTTCAATTTAATTCATCCTTGCCTTCTAAACGAAAACTTACAGAGCCCAAACATTTCTCATTGTCCATTATGAGTTTATCATTATCAGTGTTCTGTTATAATTATCAGGTCACACTTTAGATTAGGGTCCAATTCTCTCTGGTAACTATTAACTATGACTTTTGCCTCATAAACTCCTTATTACTGCTTTTTAATAGTTATTAAGGTAGTTTTTAAGTTTAGGTATTGGGTAGTATTAAGGGATGTAGAATATGGTCATGCAGAATAAGGCATTAATATGTGCTTAATAAGTAATAAACAGCCAATATCCTAGTTATATGCATGCTAATAAACAACTAGTTAATAGTGAGAAACTAATCGGTGAACTAAAGTATTACCAGTTATCATGTCCTCTCTTTGTCTGTAGGTAAGGATGCCCAGGCCATGAACAGGCAGTACAGCCGTAAGATCTCTGAGCTGGAAGCCGAGGCGGAGCAGGCCCGTGCGGAGCTCACAGAGGCACAAAAGCAGCTGCAGGACCTGGAGGTTCAGGGCGGCCGTGACGCTGCTGACCGCTCTAAAGCTCAGGAGTGCAGGAGGAAAATTGCAGCTGCACAGAGCAAAGTTCAGGTCTGTGTCTGGCAGCTTTGCCTTGCCGAAGGGCATCATTATGGAAATCCCTTTTGAGTGGCATTTCTCTATAAAGGTTTTAGGGTTGTCACAATATCAAAATTTTAGTATTTCGATTCTACAGCATAAACTGAAACAGTACATAGTACAATGAAATGATTCATGGATTCTTCTTTTGACGTTATCACGGTGTGATGTGATACTCCAATCAACATTCTGCTCTATGCTACGGTTCGGCACGCATGTGATTTGTGGATTAATTGCTAAATTTCACCATGAATGCGGTACTCGCGTGCTGTTATCTGTGCACACAGCACATCCGAAAACACCTGAAGGTCATGCACACAGAGCATGTTTCAGATAGCTCGCAAACAGCGAATTGATTCTTCTTTTGTTCTTCTTTTCAAGAGTAAAACCTGAGCTTTCAACACTTAGGCCCTGTTTCCACCTGGTATTAAAATGCATTTTTGTCGATTGGATCACAAGTGGATGACACTAAATACTGGTGTAAATGGGGTGTAAAACATTTTGAGCTTGTCCACTTTCGGCCACTTCCAGAGGTAGTTGAAAACGCATTCGACTGGATTGCTTTCTTAATGGGAATGCTCATGTGGTCGAATGTGTTCAAACAGCCACAAAAGACCATCTACTCTCCATCTACTGACCTAACGCAAAAACATTATGGGAAGAGCTCTAGCCAGATTGTCGGCTGAAGACCCAAGTTTGGTTTGAAGATGAAAAATGTACCAAGCACAATGTTCTCTCACCATTCCTGATTTCTAACACACAGTCTCAGCATTCAGACGGTCTTGCGGTTGTTAGAGCAGGAGCGAAAGCTTATGCTCTCCGTATGTTTTTCCGTCATCTCCAGTCATTCATGAGTAAATTGTGTGAGCTTATTTTGTCCATTATATCGGAAGGTCTGAAAAAACCCATACATTTACTCTCCCAAAGACCCTCCCCTCGAAAAAATCAGGACAGAAGTGGTTGAAAATGGACAAAAGAGATGGATTAGAACACCAGGGGTAAACAGGAATGTGTCTCCCTCGTCAACTTGTGATCCGATCAAGCAAAACACATCTTAATACCAGGTGTAAACAGGGCCTGAGGGGAGGGGCGGCATATATTTTCGCCTCATATTTTCTGCCGTTTTCCTCTTTCGGCCAAAAACCCAAAAAGCTGAAATTTTGGTGCATCCCTAAATGAGAAGACACAAATTACAAACAATAGAAAAAAGATACAAATATTTTATATATAAATGGTATATATTAAGTATTACAATCAGAACATTCTAAAATTGAAACCAAATGTAAAATAAAATGACTCATAGTGCAAATATTTGTTAAAATTGCAACATTCTAATTTAGTTATCATGTTTGACGAACCTTTTGAATAATATAACAGGAGCATTAAGAAATGTTCCTATATCAGTAAATATTTGCAAGCTACAGCAATTCATTGTTGTTATTCTGTAGATTCTGGTAATACAAATTCAGTGCAAAACTATATTCTTTCTGGAAATAAATGTAAAGATAGTTCTGCACATGTGCTGTGCCTTCAGGTGTTGAAGCAGAAGCAGCGGGACACTGCGCAGCTGGCCTCCCTGTCTGCACAGAGCGAGCGGCGTGTGCAGGAACTCGAGAGGAACGTGCAGAACATGAAGCAGCAGCAGGATCTTCTGCAGCGCCGCCTGCGAGAGGAGAGCCAGCAGAAGAGACGGCTGGAGAGTGAGATGCAGAAAGGAAAGCACAGAGTCAAGGTGAGCCGACCCACTGTGCGAATGACCTCAGTGTTGTCTTTGGCACAGGTGGGGAACAGAGCCTGGGAGAAATCAAGAGTGTAGATGGAATTTAAAGTGAAGTGTGTAATTTATGCTACTATAGCAGTGGAAATTATTATTTCTAGACAGAGGATGTGGTTTTTCTTTATAAAATATAAAATGCACAAACTACAAAGGTTTAGGGTTCAGTAAGATTTTTCTTTTTAAGAGAGAGAAATTAAGTGACCGTGACATCAGAAGTGACAGTAAAAACATTGATGATGTTGTGAAGATTTTTGGTAACACTTTACAATAAGGTCTCATTTGTTAACATTAGTTGATGCATTAACTACCATGAACTAACAATTAGTAATATATTTTCACATTATATATTAAAGGTGATAAAGAGGATCTTTTCGTCGACTGAGAAACCAAAGACTGTTAGTGAGTTTTTGAAATGAGCGCATGCGAGGGAATTTCGAGGGAACGCCTCCCAAAACTCGTGCACGAGTATTGGAACACGAGTGTTTACCACCGGCATTCGCTGTGTCGTGTTAGTGGATTCATTAATTCGGACTCACCGCAGGTAACTCATAATCTGCAGTTGTTACTCTGTCTCCTGACAAAAACATTGCATGCGGCGCCTGTGGAGTGTGGAAAGTTACTGGAGCGCGCAGCCGCACTCGTCTCTCACAAGAAACGTCACGGCAGTGATTGACAAGCCAGAGGGCCAATCGTTTACACGATGATCTCGTAAACGATTGGCTGATATTTTTAAGACCCTACCTCGTGCACAGATGATGTATATTGATATTATTCCTTTCAGTGCACCTAATAAAAAGTCTTTTATCAGTTAGTAAAGACAGTTTGAAGTAATATTGCAAAAATGTATAAAAAAAAACATCCTCTTTAGCACCTTTTAACCTCTGTAAGTGTTAGTTAATAAAGATGACCATGTTTATATCAGTTCGCAGATACAACTTTTGGTCTTAAAAATGTATTCGTAAATGTTCAGGTTATCATTAACAAAGATGTAGAAATATTGTTAACTGTTAGTTCATGTTAACTAGTCTAGTTAACTAATGCTAACAAATTAAACTTTAACGTAAAGTGTTACTTAAAAAAATGATGTTCTATTCATTAAAGAATCTTGAAAAACAAACATCTCAGTTCCCACAAAAATATGAAGCAGCACAACTGTTTTCAACATTGATAATATAATCAGAAATGTTTTTTGAGCTGCAAATTAGAATGATTTCTGAAGGATCATGTGACACTGAAGACTGGAGTAATGGTGCTGAAAATTCAGCTTTGATCACAGGAATAAATTACATATTAAAAAATATTAAAGTGCCACTATTATGCTTTTCTGACTATTACCTTTCATGCAGTGTGTAATGTAACTGTCTGTGAATGTAAATGATCTACAAAGTTGTGAAATCAAGAGTATGTGATTTCAGGACATAATAATACGTAATATTATGGAAGTAATTTGTCGTTTTTACTTGTTTACTATATTTATTTGCTTGGTCGTTGTCATCGTGTTTTTTTGTTTCTTTTGCGGTTGTAGGCTGTAAGGACCTTTTGAAATAACTAAAATCATTTGGCGAAGTGATATGGAACTATAATGCGGTCAGGATCTGCCTGGAACTACTTTAGCCGTGCATTTCCCTGAAGATAATATTGCATCTTAGAATGTTCATCAACCAATCAGATTCAAGCATTCAACAGCCCTGTAGTATAAGAGAAAACTAAAGTATTTTTTGACCTTGCATGCATTTAAACCTGTTGTTGTAGACTCCCAAAACAATATTAGGAACCTTCAAAATGGCATAATTGGGGCACTTTAAAACAGTCATTTTAAATTGAAATAATATTTCACAATATCACTGTTTTTATTGTAATTGTTTGTCAAATGGATGCAGCCTGAATGAGACTTCATTCAAAGACATTCATCTTACCAGCCCCAAACTTTCAAACGGTACTGTATAAAATCTAAACATAAAATGTGATTGCATTTTCTTCATGAAATATAAAAAATTATGCTATTTTTCTGTCTTGTTCACTTCAGATCTTGCCTTTCTTTGTGTGGTGCCACTGCTATTGCAGCAATTACACATTTAATGGTCTTTTTTTCTTTTTTCTTTTTTTTGGAGTGTTCATCGCAGGTTTTTTCAGTTCAGTTCTGTAAAGGCCAGCATTAGTCATTTTTGTTTCTGTATTCTGAACAATAATAATCTACAGAGAAACCTCAGCCTCCCAGCTATTCTTGTTGTTCAATAGAGAATGATTTGCCAAACAGCCTCTTTCTCTTTCTCAAAGGAGCTGGAGATAAAGAACGAACAGCAGCAGAAAATTCTGAGGATTAAGACGGAGGAAATCGCTGCCTTCCAGCGACAGAGGAGAAGTGGAAGTAACGGCTCGGTCGTATCACTAGAGGAACAGCAGGTGGGTTCAGACAGAAAAATGAAATCGTGCTCTTTTCATCAAACCCATTCCACAGCTATTACCCAGCAATAAAATATTATTTTTAGATCTGTTTACTCAGACATGTGTTTAATGGTTTGACTGACGTTTGAATATTGTTTCCTTGTGGCTGAGGGTATATTTCAGTAGCTTGTTTCAACTTGTTCAGAGTTGAGTTTGTTGCCCAAATTCCTCTCAGCCTGTTATTGGTACAGTTTTTATGTTATTTCCCTTGGAGCAATGCATTTGCTATTTCCAAGGTCATGGTTGTGGGTTTGATTTTTAGGGAATTAACATATAGTTAATATGTAAACTTTGAATGCAGTTCAACTTTGGATAAAAGCGTCTAATGCAAAACTTATTTTATTATTTGTCTTCGTTTCCAGAGCATGTATTTAATATATAAGGGTCATTGACGAATAAGGTTTGCAAATAAACATAATGGAGATATAATTAATTTTGACGTTTTATTAAGTGTTAACAATGATATTGAGGTTTTTATAATCAATTAACACTGCTTTTGTAATTTTTTTACAAGATGGACAAAATTTGTCACCAAAAAAGTCATTCAGTTTAACCAAAATTTCGGTTTTACCGAATTGCACTTTTGGTTATACCAAATGACGATATTTTCAAACAGTGCTAACAGGCTGATACCTAGCTAGCTAACAAAAGGACAATCAAACATTTTATATTTAGTACAAGTTTTTAAAATATTACAACATTTTCCATGTTTTATAGCGGTTGTACCGAATGACCTGATGTTTCGGGATATGCGTATAATCAAGTGAAAACGTGAATTTTTCGAATATTTTAGAGAGAGTTAGTTACTTTGCTTCATGACCATGTGGTCCTTTGCAGGTGTCTGAATGATGTCACATCCTGTCACATTGGTTACTCCGAATGACATCAATGAAATTAATTTTTCCTCATAACAAAGCAACAAATTCTAGATACAATTTTAATACCATTTTGCACTATGTTGATATATGATGTTATAAAATCAGGCAATAACATAAATATATACATTTATTCCATTTAAAGATATTTTAATCACAAATGAAATGGCTGTATTGGCCTTTAGACGGTTAAACCGAATGACCTTTTGACACTTTATTTATATGTAGCAAAATATAATTAAAACCTTTTGGATTCAATCAAAGAGATCTAGTTGTACTACTTCACATACTTTGGATGTCATATCTTTGTTTTTTATTATTATTATTAAGGCCTTTGGACAAAAAAAAAATGACCCGTCACGTCATAAATAATTACATTCAAAATATCTGTGGTTGAGCAGAAGATAGAGGAGCAAAAACGCTGGCTTGATGAGGAAATGGAGAAGGTTCTGGATCAACGGCGTGGTCTTGATGACCTGGAAGGAGAGCTGACCAAGAGAGAGGAGATCTTAGCCAAAAAAGAGGCCTTGCTCTTGGAACGCAGTGGCCTGGAATCCAAAAAGCTTCGCTCTAGTCAGGTCTGTATACTTCTGTGGCTTTGCTTCATCCTGTCATCAACCTCCATTATGAGTCTTTAAAAGTTGGTGTGGTCTACTTTCTCTGCAGGCTCTCAGTAAAGACCTGATGACCTTATCGAACCGAATCGAGTCTCTGGAACGGGAGCTCACTGAGAGGAATGGACTGCTGCGTAGTAGCAGCGCTCAGGACTCTCAGCAGATCAGACAGGAGATCTCCAACCTCCGGCAGGAGAAGGAGCTGCTCCTCAAACAAAGGGTGGAGCTAGATGACAAACTGAGACAGGGCAACCTGCTCTCTCCTGAGGTGGAAATCACTTTGATTTTCAGAATTTTAGAAGTCATAAATTTCAGAGTCAGTATTGCTTGAATGCATTAGAATTTTGACATTTTTAAATTCCCATCCATATTTGTTTGCAATGCATCATTTATAATTTATAATTCAACTTCTTGAATTAGATTATCCATACAAACTTATGCTTTAGAATTTTAGAATTTGTAAACATTTTGAAATCTTAAAAGTTTTAAGAATTCTAAAATTTCAACTTCTGTGTCTTAGCCAAATTTGTGTTTTAGAATTTTAGAATTCCTAAACTTAGAATTCTTAAGGTTTCAGAATTCTAAAATTCAACTTCTGAAATTTGAATGTATTAGACAAATTAATGCTTTGGAATTTTAGAATTTTAAGAATTCTAAAATTTCAGCTTCTGAAAGTATGTCTTAGCCAAATTTTAGGATTTTAGAATTAAAATTTTAACTTATGAAATTTGAATATCCATCCAAATTTATGCTTTAGAATTTTACAATTCTTAAATGTCTTAAGAATTCTAAAGTTTTAACTTCTGTAATTAGAATGTCATAGCCAAATTGTGCTTTAGAATTTTTAAACTTAGAATTCTTAAATGTTTTAAGATTTCTAAAATGTCAACTTCTGTAATTAGAATATCCATCAAAATGTATGCTTTAGAATTTTAGAATTCTTAAATGTTTTTTTAGAATTCTAAAAATTTAACTTTCTCTTATTAGAATGTCATAGCCAAATTATGCTTTAGAATATTAGAATTAAAATTTTAACTTAAAGAATTAGAATATCATCCAAATTTAGAATTTAGAAATTTAGAATTCTTAAATGTTTTAAGAATTCTAAAATTTAAACTTCTGTAATTAGAATATCATAGCTGAATTACGCTTTAGAATTTTAGAATTCTTTAACTTCGAATTCTTAAAAGTTTTCAGAATTCTAAAATTTCAACTTATGAAATTAGAATGTCCAAGCCAAATTTATGCTTTAGAATTTTAGAATTCTTAACTTTTGGCTTGGAAACTTCCAAACTAACCTTGTTTTGCATGATGTGCCTAAAACATTTATTAAAGCTGCCCTGTCCTCTGTTAAACATCAGGAAGAACGAACACTGTTCCAGTTGGACGAGGCCATTGAGGCTCTGGATGCTGCTATCGAGTACAAAAACGAGGCGATCACCCAGAGGCAGAGGCAGCTGCGGGCGTCAGGGAGCATGCTAACCCAGTGGGAGATGAACCTGATGGCCAAACTCACATACCTGTCCGCCTCTGAAACTAGAGCTCTGCTTTGTAAATACTTCGATAAGGTCAGATGGCATCTGAGTTTCCTCTCATTAATCTCATTCGTGAAGTTATAGGCTGATACTTCAGTGTACTTGTTTGTGGTGGTGAGTTTTATTCGAAGAGGTGTGATCTATTATTGTTTCAGTTGGCAGACCATCGTAATGCAGCACCAGATCTCTGTTAAACAATAACAACACTTGCACGTCCATGTTTATCACAGCCACACGTTAGCTTCTAGCCTGTGTGGTCACGTTTTCTCACATTATTTTTATATTCACGCTTCCTTTTAATACAACTTATACGTTTAGCCGTTTTAACACATTAGGTAAAGGCGAAGACTTGTGTAATTGTGTGATTTTGCAACAGCATGTATTGTGAATGCGCTTTACAAGGAAGTTGAAATTGAAATATTTGTTTTTTGCTTGACCTGCCACTAAGTATATGACTGATAGCATGCATTGTGTGTGTTGAAAAGGTTGTGTCTCTTCGTGAGGAAGAGCGGAGGCTGCAGCTGGCTCTAGCTGAGCTGGAGCTGAGAGTCGAGGAGCAGCAGAACTTGGTTGGGTGGTTGGAAGCAGCTCTGGAAAGACAGCAGCTCGAGGCGGATCGCAGACTCACCCAGCAGCAGAAAGAACATGAGAGAAACATCCAGCTGCTGCTGCAGCAGTGCCGAGGTTCGAGTCTTCTTCCACATAAACACAGACTCAAGCACATTCACTAGATTTATCCTTGGTTTATGCTTCATTATCCTTGGTTATAGAACATCTAATTTACTGCAAAACAACTCTGGAGAATGTATTTCTGGTTTGTTTATAGCAGCTATAGAAATGCTGGAGTTAGAAATTAGGCACTACTATCCACAAATTTACATTATGAGTGCCTAAAATGAATGTATTGGCAATTTATTGTGTTTCCAGAGCAAATGGATGAGGGTCTGGCTGGTAGACAGCGGCAGTATGAGGGCTTGATCCACAACCTCAGCAAAGAGCTGAACTTCTGCAAAATAGCAAATCAGGAGCTGAACATCAAACTGAGGGAAATGTGTGGCCCTGTAAATCACGCTGGAGAACAAAGCAAAGGTGAGAACTGCTCAGTAACAATGTTCATTTTCAATGTTTTTTTTTTTTTTTAAGGTGCCATCGAACGTTTTTTTACAAGATGTAATATAAGTCTAAGGTGTCCCCTGAATGTGTCTGTGAAGTTTCAGCTTAAAATACCCCATAGATTTTTTTTAATTAATTTTTTAACTGCCTATTTTGGGGCATAATTAGAAATGCGCCGATTCAGGCTGCGGCCCCTTTAAATTCTCCTGCTCCCCACTCCCGGAGCTCGCGCTTGCCTTAAACAGCGCATAAACAAAGTTAACACAGCTAATATAACCCTCAAAATGGATCTTTACAAAGTGTTCGTCATGCATACTGCATGTATGCGTCGGATTATGTGAGTATAGTATTTATTTGGGTGTTTATATTTGATTCTGAATGAGTTTATATAGTGCTCCGTGGCTAAAGCTAACATTACACACTGTTGGAGAGATTTATAAAGAATGAAGTTGTGTTTATGAATTATACAGACTGCAAGTGTTTAACACTCTGAGGTCTGACGGTATCGCCGGCGATACCACCGTGGTTTTTTTCTTATCAGTGTGAAAGAGACTCAAAATACTCCGTCAATGTTGCACATACAATTAAGAGTTATACACCATTTTAATCTGTGGAATATCTTCTTTCATTTGTGTACACTCAGAGTAAAAACAGAATTTTGTGCTTTTTGTAAAATAAAGAAAACTAACATGATGCGTGATTTCTCCTCTCCCTCTGAACGAACTCCAATCTGATAGTTCTCAGAAAATGAACTGTAACTTAGTGAATACTAATGACAAAAAAATTACACTTATGTCTAAAAAAACGTTAAGATGTCAGGTTTTAAATCATGTAAGTCACATCGAAAACAAACCTTCTTTGTTTATGTAATCTGTATGAAAAGAGAGCCATGTCAGAAATCCGTGATTCAGCTCATTATCTGCTAATGCGGCCACGCCCACGGAGCCAGCGCTATTCAGACGCTAATTCAGTCAATACATGCATTTATTATCTCAATCGTGTATTTATTGTCTTGAAAAGTGTTTATCTGGATGTAAAAGTCATGGTTAGCGATCTCTAGAAGACATGCAGTTACTTCCTGTTTACTTGTCTTCTACAGATGAAGTTTAGATGAGTTTTTGTTTCTTTAGCGCCCTCCTGCTGCTGTATGTATTGGAAACTCCATTCATGGAATAGCCTCTTCTTCTTTTAGATGAATTTGTGGACTAAAATGCACAGAGCGCCCTCCGACTTCAAGGATGAATTGAAAACACCAGCGCTCATAGTAATGACAGTGAATATTAAATAAAAATAACTCCTCTGTATAGAAAATTGACATAAGCATATGAGAATCCAATATTTCTCCAAATGTGCATGCTTTTAAACTAAAAGCCTATATTCAGACTCTTTGCATCACAGAAATACATTATATTTTAAAGTATAATATAAAACCATTACTTTATATTGTAATAATATTTTTCTGTATGTTTCATATATCATAATGAGCTTGAGACATCACAGAAGGTTTTTTTTCACAGCCTACCTGACTGAAATGCCTCATTAATATGCAAGTCATTTCAGCTCATTACTATCCAATTCTTTTGTCTTCTCAGGTGAGAATGGCCCATTTTCAGTGGTGATTCACGCCTCCTTGCATACTGTGTTTCTTGGCAAAAAGTGTCTTACAAAAACTAAATCAATATATTGTTAAATATGAAGGAGTAGGCAGCATCATTTTTACATAATTTTGAAGCAAAAACTCTAGTCTACAACCTCCAATACCCTAAAGTCTTATGAACACAGATTTATTATACTTTTTTTGGCCTTATTTCAGTGACTTAAGTTTTTTGTTTTTTCAACAACCACGCATAAATGTTATTCCTTCAAAAACACAAACATGTACATACATGTTCCTCACATATTATTGTAGCCTAGTTTGTGCTGAATACAGTGTAATGACACTTTTTCCATTAATATGTTTATGAACAACTGAAAAAAGCACAAATGTCAGGGCATGTCAAAAGTTCTCCAGGCCCCAAATCAGCCTCAGACTCCAGAGGGTTAAAAATGAAAATAACGATGGCTCTTGTCTCCGTAAGTACAGTAAGAAACGATGGTAACTTTAACCACATTTAACAGTACATTAGCAACATGCTAACGAAACATTTATAAAGACAATTCACAAATATCACTAAAAATATCATGATATCATGGATCATGTCAGTTATTATTGCTCCATCTGCCATTTTTCTCTGTTGTTCTTGCTTGCTTACCTAGTCTGATGATTCAGCTGTGCACAGATCCAGACATTAATACTGGCTGCCCTTGTCTAATGCCTTGAACATAAGCTGGCATATGCAAATATTGGGGGCATACATATTAATGATCCCGACTGTTACGTAACAGTCGGTGTTATGTTGAGATTCACCTGTTCTCCGGAGGTCTTTTAAACAAATGAGATTTATATAAGAAGGAGGAAACAATGGAGTTTGAGACTCACTGTATGTCATTTCCATGTACTGAACTCTTTTTATTCATCTATGCCAAGATAAATTCAATTTTTAATTCTAGGGCACCTTTAAATGTTCATTATTTGTCAACATTTTTATTTTATCATGTTTTATGTATGCACCGTCAACCATTATGACTGCAGTTACGCCCACTGAGTGGCAAAAGACTGGGTGGCACCATTGGTTTTCAGTGTGAATGTCATGAAAAACACACAAAACACATCCAAAACGGGAAAGAGCTTTGTGATTTACTGTACAAACAGCTTTGACACAAAATCTGAGGTATATTTTTACAGACTGCTGAAAGCTACAGAAAAAAAGAAGCAAATGGATCACTGCAATTCACAGAAACAGCTGGACTCCAGCAGAGAAACATGGATTTGCAGTTATCATTTTGTGTCAAAATGTTGGATTTTGGGGTCAAATCATAACGTATATATTGTCTTGTTATATATTGTGTTCAACTCCTCAATTAAATATTTACTATCTTATATTCTGCATAATTGGATGTTTTTAAATAAACACTGACAAAAACTATACAATTTTTAGTTTGACGATATAACATTGACATAAGTGTTCACTCCGATTTAGACTTACCTATATTGTATTTATATAAACTAACAGGTGTTGTGATGAAGAGATAATCAGTGTTATTCACTTCACCTGTCAGTGCTTATGATGTTATGCCTGATCAGTGTATATTGGATCGGACAGTAATGTCGCACCACACAAGTGTTACAGTTTTTATTACATGGTCACTATTGCTTTATCTGTTATTACTGATTGTTTGATATGTACCGGGTATTTATGCATTTTTAAGTGATCTCTCCACCAAAACTCCTGTTATGAATCTCTAACTGTATTTACATCGTGTTTGCACTGTTAGTAATGATAGAAGCATTTGCAGAAACCAAGTTCCAAAGACATGATCACTGCCATCAATCGGCTACAGTGCTCATCGCTGCAAGCTTTCATGCAATGGAAGTAGACCTAATCACAGTGCTATAATCAATACTTTTCATGATTAGTTAATCTTGACAGCTGTAATTGTAAAAACATGGTAAAGTTTTCGCAGTGGGGGTTCAATCCCTAACTGCCTGGCTGGCAGCACCAGTTCCACATGTAAGACTTGTTTCATATGCAGACATGTCAGCCAATCACAGAAGTGGGCGTTTACACTGAAGTCTCACAGCAGACACGCCTATTCAAACGGAGTGTTCAGACCAGAGTAGGAAAAATGCCTTTTATTTCTAAATTAAAGGGTTAGTTCACCCAAAAATGAAAATAATGTCATTTATTACTCACCCTCATCTCGTTCCACACCCTTAAGACCTTCGTTAATCTTCTGAACACAAATTAAGATATTTTTGATGAAATCTGATGGCTCAGTGAGACCTGCATAGCCAGCAATGACATTTCGAATCATGATTCGGATCACGTGCCAAACTGCTGAAATCACGTGACTTCGGAACTCTGAAATGCTGATTCGATACGCTGATTCATTTGTGCTCCGAAGCTTCCTGAAGCAGTGTTTTGAAATCGGCCATCACTATATAAGTTGTTAATTTGTTTTTTTGGTGCACCAAAAATATTCTCGTCACTTTATAATATTAATATTGAACCACTGTACTCACATGAACTTATTTAAATATGTTTTTAGTACATTAATGGATCTTGAGAGAGGAAATATCATTGCTGACTATGCAGGCCTCACTTGGATTTCAACAAAAATATCTTAATTTGTGTTCCGAAGATGAATAAAGGGTGTGGAACGACATGAGGGTGAGTAATTAATGACAGAATTTTCTTTTTTGGGTGAACTAACCCTTTAAGACAATTTTGTAAATGTAAAAATCATACTAACATTATAAGTTCACCTCAGGAAACACTATGAAATAATAAAAAAAAATGCAGTTCATGACCCCTTTCAAGGAAACATTCATCTATAATCAATTTTTTTAATGCTTGTACTGTTTTATCTTGGTGTTCTGACCTATTATTTCCTTTTTTCAATGAAATGCAAAAACTCTCAGGCTTAATGTTTTATTTTTTTGTTTTTTTGCATTTTATACTATCAAAGCTAAAATAAAAACGATTAAAAGTTGTCCATATGATTTGTATGATTATATTCAAGTCTTCTGAAGTCCATCTGTTTCAGTCTTCTGTTTCTCTATGTAATTTTAAGCTGTTATCCACACAGTTCAAAGATCTCATTTGTGCTTGTTTAGTTATAAAATGGTGCCTTAGACAAAAATCATGACGGGTTTGCAGGTTTCTGACACTCTTGTCAAAAACACTATTGGCCATGTTGTGATAAATTGCAATGCATTTGAAAATGCTGACTGCAGATCTGTGTTTCATGGCGTAAAGAAAGTAACATGGGGCTGGAACCACAATCTAATCTCCATCTGTTTATTATTATTGACTTCTGAATGTTTTTACACCTTTACTCAGGTCCAAATTGTGATAGTCGGCTTTCAGGTGGGGTCCAGGGCAGAGTTACTGAAGATCCCAAGTCTTTCCTCGAGGCAGAGCGGGTCCAGAAGTCAAGAGAAGAGATGCGAGAGCTGGTGAATGCCCCTCTTCCGCCGACATGGAGGCGCTCTTCACTCCCCACGGAGGACCAGTACAGCATGGAGGAGCTCAGGCAGAGAGCAGCTTGTGAACTGCCAAATAACCGAGTAATTCAGCCTGGTATGAACGCCACACACTGGAGTGGGACAGCCTCCCTGTCCCTCACAAGACCACGGAGAGAGTTACGGAGATCGAGCCTCAACACAGGACCACTTTATTCCAATTCAGCAATAATCGATGTTCGGAAAAACCCAGTGTAGTAAAGAGCTTTGTACAGTTAATATCTTCAGTATTGTTCCAGTAATCCACGGTTTTCAGAATACTGCATCTCAGACTTTTTGTTGCAAAACAATTCTGATTGATTGTTTACTTGTACTTTGTCAGTTATCACTCATCTTTGAAATGTACTTTTGATGCATTCAGTCACATTTCAAGCACTTTTCATGGAACTGTTGCAGGTTTCTGACACTCCTGGATACATTTTTAGTGCATGTAGAAAGCTTTTTCTTTCATGAATAATTCAAAATAAACTGTTTCCTTGACAGGAAAAAAAAAACATTTAATCACATTTCATTTGATACGAAAATAAATAAAAGAACATAGCTATGAAGCAAGTCTCTAAAACACATCGCGCTTAAATGTGATTTTGGAAAAAAAAAAATTTCGAGCCAGCCAGGAGTCGAACCTAGAATCTTCTGATCCGTAGTCAGACGCGTTATCCATTGCGCCACTGGCCCGTATGAGGAAAAGGGGGTGATAAAATCCGTACATATATGTACGTATATGTATTTAAATTTCAAATTTGTTTATTAAATCAGTTAGAGAGGAAAAAACGTAACGCCGTCAGCAGAGATGTGTAAACCGCTCATTATGATCGTCTTTATACGCAGCGACTATGCGCTATAGCTAAAAGCGTCTTCGCTCATTTTTACTGTATCTGTTTTTAAACATTATTAGCCAAGTTGGTTTGTTATTGTAGTTGTCTCGGCAAACCTGAATAATTTGACTCCATTTGCCGACTAAAACGTCTTATTACGAAAGGAAGTGATCTTTTGTCTGTTTGCGCCCTCTTCTGGTCCATCGCTGGAAGTGATTCTTGATGCTAATAAGAACAAAACATGCGCCCTCTGTCGGCGTAGAAATCACTATTGCTGTGACACGTGACCAATAAGGTTCTCTCGTAGGCCTCGTGGCCTAATGGATAAGGCGTCTGACTTCGGATCAGAAGATTGCAGGTTCGAGTCCTGCCGGGGTCGTTGTTTTTCAAGAATATCACAATGTTTGTAATTTTATACACGTGGTAATGTTATATTATTATATTATTTGTACACGTGGGTCAGACAGACATCACTGAGCTTTATTATAGACTAGGTTTAAATGATTCAGAGATTTCCTTAGCAGTTTCTTTTTATTTCTTATTTCTGAAGATAGTGGGTAGACTACTTATATTATTCAACTAGAGCACTTGAGTCTTAACAAGTGAAGCGATGAATGCAAATATGTTTTGCTGTTGATTTATTAACAGGTGAATCACAAGATGGAGGTGCATAAATAACCACAAGGTGGCGGTATAACACCACACTTCAGGCTTTTCTCATAAATTTTACTCGCTTTAACAATTTTTCCACGTGGAAGTTGATCTTAAAATAGTGCTCGAAAACAACAGAGAATTATTTCGATTTAGAAATCTATGGATAATATATTTAGTGCTTTTCTTATATTATATTATGTGATATTTTTGGGGAACCAAATCAGTTTTATCAGAAGGGAAACATGACGAGTCATCACGGACAAAAAAATTTCCTATTTGATAAATTGAAAAATGCATTACCTATGAGGTTATTAAGCCTTGTGTGTTTTTGTGATTGTTGATAACTATCCAGTTTCACATGCTTTGGCTTTTAAATGGTCAACGATCATCTTCAGAATGTCCTCAGAAGTTGGATTTTCTTGGCTATATTTTGTCATAAATGTGCACATGTAAATCTGAGTAATATTATGAGCACGCACGAGTAAATAGGCATAAATGAATGACAATAAAACACAGATTACAAATGTGTGATATCGACCTTTAATGGCAAAAAACGAACCCAAAGAAAATAATTGGATCGTATTTGCACGTTATGTTTCCTCTGTAGATTAATTAGAGGTTTGTACACAATTTAAATAGCCTACTTTTATTAACATTATTTTTAAATGATTAGTGATTGCTGTGCATATTCTAAATAAACATCATTTAACATTAGGCTACAATGTAATAACATTAAAATCCAGCAAAAGGCTGCAGCCTATACGCAAATTTAAGATTAGATTGTGTTAAACAAATAATTTTTAAACAAAATCTAATTTCAAAAGCCTTGTGGAAATTATTAGATACAAATTTTGCATGTATTATATTTATTTTATCAGGGTGTCAGGTGATCGCTGCAAGTAAAATGGAAAGCATTGGTAACCGATTAGTGACAATTAGACTATGCAGCATAAATAGGCTATCTTCAGGTCAAATGCCATTTCACAAACATTGAAAATAAATTTATGCACAGAACTCGCACAACTTCTTTGAAAGACTTTCCTATTTGTGTTTATTTAGACCGAAACTTAATTGTATGAAGCGCCTGAATACGCGCTTGAAGATGAGAAAACTCGCCGCTAAGGGTCGCTGTTGTCAAAACTGTAATCTGCACACGTTCATGTCCTTCAAAAACTTTAGGCTAAAGGATTATAAAAGGCCTTGCAACACTTTACATTAATGTCCACTTATCACGTGTTAATATAAGAAACCAGCTACAGCAATAATGGTATTAATATTAATATATTATTAAAATATATTATAAATAGCCCGCTTACTTAAAGGGACAGTTCACCCAAAAATGAGAATTCTGTCATCATTTACTTACCCTCAAGTTGTTCCAAACCTAAAGAGAATAACTACAATTCCCCATCTCTGATTAGCCTATCATAGATAGATTCGATTTTAAATTGCAGTATCCATGTTGTTGCGTTATAGGCTACTTAAAGGGACAGTTCACCCAAAAATGAAAATTTAGTTGTTCCAAACCTGCATGAGTTTCTTCCTTCTGCTGAACACAAAAGAAGATATTCTGAAGAATGTGGGTAACCAAAGAGCTGATGGACCCCATTGACTTCCATAGTATTACCAACATTCTTCAAAATACCTTTGTTTGTCATTGCTGGGTTAAAAACAACACAAGTTGGGTTGAAAATGGACAAACCCAGCAACTGGGTTGTTTTGACCCAGTGGTTGGGTTAAATGTTTGCCCAATGTGCTGGGCAGTTTTATAACTATTGTTTAAAAATGACTATATGACTGGATTAAAATGAACCCAAAATAGATTGGAAATTGAAATTCAGACACATAATTACTAGAGGCAACAATAATAATCAAAAGGTGAACATTTGTTAAGCAATTTAATAAATGTTAATTTCCAACATACTTTGGGTTCATTTTAAGCAAGCCATACAGTAATTTTTAAACAATAGTTGAATTAAATAAAACTGCCCAGCAGGTTGGGCAAACATTTAAAGGGTTAGTTGACCAAAAATGAAAATAATGTCATTAATTACTCACCCTCATGCCGTTCTACACCCGTAAGACCTTCGTTCATCTTCAGAACACAAATTAAGATATTTTTGATGAAATCCGATGGCTCAGTGAGGCCTGCATTGCCAGCAATGACATTTCCTCTCTCAAGATCCATACCATTAATGATCCATGTGGGTTCAGTGGTTTTATTGTAATATTATAAAGCAACGAGAATATTTTTTGTGCACCAAAAAAACAAAACGACTTTTCAACAAGATCAATTTCAAAGCACTGCTTCTGAGCTTTATGAATCTTTTGTTTCGAATCAGTGATTCGGATCTCCTATCAAACTGCTGAAATCACGTGACTTTGGCGCTCCGATTCACTGATTCGATTCGTAAAGCTCTGAAGCAGTGTTTTGAAATCGGCCATCACTAGATATTGTTGAAAAGTTATTTAGTTTTTTTTGGTGCACAAAAAATATTCTCGTCGCTTTATAACATTAATATTCAACCACTGAACTCACATGAACTGATTCAAATACGTTTTTAGTGGATCATAAGAGTTTGAATGGCTTTGCTCTTCTCACTGAGCCATCGGATTTCATCAAAAATATCTTAATTTGTGTTCTGAAGATGAATGAATAGGGGTGTAGAACGACATGAGGGTGAGTAATTAATGACATTATTTTCATTTTTGGCTGAACTAACTCTTTAACCCAACTGCTGGGTTAAAACAACCCAATCACGGTGTTTGTACATTTTCAACCCAGATTGGGTTGTTTTTAACTCAGCATTTTTAGAGTCTGTGTGTTCAGCAGAAGAAAGAAACTCATACAGGTTTGGAACAACTTGAGGGTGAGTTGCTAAATTATGACAAAAAAAAATAATAATAAATCATTTTTGGGTGAACTATCGCTTTAAGCAGCCTATAACGCATCATGGATACTGCGATTTAAAATTCAACCAAGGCAGATATCTATCTATGACAGGCTAAACAGAGATGGGGAATTCTAGTTATTCTCTTTAGACATTATGACACGCCAGTCAAGAAGCTTGAGACAGAAATGCTCTTCTGATGTTACATAAGGCTCGTTTAAACTCCCGTTTACTTCAGATCATCAGAGTAAAGCGGCACGAGACACCGACCTCGGTCAACAGAGTCACAGGACATTCATTTAACCCCAGTGACCTTTGTGAATGCAGCGAGTGGACTCTTCACTTAAACACACTTCATAACGGGTGGCGGGGTCAAGAAAATACCATCAGTTAGTGTCTATATCCGCTGTCAGATTGGACATTCTCACGTCAGCTCCACGCGTTTTTCACTCAGCTTTAGGTCTAATTATAAACAGACACTCTGCTAATTATGGATGCGCGCGCGCGTTTTCGTATTATAAAGCTATTCTAATGAATTATAAAGTGAGGATTGCTTTTAAACTCCTTTTGTAAAAAAGAAACGATATAAGCTAAGCGTCCTATATAAGAACCTCCTATTATAATGATAATAATAGTAGCTTATAATTATAATAGTAATTATACAATAAGCATTGGTGCTCAGAATGTCATACTGTACAGAAGATCAATTAATTAATTAAAAACAAAGGAGGAATGGAAAATGAGTATTTCAAATATCTGTCAAACACGCAGAAATGGCATACAGAGCAAACAGATATCAAGAAACTGTTATTATGACCAGTTTCACACTGAATCTTCCGCACGCGCGCTCCCTAAATGCCATAAATGTGGTCATAAAAATCATTAAACAGTAGTGAAGTCCACTCAATGGTCAGTAACAAAATCAATGTTAAAACTGTTATCAAAAAAAGTGATTTATTTGTACATCAAATGTTGTAAGAATGTGTTTCGAATATTTTGCTGTTTGTAACAGCATGTTTTGACAAATGTGAGAATACCATGTTATTCAATTGGGAAAATGTGTATTAAGAAAGTTAAATGCCACACGTGTATTTTTGTTAAATTATTGAGCTTACAATGCAGCGGTATGATGAGTCCAGGATTGCTTACTTCTGTTATGAAGTGCTTTTGAAAATACATTTCACCTGTGCAGATTATTTAACAATTTAATTTAATTCCATGATTCAAAGTTTAAATCGTTTTTTTTAAATCAAGTTATTTTGCTATATTTAGTAACTCCAATTTTACTTCATTGGTTATTATTATTGCTGCCTGACATATTTTTAATACATTATTTTATGATTTCTTCGTTATATAGTTGTATCTACCATTCCACATGTGAACATATAAACTAGTTTTTAGACAAACTGATAAAGACAGCAAACACACTAGACGCGGGCACGCGCATTTAACCAGGAGTGTTTTTGCAAGTTTGCTTCGTAAAAAAATGAAACCTTTTCTAACCCAAAACCGCGTGCAAGAATTCACATTAGAAAATCCACAAATTCTTATAAGATGTAAATATCAAGAAGCTCTAATATATATGCCATTTTCCTTTTGAGTACAATATCTGGGGGAAAATTTATTCTGATTTAATAAAGGATTTCATAATGACAAAAGATTTTGATATAGCATATTGTTTTGGGTTCATATGAAAACATGGTACACAAGTGTCCCTCATTGGCCAAATCCACCCTAACAAGATAATTCTCTACAAATTAAAAATGGTTATCAGATTTATTTTTTAAAGCACCATTGTATTTACACTCTTATATTTTCTTCTTTGACCCAGAATCAGCTTTATTGGACACACACACACACACACACACACACGGTTCCAGCAGCTTACATGGGAACACATTAGACACATGATAACAGAGTAAGAGTGCAGTCAGAGACAGATGAATCTTTAGTGAGTTACGATGCAGATATGCGCAAATTTGAAATGATAAGCATAGCCTACTTTTACAAACTTTTTCATAAACCTCTTACTCAAAGGCAACTAAAAGGCAAATATCGCAGGGGAATGCTGAAACTATAGGACTTAATTCATTTTTAGGTTACTATAGGAACTCTGGTACCTATAGGCGACACTCAGACGCGCGCGCACACTCAGCAAACCAGGGAAAGCGCGCCCGCGCGCAAGAGGCAGCAAGAGAGAGAGAGAGAGAGAGAAAGGGAGCACGCGCGTGTGATTGTGATTGGTCGCTCGGCTGCCTGCTGCTGGTGTGACGTCACTGCAGGAGAGAACTGCCAGAGGAGGATGCATTTAGTCAGAAACTAGACTCTCTCAAGTCGGAGAGAGAGAACATCACATCCACAGAGCGCAGAAGAGGACGGAATGAGAGCATCGCGTGCAGGTTGCAATAAAGTAAACCTTGCATCTCCTCTCGCGTCCACGCACGAGCACTCTAAGCATGCTTTTCGAGGGTGGAATTCCCCATCTTGGAGATTAAACTGCCTGTTCCATTCCCTGGATGGCCGAGACGCAACATTCGATGGCCGAACACTGAAGGACTGCGAGTTTTGAATGGAAAACGCGTCACTGAAGAAGAGTTCTGACTAGACGCGTCCGCGCCGCTCACAGATTTCAGCGTCATGTTCTTGAGCGCGAGACGCACACGGGAACCTCTATTTGTCCCCGACACACGGACTCTCGTAGCGTACTTTCTGACAGAGAGGAATATGTACGACAGTTGTTAAAAGTAAGATGTTTTAATTATCTAAATGGTTTCTGCTTACTCTTTGTGCGTTTGTCATTTTAAACATGAATCGACTCAGCTTGAATCACTGTTTTGGTCACAATAAATTATTACTATAACAGGCAATAGTCTATAAATTGACTTTAAGTGATAAAATAAATGCATCTTTGTTTAAAAAAACGCAAGGATATATGTATAATCATAACATTTTGCATGAATTGCTTCTAAGTGACCCATGTGACAGACAAGGCCATGTTCAGTGGTAAGTGCATGTGGCCCTCTGAACACTGTACTTTGTGCACTCTCTCTCTCTCTCTCTCTCTCTCTCTCTTTCAGCAGGTGCATCTAGAATATCTGGAACATATTAGCCCTTTAAATCTTGAAATGAGTAGCATGTGGTAAAGCGTTATGTTTATTGCACTACTATATTTATTCAGGCCATTCACGAACATTTTGCTTCTGATGCACTCTTATATAAACGTCCTTCATGATACAGCACAGCATGAATGCTCGCTAAAAAAAGCAATGAAATTCAACAAGCAATAGATTTGACTACATCTTCATAGTTTGTGATGAAAAACATATGCATATACTTTTTAAATAAAATATAGCCTGTAATATACACAATTTGGGTCTTAGATTGAAATCAAATTATAATGCACGACATAAATGATGTAGACTTGTGGTATGATTGTTTGAGGCCTAAACGAAACGTTAGACTTTATAATCGTCATTTTGAAGGGACACACTCCTGTTTGATGAATGGAAACCCTGACAATAAGTCTATCAGGCCTACTATTGTGGATTATGTGTCTTGACCACGTGCCGAGGAGAATCTCTTGACTTGTTAACAGTGTTTACAGGTCTATAAAAGGAGTCAATTAAATGCAATTTAAGAGTAATTTATTTTATTGCGCATTAACCCTGTTTTCATTTGTCAGGTCAACTTTATGAGATGTGCCCCGTTTAAAAAGTGTTGACAGGAGGTAGTTGCTGTCTTTGGTTATCTAGCTGTATGAGTGTTTATCTTCCTTCATAAAGCTAGATAACCGAAAGTAGAAACGTCCTCCTTAACTGCATGTGGACCACTTCAGTGGGAAGCAATGGGAAAGTGCACGAGGTAAGCAATGAGTCTACAGGCCATTTAAATCATGTGTTGCTGGTCAAAAGTAATGTTTCAGAATTTATTATTTTCACTGCAGCTCTGGACGGTTGTGGACACATTCGCTATTTTAATTTCAGACCATTTCCTAAACGTAGTGCTTTTGTTTAAAAAAATCAAAAGGATGTGTTTGCACATTTACAGTGTTAATTATTAATGCTCATTTCACTCCATAATTGTTTCTTTACGTTATTATTTGACTTGGTTTTGTTGGCAAATGTGTGGTGTAGTCTGACGATTAATTATAAGAAGAAATATAAGAGTAGTCAAAAAAATATTTGAACAAGAAAATTGCAATGCTATTTCCAAAGGGAAAATGAACAGCAGATTTTCACTGTTTAATTACTTAGGCTGTACATAACAATCGAGTTATTAATTTGTAGGACTGCAACTGAAAACTTTTCTCAGATAACAACTTTACGCGGAATAACTTCCTAGCTAATTCCCAAACTGCTTCCTGCTTCAAACCACCTGATATCATTACCTCAACCAGGCAAAACTCATTGCTGCTATTACGCCTGCTTTTGTTCAGCACCTGTCACGCGCAAATCAGGCCTGCGTTTAATGCGCGTGTATCGGATCGCATTTAGCCGGATCTGGATCTTGGTATGATCTAAAAAAGGGGGGAGGGACTCCATGTGGATTTTACATTTAGTCTATAACTAGCTAATCGAGGATAAAATGAGCGCTCAAATAGGCTTGGTTGTAAATCTCTTCTCTCACTATGACAAATAAGGATTTCTGACTATGACATGATCTTTTTAAACAAATCTTGTCAACAAAATGGCTGCCTGCGTGTTCACAATGACTGATTTAGAGACGAAAGGGTTTTAAATATATAAAATCTTTTTATTTATTTTTTTAACTTTTAAATTTAGCAAAGCATTTCAGACGAAATACATTTTTTTTTGTACTTTAAGCCCCACAAAATTTCCAAATTATCATTGTTTTTTAAATGAATACTTGTTAATTATAAAAGAAGCGTAGGCCTATTCAAGCCATTTTTGTATGAATTGCATTTTATTGCGGTTTTGAACAATTTCGATCTGGGCAAAAAAAAGAAAAAAAAAGAACGTGACGTCACTGAACCTCTCTCTTAATCAATGACATCATGCTGAAGCAGCTTCATTATGATTGGCCATATTAATCTGGGTGTACACGTCAAAGATGCAGACATGAAGCGGCAAATAATGCAGAATGAAGGCTTTTTTTTTTTTCTTTTTTTTTATCCCTGTGGCCTTTTTATGACATAAGACGTAAATGAGAGTCATCACTCCTACGCCACTGTAAAAAATCACTTAAAAAAATTAGCTAAGATTAGTTGAAAATGTTTAGAGTTAAAAATCATCAGAAGTGTAAGCGCTTTTGGAGCTCCGCGTGTGTGGACACACACACACACACACACACACACACACACACACACACACACACACACACAAGTTTGTGTGTTACCATGCTCATCTATTCAAAAACACTTTATAATAAAATAAAAAAGTGATAAATGAAATCAAACATTAAAAGTAAATAGCATAAATAATTAAAAATACAATGGCGTGTGTACTTAAAATGTAGGCCAATTTAACCTGAATTATAAGTCCTTGTTTTACTTGTATGGATTATACTAAATGTATATATATTAAATACGCAAAATGCATGCTTTTATTTCCAGAAACAGGCAGAAAGGTGTCTAAGGCTATAAAAATCAGTGTCAATTAAACTGAATGAAGTGAAAAGGAAATAATCTTGATAAATACATCTGAAAGATAAAAAACAAAACATAAGGTGTAAAAGAAATTATAGAGAGCAAAAAAGGAATTTTACATTATCCATATATATATATATATATATATATATATATATATATATATATATATATATATATATATATATATATATATATATAATGCCAAGTGTGATTTAAGGTGCAAATTAGGCCTTAGGTCAAATTTGAATTCAAGGTTGCATTTATGTGTTTGTCAATTATGTATAATAATTAATAAATAATAATTTATTTGTTTGTTGTAAAACTAAAATATTGTAATTATTGTCTAATCTTGGTGTCCTTTATTACTTCAGCTTACTGTAGCCTCTCAAACTGCAGTGTCTTTGTGAGAGACCAGAGGACTGGAGCTAAGGGGAAAAACGCCATCTGGTAAGTGCAATCAAAGCGTATTACAATGCAACATTGTAATTAGAACAATTAGTTGTAGAGTTAATCTGATTCAAACACACAGTAAATCATGAAGTATATGCTAATGAATGCATGCACTTGAAAGGAGCCAAATGCAAATAGTAATCCTCAATCAAGTCCAAGACACTACATGCATCACATGAATCTTTCATCAGAAAATCTATATATTTATCTCTCTCTCTCTCTCACTATATATATATATATATATATATATATATATATATATATATATATATATATATATATATATATATATATATATGCATATTCATCGTCCTCTCAAATGTACACTCATCCAAGCCCCAACAATACTCAGGCATTCTTTGACAAATTGCATATATAAATGTCAATTATAGATATTTAGCTAATATCAGTTTCACATTTGTGCTATAGCCACCAACTATTTCTTTACAGTAAAGTGCATGTTATAATAATCCAAAAGGCTCTCTTAATTATTCTATATATTAATGTTGTATAATGCACATCGCATGAGGCAGACATTCAATTCACACACGTATTGTAACAATCATAACATAGGGAAAAAAAAAAACACACAAAGTGCATAATTATCTCAAGAAAAATCCTTTAAAGCGTTAGGCATGACCCAACAAAAATAAATCCAAATCGCAATGTTTTAACATGGCTGAGAATACGTGGTTAGCACGACTGCAGGACATTAGGCCAAAGGCTTCAATGCGATAAATGATCGCCGAGAGGAAATTATACGTCCGTCTCCATCTCGATAATGATAAGAATGTATGGGCCACTATCCCATTGCATATTACTTTATGTAAAATTAATGTGAGCAAAGAAATTCTGTCATCGTTCATTAACAATGATCTTTTCCAGCTAAACTGGTTACCTAGCACAATTGAATAAGGGTTATTCAATGAAATTATGGGTGGACAGTAATTGATGTGGGCTGATTCAGTATACCTTCACATAGGCTGTGATAGCCGGACATGCGTGCCTTTGCACCAACTATTAACATTACTGACATCGGGGTTGTCTGTCTTAGCATGACAGCAACAAGAAATTATATTGTCTAAAGAAATGATATATAGCAGTTGCCATGACATCTGCTTTGGCAGTGCTAAAAGGGCCTTTCTGTCCTTTATTTTCTTGTTTCCCCTTAGCAACTGCCAGCCATTTACACTGCCTTTTTGGAGCAAGAGGGAGAGAGGAAAAAAAATGGCGCAATTGTCCAAATGAAAGAAAAGAAAAATAATAGTCAACCCTCATCCTTCTTCTACCAGCTCCCCTCCCTTCTTCTTCAACGGAAGCATTTAGTGCCATCTGTGCCCCCGGAGAAAAGAGGGAAAAAAAGCTAGGAGTGAGAGTCTACATCCCAAGTGCCAATGGGGACAAAGAGGCTGCCAGTTGCCACGGACCACCAGATGCTGGAAGACTGCAAGTCTGAATGAGGGGTGTGCTTTCAGGAAGCCATCTTGATGGAGAAACTGGCTGCTGCTCCCTAAAATGGCTGTGTTGGCATGAGGTAAGCTGCATCGTTTGCCTGTATCAGACTAGCTGCCGACCGATTTTAGCTTGGGGATTTGAAATGTGAAGCAAACGAATGCATACGCGAATTTGTCTCGGAAAAAAAAAAGCGTTTTGTGGTTGTTCTGAGCGTAAGATTAGGCCCAAATCATTTTCCTTAAAAAGAACTATCACACTCCTTCATCTTTCCGGACTAATTAGACAATCGCCCCGTTATCTATACGCACACACACACACTTTGTAGCGAGCTTTTCGTGCTGCTGATTACGTACGTAGCTGTTAATTCATGCTTGCGTTGTGTTTGCAAAGGACAAATTTGTGTAACTACGTCCTGAGCCATGCCAGGTGGCACAAAAATGACCAGGTGACCCGATTTTTCAGATGAAACTAAAAAAGTAAGAGCTGCTCGAACTCACTCGAGAGTGACATCCTCTTGACCAATGCAACAGAGTCAGCCTGGACTGAAGAGCACTCTTGTTTCTGCTGCTCAATGATACACCAAATTGCTGGCACAAAGGTGCCAAGTGCCCCTCGCCGGATTACAAAAGCACGTCCGCTGCCCTGCCTGACTTTAATGTCAGAGCTCTCACACTGTGCCGTGTTTATAATGATGTTCGTGCCCTCTGAAAATAGCCACAGTTTGTATCATTAGCTGGTCAGAAAGTGAGAGGAGCGAAACATCACATTGCTCGACGTTACGTGGCAAATGGAAATGTACGCAGGCCGCTTGGTTACAGAGAGCTGCGTGTTATGTCATTGAAATGGATGGAAGACGCTGAAATGTTCCTCACAAAGGCGGCCGGTTGCGTCATAATGGATTTGCTGGTGATACGCAGAGCTGTGCTGGCAGAAAATTATGAAAACAGGCATTCTGAAACATGACAAATTTGCTTTGCTTCTGTGCTTTAAACAAAACAACACAAACGAACAGAGCGTAAATATTCAGAAATACATTGAAATGCGAAGACGAGACAAATGATGCGTCATCTATTGAATATTTAAAGCCACTGAATCCTCCTCGTAATAACAGAAAACCGTTTTTGCATACTTACTGAGCATGGAAACCCTGTGTGCCTAAAAGACCTCGTTGTCCGTAAATGAGAATTAAAAAAAAAAAAAAAAAAAGACTGACATTTTCATCCTAAAAGAATAGCCCGTGAAAAAAAAGATGTGTAAAAAAGATCACTGATCTACGGAAGGTGCCCGTGGAGCTTGCAAATAAAGGAAACAATGATGCAAGCGCCTCTGTTAATGAAAAAGCCCAGACAAGCTCTGCATATTAACATAATTGCATAGGAACAAGCAGAGAGGACTGAGCCCCCAATTAAAGGCACAGCGGCGCTTTAGCAACGGCACGTGGCCAGCGTTCTATATTCTGAATGTTTACATTTAAATTTGAATTCAAATGTTTGAATTTCAAAGCAGAGAAAAAGACTTTGATGTCACTGTTCTATCTGCGTTTTTTTTTTTTTCTTGCAGAGAATTAGTCTTTGCATGCATTCTAGAAATTTCCAAGGATGAATACACACTCAAATGTGCAGTGCAAAAATGTGTCTGGAAGCAAACGTGTTATTTTTGCAATCTTTAAGGAGCATTTGCTCTCTTTCTGTTTTGCATGTGACAAACAAGAACAACCCCTGTCCATATATATATATATATACACATATTTTTTTTAAAGAATTAACAGGAGGTTTTAAGATTTCTCATGGGCTTGTAATAGGCAGCTAGAGATTTAAGATTCACACACAGCCCATTTGTGTCAGATGTTGTTGTTAATACATCTCCATCTACATGCAGGGAAAAAAAAAAAAAAGATTTTTCAAGGTAATACAAAACTAAGAGTCTGACCAAATACTCGTCTTTAGACAAAACAGTAGCATGGAAATGAGAGTCTGCGCCTTTAATATGAAATTTTTAATTAGGCTGTGTATCTTGCAGCGAGGGGGAGGGGTTTCCTCCCTCTGCATCTATCAGGGTTTTATGTAAAAGACCTTCAGTGCTTAAAAATCTCAGAACTCATTTTATACAGAGAGTCTAATGCACAACATCATTGCATTCTCCTAAATGGCACATAACGGTATCAGAACTGGAGATGGTTTAACAGCAAATTTGCATTCACGAATATATAGAAGCAAGAATAAATGTTCAGCTTTGCATGTGTTGGTGTTGTGTGTGTGAATATAAGCGGTCGAGCAGGGGGAGTGGATGCTTGTCAGAGCATAATGTGACTGCTGCAGAGCAGTGGCTGAAAAGTGTTAATTATGCCGCTTGGCACGGTGCCAAACCCGTACCAGATTTTTCCAGTTTTCAATATGCAAATCATGCGCTGAACTGTGTATTGTTTTTGTGCTTTACCAGTTCTTTGTGTTTTCAGTCAAACAGAATGCGTTCGCGAGTATTTGAGTCCATATATATGTGTAAAAACATTTTTATTTTTTTTTGCATCAAGCAAACAAAAATTGCACTGTGAAACAATTCCAGTCCAAATGCATGTAAGCATATATGCACAAAAAATGAATTATTTCTAGTAATTCAAATGAAAAACAAATCCTTTACTGTCTGTAGCTCTCTGTGGTAGCGGTCCAACTTAATGTGCTTTATAGAGATGGCATATGTGGATTTTTAGGCATGACTGTGATTATATTTTTTCATGGACTGAAAAGGGCAAATCCTTGAAATGTCTCCCAAGGTGTCTGGCACTATAATCACTTCAACACAAGGTCATTTGCATCTGTGTATATGAAGAAAAATGTGTGTGTGTGTGTGTGCAAGAAATATTTTTTCTTACACATATTCAGGCATCAATAGCAATCCCACAAATGATGATTTGTGATAAATCAAGAGCAAATCTTCAGCTGTGGGCTCTGTGTTGGTAAACAGTTTGATAGTGCCCACATTATTATTCCAGACCCCTCTCCTCTTCTACAATGGCAGCATTGTACGGCGAGCACTTGACGTGGGTCTGCGGTCCCCCCTGTTTCCCACCATTGTCTGTATGGATGGAGTGCCAGAGACAGTGGAGGGTAATAAGCTGAGAAAGATGCTCAGGCCCAGACAGAGCCAGATGCCTAAATTAGCACCCAAACCCTAAGAGACTATCCTCAGGGAGGGCTTTATGTTTCTCATTCGTGCGGTGTGTTAGCACCATTGTATGCACGATGAAATGGCATGATCATGTGTGCTCACACAGTCGATGTGACGTATTTTCGATGTGACTATCGAGTTGTTATGCAAAGGGTTTGTAGATTAAATCATTTAAGGTCGATGCTAATCATATTCTAAATTCACTTTAATCTATTTATTTGATATAATGCATGAAAATAAATGTTCTTTATTGGCATTGATGGTTTCATTAAGAACCTTTAACATCCATGGAACCTTTTCATTCCACAAAAGGTTCTTTAGAGTATAAAAATGTCTTTTAGGAGCTGTTCACTGAATGGTTTTTCCATGGCATCGCTTTGAAAAAGAGTGAATGCAGCACATTTGGTATATATTAATGCACTTTGCATGTAAAATCACAAACGATTCGAGTTGAATGTGAAGGACAGTTTGTTCCTCTCCCCCTTCTGCTAGGGCACAGCAGTTGGGCAAGCAATTAATTAAAGCTCCATTACGATATATTACCCAGTAAAATGGAGGCAGTGATACAGAAAACCACTGAGAAAGTTTACACTGGGAGAGCGACAGTATTGCACAGCAAAGCAAAAGGGGAATCACAAAGAAAGGAGGAATTATTTATGCTAAATGTAACAGAAAAAAAGTATTGCAGGAGAGTTGGAGGACTTGTAAGCGATGCATACAAAGCCTGGAGTCACCAACTGAGGTGTTTCTGTTCTCGAACACCAACACACCGGAAAAAAATTGGGTGAGATTAACAATTGACGTTAATAAATACACTGATGATGAACAATGAAATATGGAGGAAACATGTGTTTGGTGGAGAATAGATGTAGTGGGGGAGGGCTTTTACTGTCTGGCTCAGTCTGTGGCCCCATGTGGCAGTTGCTGCAGCTGGCATGTTAATATCAAAGGCCTATGGGAGGTGGCTATCTGGGAATATTTGTCTGGGATACTAACAGTTTTCTTCCCATCGTATGTCATCTTTATGTCCAGTGTTATAGGGCTTCACATATTTATGTCTAAAAGCCATCTCGGTGAGATTTCATTTCTTGCTCTTCATGCTCTGATAAAAAGTTGTGCCAGATTAGATTTGGAAATGTATATAATATGACTGCAGGGGTGGCTTGTGGTGCTTTCTAACACACTTGCCTTATACAGGAGTCATATTTTTGGCATGTGTTTTATCGAGGACAGGTTGAGAATGGATAGTGTTAATGTTGGTTTACTCAAAAATGAAAAATATCATTTACTCACCCTCAAGCCATCCTAGGTGACTATTTTCTTTCAGTCAGTTGTATTAAAAAATATCCTGGTTCTTTCAAGCTTTATAATGATAGTGAATGGTGCTCGAGATTTTGAAGCACTAAAAAGTGCATCCATCCATCATAGAAGTAATCCACACGGCTCCAGGGGGTTAATAAAGGCCTTCTGAAGTGAAGCGATGTGTTTTTGTAAGAAAAATATTCATAATATCCATAAAAATAACCGGCAACGGCAGAAGAGTGACCTTTGACCTGACGCATGATGTAGGACGTAGGAGAAGCGTACGTTTAGACGCCTCTTGCGGTTTAAACAAATAGGTTTGGGCAATAAACTCAAGCTCCTCTTATCTTATATCAAAACCCTCCAACATTTCTCTTTAAAATTCCCATTTTAGACTTCAAATTCGTGACCACACTCTAAAAACTGCTGGGTTAAATATGGACAAAACCAAGGATTGGGTTGTTTTCACCCAGCCATTTTTTTCAACCAATTTTGGATAGATTTTTTTAGCCAGCAATATAGTAATATAGTAAAAATCGTGTTTTTGCTCACCCTCAAATAGGGGCAAATTTGTGGGGTATTTTAAGCTGAAACTTGACCAGAGCAGAGACTTATATTACATCTTGTGAAAGAGGGCATAATAGGTGCCCTTTAACCCAACCTGCTGGGTTTGTCCATATTTTACTCAGCTTGGGTTTTTTTAACCCAGCATTTAACCCAGTTCTGTATTCATGTTATACATCAGGTCAGAGGTCACTCTTCCATCGGAAATAGACGTGTATATTTTTAGATGTTATAGTTTTCTCTAAAAAACAACAACATTGCTTCACTTCAGAAGGCCTTTATTAACCCCTTCGAGCCATATGGATTACTCTTATGATGGATGGATGCACTTTTTTGGGCTTCAAAATCTCGAGCCCCATTCACTCTCATTATAAAGCTTGGAAGAGCCAGGATATTTTTAAATATAACTCTGACTGTGTTTGTCTGAATGAAGAAAGTCACCTAGGATGGCTTGAGGGTGAGTAATTCATGAGATAATTTTAATTTTTGAGTGAACCATCCCTTTAACAAGGGTAGACGAGCATTGCGAATGGCTTTCATCAGTGGTCATAACTGAGAAATGATGAGTGGAGAGAAATGACTTCTTGGGTTTGTGTCAAAGGCCATTGTGTGTTTTACGGGAAAATTCCCCTTTTTTCCCCTTGTGGATACCTCAGCTGTCGATCTCGTCTTAATCTGGGGATAAACACGATTATCCCGCGAAGGGTTGTTCTCAGCTTTGTATCAGCTACGGGGGAGCTTTGAAATCATTTCCCCCACCTTTTTTCTCCCCATCCTCGGACGAGTGGTCATGAAAAGCTTGGGATTGGGATTCCCGAGCAGGACTCTGGCTGGAATAACGGGCGGCAAAAAGAACCGCAGTCAGCAGAGTGCTAGATCTAAACTGAACTATTAGACGAAGGTAATCCAGAACAACAATGGAGATGTTAGGATCACAGAACTATACAGCACCTTAATCTAGATCATGACCTTTGTACCTTAAAGGGATAGTTCACCCTAAAATGAAAACTGTCATTAATGCACCCTCATGTTGTTCCAAACCTGTATATGTGCAACACGAAAAGGATTGCCTTTGAAAATATCCGTGTGTGTGCGTGTGTGTGTATTCAGCAGAAGTCATACAGGTTAGAAACAACATAAGGGTGAGTAAATGATGACAGAATTTCATTTTTATATGAATTGTGCATTTAAGTGGGTTGAATCTAAGTATATGAAAGTACCCTCATGTGACTTCAAATCAGTTAAGATGACAAGTGCACGTCCTTATTATTCAGTTCTATGCCATTAAAATAATTTCTGTATTGTATTGAGGGCATAACCTTGGAAAAAAAAATGAGGTCACTTAGGAAACCGGTTCTTTCAGACTTAACTTTTGTTGAAAACAATGAAGAGTGCTAAAGATGAGGTTGTGTTGAAAAGGTCGGGCAATGTCATTTGTAATAATGCAATAAAATGAGAGAGAAGTTAGGTCTTCTCTGCAAATCCTTAAAGCAGACACTCACAGGAACGTCAATAACTGTATCCTGGAGGAAGCAAGAGCAAAGGGCAGGACTAGGAATTCAAAAACAGGAGAGTGAAGACCAGGGAACACTTAAACCTCCATCATGGCCTCACCATTATAAAGGACCTTGGGATATAATTATCCTCACTTATAGCTGTGCTTCGCTTTTTGCCCACTTTAATTCCTGATGAGGAGAATTACAATTGCATTTTAACATGTAAATAGAAAGGAAATGTTGTTGAAATATGTTGTTGTTTAGATTTATAATTTGATAAAGCATCATATTTGTATCTATCATGATTACACTGAAATAGATGGTTCACCAAAAAATAAAAAATAAAAAAGACTGCCATGGTTAACAAACAACATTGGACCCCTGATATTTGGGCTGAATTTCATCTATAGTTAATTCAAATACTGACTGAGCCTGATGTTTCTCCAAATAGATCATTGATATACTATCATACACTATATAAAATAATGTGTTGGCTCTAACAGTTCGCATCCATTTTTTGTTATGACAACTTAAAGTGAATTTACGTTCAACCAACAAGCCACACTGAGTTAGAGGAACTTAATAATTGTAGCACAAACACAATTTTTTTGGTTGATTACTCAAAAAAGTAAAGTTGGTCCAACTACCAGAGTTGTAGCCCTAGAACCAATTAATCGTATCGATTTCAGTTCAAATCATGGCACATGATAACATAACTTATTTAACATGTATATATAATGAACAAGTAAGATATTACTTGTCACTGGCATTAGCACAGGCTTTGCTTATAGAGTCAACATATTGTTTACTTTCATGTATCTACTCTTCAGCACAAAAACTTCAACATTACAGAAACTCATTATTGCATTAAACACTAACAGGTCTTTCCCTTCACTAAAAACAAATAAATTAACACTTCATTTCAACAGTTATTCTCCTTATCCAGTCCTGTGCAAAGCATGCTGGCAACTAGAAATCCACTGCCTAATTTCTGAAGTTACTACAACCTACTTTAAAAAAAAAAGAAAAGAAAAAAGCCAATTAACACAGAAATTTGAGTTGAAATTACAGACATATTAAGTTGATGTAATGATCATAAAATGTGTGATGCAAAGATTGTATTTATGAGCTGAACGCACATGAATGCCACCACAATGTCGTAAATACAAGTGGGAAGTTCAGGATTTTCTTTAAGCTCCGATCTGTACCGAAATACCACAATATTAAAGGTATTTAGAAGTGACATTGTCAGGCTTTTCTATTTGCAAATTGCTTGCACAAAATATGGTAACATAATATAACAATATGATATGTAACGATTAAGTTTACATTCGCATCTTAAATTAATTAAAAACATAAAAAAGCAAAACACACCTGATTCGTAAATCCAAACTTCCCAGGAGGACTTGAACGCACCATAATTTCTAAAGTTATCAAGACACTTTCATTGTTACTACAACCTAATTTAATTCTTTTTTTAAAAAGCCACTTAACACAGAAATTTGAGTTTAAATTACAGACGATTTTAATGAGCGACATTATCATGTCAAAAGAACTCAACAAAATAATGTTTGCAACTTAAAAGGTTCAATAAATTAGAAAATGCAACTTGCAACATGCATTTAAGTTGATATTTTGAATTAGATTTTATTTTTACATTTTCTGTTTTCATTCTAATTTTAGTTAAAATTTTAATACTTTTGTTCAATATTTTTTAAAGTCTATATATAGACATTTATTGTTTTCATCCTTCAACTTAAACTAAAGGAAAATGAGAAATGTTATTGAAATAAAATAAGTTAAATAAGGCTTTTTAATCTCATTTCAGTTACTTGTTAGTAAACGCTAATAACCCTGCTCCGAAAGCATATGCAAATATTAAAAGGACATGTGATCCTCATTGTTTCCATCAGAGTCAAGTTCAAGTTCAATGCCTGTAGTCCCATGCCAGACTGGGAACTTCTTCATCCACCCCTGTGAACCAGCTCACCCCTTGTAACCCACACCCATATCTGCGCCCTGTCCCCCCACCCCTGTGATTTTGGTGGCCGGCTGGAGGGGGCTCTCCACTCTGTGCCGTTGCTAAGGGAGTGAGAGCTGGCTGGCCCAGCAATGCGCTGGTGAAAAGGCCCGCCTGTCAAAGTGTCTGAGGGAAGTCAGGCTGGTTGGCTCGCCCCTTCGTACACCCACTCTTATATATACAGCGTGTGTGTGTGTGTGTGTGTGTTTTAGACCCTGGGAATGGCAGCAAGCACTTTATATTCATCACCCCCCCTTGTCGCAGTGACTTTAGTAAACAGCACCCCCCACCCCCCCACCCCACCCCCCCTTCCTAAAATGTCTAGTCTACTTCCATCCCATAATTCTCCTCATTGCAACTTCCCATCTAGGAACAATATATGTGGCTTCTGCAGTGTGAATACACTTTCCTCCGTTAGTTTATCAGGCCTTCGCTTGGTGGGTGGGCAGTTGGCGAAGATATTAGGAAATATTATGTTTCTACTATAATCAACATGGTGGTACACTAGAATGTCATGAAGGGCTCTGTTCCCATTACAGCAGAGTGTGGTGAGAACAAGTGAAAGCTGAGCGAGTGTGTGTTTTCTTGAGGTCTCATTCAAGGCTGAGGACGAGAACTGAGAATAAAAGGCCGGTGATTTGCATAAGCTGCATGCTGTCTGAGGGTTTTGGGGCGGGTGGGGGGGAGAGATATGCGGGAATATAAAAAAAGAGACAGAAAGAAACCCCACATTGTAGAGGCGCAGAAAGAGAGAGGGGGCTTGAATGAAGCAGAGGGTGAAAATTGACAGAGAAAAGGGTCTTGCCAAGTCTCCTGCAGGGATTAAATTGTCCATAAACCTCTCTACATATAATTTGGGAAAACTGGTAATGGCGTCGGTACAAATCGTACACAAATTCTAAGGGTGACGGGGTATAGAAATGATTCGCGCCACTTTTGAAAGCGAATGAAGAATGAGGAATTGTAAACAAATGCGGTCAATGAATGTAAAAGTGTTGGGAAGTTGTATGCATTACCCTAGATAACCAAATTTGTTTTACCCAATGCATTATTTGAAGCAAAATAAAAATCTTGAAATGCCATCCTTTTAAGGCTATAACGACTAAGTGAACACGCTGAATTGTAGAATAACACATGCACACAAAGAACAAGAGTATTACCACTCCGCAATTTAGATGCTTGATTGCTCTCATTAAAATGAACAATTGAAAAAGCCACCAAAATGGATTCCAACCTTTCCGAAATCTGCAACCTAGGAGTGTTACAAACCCATAAACCCTCTCGCATCTATTAAAAATAGCTGAAAGGTATATGTTTGCATTGCATTGTGTTTTCGTTCACCATTTTTGTAGTCGCTGGACTGGTTGATCATTATAAACACTCCTCCCATTTGCATTTCAGTCAATCAGATATTTTCACGTTGAGACGTTAAACTTCAGTTTTGGCACACATGATTCTTTTTATATTTTATTTCCTTTCAGAAATGTAGAAAATAACTTCAGAGGCTTCATTTAACAAAAACAAAATCAGACATCCCTTGTGACCACGTGATTCCGTTTCTTTGAATCTGTTTTTAATGATAATTATCATATCCTTTTTATAACAAATATCACAGTGAGTTTTGATTGTGCACATTGTTGTCGATGCCAGTATGTTATCTGTCATAACAGTATTAGCCATGTGATATTTATCTCTCTTTATTTTTCTCTAACCAGACTCCTGAAAAATTCCCATCAGCTGCCGGAGAAACTGAGGCCATCCGGCTACGTTTGCATCACCTCAGGAATCCAGCATCCAGCATCTCTTCCAGATGGTTGGCTGTGAAGATTAAACAAGCAGACATGAGGGATGGATGGTTTTAATTGATTTAACTGGGTGTCTTAAAACCATCTTCAAACAATCACTAATACCGGATGGGAACAAATTTGGGCTGTTCATCCAGTTAATTCTTAGATATTGAAAAAATGTGTCGTACAATCTTATTAGTTTTGTATAAACTGAAGAGAATAATGTGCCTTAATGTGTGAAATGTTTACTGTGAAATTTGGCATTATTGAAACAAATGTCAATATCTGTTATTTTAATGTACTTTTAATGCTTCATTGTTTTACATAAAATGTATGAACTTTAATGCTATAAGGGGCCTCATTTATAAAACTAAAATCCATAAAAACTGTCTTCGACGTGGAAAAGCCACGTCAGGTTCACATCAGACTTACGCACTTTTCCTTGTGGCAGAGAACTGCAGGTATTTGGAAATCTAAGCAATTCTTGCCGCTCGCCATTCTCAAGTAAAGCATTTGGTGCTATTTTATATGCTAATGACATTAATTAGGCGGCGTTTACAAGGTGGAAATCTGAAATCATTCAACTGCGCACAATTTCAAGATCATTTGCTATTTCATTTTTGTGCGTACGTTCGTTCTGTGAATCATACGCACATTTGAGAAATGTAGGACGGTTTCTACGCAACATTTTATAAATGAGGCCCTATATTTACAAAATGTACCTATTTGAGATTTTTATATATATATATATATATATATATATATATATATATATATATATATATATATATATATATATATATATATATATATATATAATTCATGATTATATATGGGGTTTAATACATGTATTTCTGAATTATCAATTTGTCTGATTGTGTGATGTATGAACAAAACTACTAATAAACAAGGATTAAAGCTAATGTGAATGTTTTTTGACATTGAAAACCCATTTTATGTTATATTCGGTATAGAAATGGGAGGTGGACGTCAACCAGAGCTTCACATGTCGTGGCCACAAGCTATTTTGTACCAAGACAGCTTGACTGGCATTGCTGTCAGCACCTTGGACAGCACATAATAAAGTGTAGAAAATAACTAGAAATCATTGATGCAGAGGCTAGTCAGCTTAGAGTTTAGTCCTTGTGTTTTTTAAGATTTGAGAAGGAGATCAATTATTTTGAACTCAGATTATTCGAAGCAACTTAAAATAGTATCAACATATTTAACATATTGAGATAAAAGATGTTTGAACAAAAATTGAGTTTTTAAATTTTTATGACTGAGCTGGAATACACATTCAACACCTTGACAGCTGATGAGAAATTGCTGTCAAGATTACACAATAAAAGTATATGATTCACACACTTTTTTAAATTGAGATGGATTTAATATTCAGAGTAAAATATAATTTGAATGGGGTTTTCCTCCGCGGTTCCAGAATCACAAAACCAAAAAACAATTTTAAGAGTTTTGAATCCTAAATTAATCGTTCGTTAAACATGAAACCTCAGTCAAAGATTTATAGTAGCCTAGTACAAATTAGCTATGGATATTAGTCGTGTGTTCAATGTGAAATCGTGCTGTAAATTTATGCTGCGCTGGATTTAATGATAGACCTGCTCTTATTTGGAATAAGCTACTTTGAATCAACATTTAACAATTGGAAGTTCATTATTAAAATACTTGTAGCATGAATGTAGCTTATATTAAAAAATATATAGGATCGCTAAACAGATTAAAAATAGGCTATGAATATAGGCATTTTCAGTATCAAAATGTATTGCAGGCAGTCGAGTTAGTTGGGCACAACTAGATTTCTACCCATGTTAATGATGAGACTTTTCTTTCTTCGAAAAATATAAAGTTTAGCAGAGATGCGGAAACTTTTCTCCATGTTGGATAATGAAACTCCTTCCCACCTGTCATATTAGTATGGTGCAAATGACTCAGTTAAATCAAAAATAGAAGGAAAGGAAACAAAGAAAAGAGGTCTGACCACATCAACAGAACATAATTCATTTATTTTATTCATTTTCGAAAAAAAAAAAAAAAACATTGATCCAGCGTGTGTGCTATTCAATAAACATTTACTGTAAGCAATAAACAATTAACCTCTGTATTAGATTTCCAGCAATCTAAACCTAACAAACACACAGCCTTCATCATATCTGCATGAGCCTGTGGAGAAAAAGAGACTCGTTAGTCGACGGATATCAAGTTAATATTGCAGGAGAGAGCCTGGACTGCTGTAGCACGGGGCAAGTGCTAACACCATTAGTTTACAATTAGAAATCAGCTACAGGGGTGAAATCACCATCACCATCTGAGCTGGAAGATGAAGTTGTGGAAAAATATAAGGGATTTACAAGACAAGAATGAAGAGGAAATAAAGTAGGCTACAAGTTCGCGTCTGCTTTGATACCCGATTCAGGTTATCTTGTTTAAACCTCAAGCTTTTCATTTAAATGTTAAAATTCAAAATATTTTACCTGACCTGACCAGGGTTAACACTTTCCAATGTAGGCCTACTAGACCCAGAAAGATGTGTGTTTGCCTGTGACTGTCTTTACACACTCTGTAGAGTTGTTCGAGTGTGTTTGTTCCCAAATGCATTTTCTTATTTTATCCCTATTACATTAAAATTTTAAAATGTCCTGTTTCTACCCATCACAATAGCCTCTTTGTAGACACTCATTTAGCCTACACAATTCATTAAGAAACTAATTAGAGAATGTATTTATGTGTAGATAAATTGCATCAGTGTTGGAGACATCATACACACACTCCATGATCTCCCCCATAGTGACCACAGCTTGTCTTGGTTGACCTCTGAGGTTTAGACAATAGAGCTGTTTATGGTGGACCAGACTCAGAACTGACCAGACACGTGCCCTTTACTTTAAACAAGCCTCTTAAACAGCATCAATGCATCTAACGGCGACTGGTGAGGGGTGGGGAAGGGGAATTATTTTGTTTTTTTCATCGGGTGCACGCGCGTTGCCACGGCGTTGCCACGGTTACACGCCTAGTCCGAAGTAAACTCACGGTCTATGTTTGAAGAACGGGTCTAATTTCGTCACATTTAGGTTTAGCCAAGTAACGGTTCTTTTCTTCTACTGGTAATCCAAAATAATAGGCCTGCTTGCTAGGTAATGTAATTTACTTATTTTGCTTGTTATCAGAAATAATCTAGTCTAGAGGGACTCTGTACTGATTTGTGGAAGTCTACCGCTAAGTTTTGGTCACAAAACGTTTGTTTATGTTATTGTCGTTGAAACCGTCTATATGCTGTGAAATTCTGCTGAATCAGATGGTTGGCTGCTGAATCAACATATAATATATCTGTCTTGATTTATTGTAAAAATAATCATAAAAAAGTCAGACCACCATGAAATCCATTTTAATGAGTTATTACAGCTAGGCCAAAACATAGGCTACTAATATATATATATATATATATATAATATATATATATATATATATATATATACACACACACACTATATATGTGTATATGTAGGCTATGTTAACCAATCTGCAATCCAACAGTCGTGCAGACCAACCAGTGGACCTCACTGAAGCTCTTCAGTGTCACATGTGAAGTTGATGTCGTCTAGTCTCTTGAGGACCCATCACAGCTGACACAGGGTCAGAGGTGATGTGCTAGGTTCAAGTGGTTTGTCCAGTTATTCCCAAAGGGCCAATCGAATGATGAAAAGAAGATAGAGATGACACGTATTTGCTCCGTGTGTCCCACTTTTAATTCATTTGACTTCATTTTACTTAAAATACATCCTTTTTAATTGAAAGCATCTGCAGGCTATATAAGACTTGGGCCTTCAGATATTTCTATTTAGGCTACAAAACACGGATTTCGTTTCTGTGCTGTGGCGAGCTTAATATCAGGACAAAATAAGCTATTTGATCAAAATAAACAATGCAAAATCCGTTTCAGTTTAAGCTTCGATAGGCTAATTTAAAAAGCGTCTAAATATAGGCTAAAACATTTCCTAACATCAAATGTAGGCTACACCCTCCCTCCTATCCTGCAGAAATCTGCATTCCGATGTATATCCCTGGTTCAAATTTTGTATTAGGCCTAAATAGAAAGCATGAGAACGCACAAAATGCCGGAAATGACCCTCCAAGTGCGCCTTCTACTGCAGGTGTTAAGTCACGTGGCACTGTATGATCGTTTACGTTCATTTATTCTGCTTGGATTTTCTGCTTGTCATAAGTAGATAAATAGCAACTATTATACAAAGAGGCACTGAGGGCTCACCATTTTAAAAAGCACTGAGAAAATAAACTTTAGGCCCGATGTTGGGGAGAAAAAACAACATTATCTATTATTTTCGTATGCTAATGGTCAAAGTAAACAAACAAACTAGCATCGAGGGACGTTTAAACCTATTTAAATCAGATACTTGACTAAAATCACGAGGTTGACTCGGAGTACAATAGGTTATTGCCTAAAAGATTAAAAAAAAAAAAAAAAAAAAAAAAAAAAAAGAAGGTTATTAGCATTGATGGTTTCACGGAACATCTCCATTGCACAAAATGGTTCTTTATAATGGAAAAAGGTTCGGTTGATGTTCTTAACTTAAGAAAAAAAAAAAAAAAAGTAAGATTCTTGGGGAGCCAAAAATGGTTATTATATGACATTACTGCGAAACCCCCCTTTAAGAACCTTTATTTTTGGAGTGTATGGATTTGTGATCACGTCGTTTGATATTTACACGACAGAAATCTGTAAGATCATTTACATGATCTTAATCAGTAGGCTAAGTTCTCGTTTAATTTGATATTGTGAAACACACACACACACAAACTGTTTTGTTTCCCCTTTTATTAGCGGTTTTAAATTAAAATGTTTATCGTATAAATTTTTACATTTAAATATTTAAAACATGATGAGAGTAGCCTATGGGTGGTGATAGAGATAAAGATTATTTTGATTAGCCTAGCTACTACAAAACTCTGTGTTTTCTGTTGGACAGCATTCTTTAACCTGACATTAATTTTAAGTCACAGATTTCCCGACAAAAATTGGAATTTTGTGTCATAGTTTGAGAGACACAGCATAAAAACACCGAGTAGAGAATGTGTTGCAACACTCTTCGGTCTCCCCTTAAGATCCACGGAGGAAAAAAGGCTCAGCACCGAAAGTCTTTCATTAAGAGCCAGACGAGCAGCAATTAGCAACAGAGCAGCTCAGCAAAGCCAAGAGCGCCGGGATTATTGTCCAATCATTTATATCTTCCAAACCAGTAAGCATTAAAGTCTGTATTGTAAGTTAGCATAAGAATAGGAACAGGTCCTGTGAACTTCCCCGACCTTCTGACCCTCTTTTCCAGGATGAATAGCACCACTTTCAGACACCCCAGCCTCTTCAACAGGCTTGAACCATGCCTAAATTCCCAATCATGGTAATTTAATATATCTTAAGCCCCCGGCTGCTTGAGTCCAGTTCTTCTATAGTTTGATGCAGGCATCTATGTCGCCTCACCCTGTCATTAGGGCTCCTTATACTTGGAGCTGCTACGGAACTAGCTTTCTCTCGTTAAAAGCCACGATGAATGGTCTTCCCATCTTTTTTAAGTATCATTTTTATGAAAATAGAGTACAATTAGTCTCCCTCCACAACAATACCACTGTCGAGATGTACAACATAAAGTGAAAGCCTATGCTCAAGCAAACTCTTTTAATTGCTTTTTCATGGATCAATCATGGGTAGCGATTTCTTGAAGGAGCAAGTTTAAGCTCATGACTGGCTCTTTCATTGCTCAGTGACGGACAGGTTTGAGGCATTAGGCGCGTGCGCAGGAGTCTAACAAATGCCCTGCCTCTTTGATGAATGGTGAATATCTAATGAGGCAGATGGGCACCTACTGTATTTTTCATTGTTTGCTGATAATGCATCGATTAAAGAGCCCGGGCACATTTGATTTCAATGTATCATAAATGTTTATTAATGGCTTTCCAAAAATAATGAGACACAGAGGATGCGAGACCTCAATTTTTTGCCCGTCAATCGCACCCCACGCGAACTGCCTATTCACGCGCCTGCAGTACTAAAGGAAAAAGGCGACATCTTTTGGCTGGAATAACAACAATAGAAGACACAAACCCACTCGAATTGATCCTGGAACAGACTCGCGCTATAACGCAGAACTAACAGGCACAACTCATATGAAAATAAACCCTTAATAATCAATAAAGTATATATCAATAGCCTACCCCACAGTGATCTCCAATAGGGGATGTGCGTTGGTGTTGCTGCTGAGTGGATATTAAACTGTGTGAACATCAAGGCATCAACAACATTAATTATCGCGAGTTAATTTATGCATAGGCTAATTGTGTGTGATGTCACGTTGCACCTCGTTGTATCGCGAGAATAAACACATCTTTTAGTCTCAGTCTGGTAAACACCAGCACCCATTGTGAATAAAAATATTTTAAAACATTATTATTTTACAAAGCGCTGATTTATTTACAAAAATATCGAACCTAGGCCTAATAATACATTTCACATATAGTCAAAA
Source organism: Chanodichthys erythropterus (assembly GCF_024489055.1). Lineage (NCBI taxonomy): Eukaryota > Metazoa > Chordata > Actinopteri > Cypriniformes > Xenocyprididae > Chanodichthys > Chanodichthys erythropterus. Next base: position 6,353,441 of record NC_090231.1, on the reverse strand, counting down.
TCCTCTATTAAAGCAGTTAACAATGTGTTAATGGCTTATTGTTTAACATCTGACCATGTCTGAGAGAAAGGGAAAGTTTTCGAGGACTCGCTCGAGGCCTATATATCTGCGGTTCATGAGGTCTGCTGTTAATTCCGCTTTGACTTGGCTTTTAGTGGTTGTGGTGCAGTGTTCAGCACACAGAACAGACCCTTTACACATAATTACAGCTAATGTAACACTTGGCAAGAGGAAGGTGCCAAATTTGGCGGGTAGCCAACACTAAGAGCTGCAACAAAAGTCCGCCATGTTGGATGCAGGCTGCTAACGAAAATGCAAACAAATGTGCCTTGTACTTTCGTACAACTGTAACGTTATATAACTGCTTAGATCAAGTAGTATGTGAGATGTGAATCAAAGTGTCTTTACATTTCTAACTAATTACATGGACAACTTGTATTAAATATTAATTAAACATAAATATTGGTTTATTTTCAGGAAAAAAAAAAAGGTCGTGATAAATATACATTAAACATCAAATCACTCTAAAATATGTTCTGGAATCTTTCAGAAGCCATAGCTGTATTTTAATGACGACTGTATGGGTCATTTAAAGAGAGGAATTAATATTAAATAAGCAAATCACAAGGAGGAAAACTGTGCTTGCACACACAAGCCTGAACAGCATTGATTGTCACTTCTCAAAAGACCTGAATGCAACAATAAATGGAGAGTGTAGCCATTGAACTAGCCAATTATAACAAATATTAAAAGCACATTATATTATTAATTAGGCTACTACGAGTTTTAAAGAATGCTTTCATCTTGTAAAGAAAATAAATGCTCTAATGAAGTTTCCAGGATGTAATGTTATTTCCATTCTAATATAGACTACAAAGCTGTTTTTCAGATGAAACCTCATCTTTCGTTCTCTCTGAAAATATCTACTGCTCGCGATGCAAATATTCCCCTAATTTGGCGCACTGCCAAACGGGCCTCTGGTTAATTGCACACTTCCATTAGGCTGTGAGCCTTTGTTTCACATATATGAGATCAGACGTTTAGCTTAAGCATAAACGTATTTCGTAAAAGCACTAAGAAATCAAAATTATAGCGTAATTAATGCATTAAAGCGACCCAATGGAGAATCAATATTAGTCTGAGATTTATAGATGTGCCTTTTACATCTCACAGTAGGTTTTAAATGAACGAAATACAGATAAAGGCGACTTGTAACTATACGGGTAAATCAAATATGTCTAATAATGTGTCGTATATTAAATATTTTGATGTATTAGCTATTATTACACGCTTTAGAATTCGAATATTGTTGAATCTACTGTTGAATCTTCAAGAATGACACTTTTTCTATTCAGTTTGAAAATACTGTTTCCCACATAGTGCTAAAGCATAAAGCCGTGTTGTCTATGTCATCAGGTCTTTTGTCTAGTCATTATCAGAAGAATCTTGAGGCTGAATCGTTTCTATAGAGACAAACGAACGCAGACATTCTAAACTACAAGTGAAAAGCTTTTTATCAGATCGTCTCCGAAATGTCAATGCAATTCACATGACGCGGAATGTAAAAATAATAATAATAAATTAATAATAATAATACTTGCTGGTATTATTTTTATGTTTTTATATATATATATATATATATATATATATATATATATATATATATATATATATATATATATATATATATATATATATATTAAATACAATTATTAAAAAAAAACATTTAAACTCTTTAAACAATAATTTATCCATATAGTTAAAAAAAAAAAAAAATGCTGGGGTTAAAAACAACCCAAGATGGGTTGAAAATGGACAAACCCAGCGATTGGGTTAATTGTTTACCCAGTCGGCTGGGCAGTTTTATTTAACTCAACTATTGTTTAAAAATTACTTTATTGCTTGCTTATGAACCCAAAGAATGTTGGGAATGAACATTTATGAATATGTTTAATACATTAACATTTATAAGTTTAATTAATAATAATTAAATATTAAATAGCTTATAAATAAATGTTCCCCTTTTGATTATTATTGTTGCCTCTAGTAATTATGTGTTTGATTTTTAATTTCCAACTTATTTTGGGTTCATTTTAAGTCAGCCATTTAGTAATATTTAAACAATAGTTGGGTTAAATAAAACCTCCCAGCACATTGAGCAACATTTAACCCAACCGCTGGGTCAAAACAAATTAATCGGGTTTGTCTATTTTCAACCCAACTTGGGTTATTTTTAACCCAGTATTTTTTTAGAGTGAAGCATCTGAAACATTAGAATGCCATCTTTTGAACAGCTAAAAGTTCACATATTTGTTTATAAATGAATGTATATTGCATAAAAATGTATATCTTCTCTTCAATTATGAAGCAATCGTGAAGAACACGATGAAAACTACTTGTTAGTGCGGCACCTAGTGCTAGTTGATTATCACCAAAAAAAGAAAGGAAAGAAAAGAAAAAAAAATCATGAAACCCAAAGACGATCAGATTACAGCATAGTTATTATAGCATAATTTAGCAAAAAATAATAATCTACTACAACTACAGCTTGATGCATCTATACCGAAAGGTTAAAAAACGTGTCTATTCTAACAACACACGTTTTATAAAGAGGATAAATGAATCAGCTTATATCTAAAGGTTGAGAAAAGTGTCCTTTCATTCCATTCAGCAAAGCTTGCACCATAACTCACATTCAGAGACACTCAGAGTGGGAGATGGTGATGACCAAGAGAAAACCTGAAAAGATGAGCCGTTTAGGTTAGATTAATTTTGTGTGTGCCGTGAGGGAGTTTTTACTTGTCAAAAGAAAGAAGTTAAAAAAGAGGAAGTCACACAGTGGAGTCATTGTCTAGCAGCCCACCATACTCATACAGCGATTCAGCTTCGCCTTTTCAGGGCCCAGGACCCTGCACGGGACTAACGCGGAATGTTAATGCACTCTGCCCGTTGTGCGAGCAAGTACACACTGCTGTGGTTCTTTTCACATGCAAGGGGACGTTGTGATTTGTTGACTGTTTTTTTCCTTCCTCTTCTTCCTGTGTTGCATTGAGTAAAGTGTAGCCCATTGAAAGAGGGAAGGGGTTGAGACTCTGTCAGTTAGTGCCACCCAGGTATGTGGCAAGCTGTGTTTCCAAGCTAGTTTGGTTTGTTTTGACAAAATACAGGGTTGAGAAGAACTTTTCAGGTTCTCATTTTCTCTGAGAATATCGCATATACAATTCAATTTTGAGTAGTTTCAGAACAACTCGAAGTTTCCAAGTAATGGAGATTATTAGAACATGTAGAACTGCTTCAATATGTCGTTATAAAATGAAGGTTCTTTATTGGCATTGATGGTTCCATTAAAGAACCTTTAACATCCATGGAACCTTCCCACAAGGTTCTTTAGTGGAACGGTTCTTTAGATTATTAAAATGGTTCTTTTATGGTTATTTATTATTTCTGGTTATTTTTATTATTGATTCTTTTCATCTTTTTATACTGTGTGCACATCTTTAATTTTTCAGAGGTTTATTCTAAGGTGTTACATGAAATTGTTTCAAACAAATGTAATATAATTATATTTGTTAAATATTTTATGCTTTATTGACAAATAAAAACGTGCATATAGCATCAATCAAAACTATACACTCTAAAAAAAAAAAGCTGGGTTAAAAACAACTCAAATTGGGTTGAAAATGGAGAAACCCAGCGGTTGGGTTAAATGGTTGCCTATCCTGCTGGGTAGTTTACTGTATTGCTTGCTTAAAGTGAACTCAAAGTATGTTGGAAATTAACATTTATTAATATGTTTAATATATGAACATTTATTAATACGTTTAATGAATAATAATTAAACAAATATTTTTTTTTTAAATTGCTTATTATTAAATGTTCCCCTTTTGATTATTGTTGTTGCCTCTAGTAATTATGTGTCTGATTTTTAATTTCCAATCCTATTTTGGGTTCATTAAGCCAGCCATATAGTTATTTTTAAACAATAGTTACATTAAGTAAAAACTACCCAGCATTTAACCCAACCGCTGGGTTAAAACAACCCAATCGCAATCCCGCAATCGCAAACCCAATCGCTGGGTTTGTCCATATTTAACCCAACTTGGGTTGTTTTTAACCCAGCATTTTTTTTTTTACAAACAAAACAATAGTGTAGTGCAACTAAGAGCATGATGCTGTCAAATTACAATTATTCTATACAATTATGTTCATTATTCATTGTAATTCTTGAATTAACTAAAAAATTGCACGCCTATAACAGCACTTTTGCTTATTTTGAATAAGGAATAAATCAATGGCATTTTGAAGTAGGCTACCCCACATCACAGATACACTTAATTCTGATTTTTATCATGTCGTTTTATTATTTTATAATGTTATCATATTCATTCATGAGATAACTTTTGAATAATCATACTATTTTGAGGACAGTCCGGCTACATAATGCGATGCAAAAATGTTTAATAGATCACTTCAGCAAAAACTCGGGGCAAATAAACAGTTCACATTTACGCGGTGGCTCATTCGTACGAATTCTAACGACCTCACTCGTACGAATTCATACGTTGTTTTTTTTTTTTGCTAAATCGTACGTAGGCTATTTTACAAGTTGACAAATTCGTATGAATTCATACGAATGACCTACCCCAAACCCCGCCCCTAAACCTACCCGTCACCGGGGTTTAGACAAATCGTATGCATTCGTGAGGTCGTATGAATTCATAAGAATTAGCCACCTTGTAAAATACATACGAATTGGTCGTGAGATATCGTTGAAAATATTCCCTCAGTACTCCTCATTATTTTACACGTGCTGTTTGAGCATACAGACATATTGAGTCTTTTAAAACAAACATCTGCTATTAGGCCTAGGCCTACTATGTTCCTCTTGAAAAAAAAAAAAAAAAAAAAAAAAAACATGTTCTACAACTGCACGATTAATCGTTAAAAGATCGCGATCTCCATTCAAACACCCAGACTATCTTATTCCTAAATGGCAATGATTCGGCGATGTCTATTAAACCAACGTTATCTCACGACCAATTTGTACGAATTCGGTGTCTAATTCGTACAAATTCATACGATTTGTCTAAACCCCAGTGACGGGTAGGTTTAGGGGCGGGGTTAGGGGTAGGTCATTCATACGAATTGGCATCTGGTAAAATATGAACGATTTAACGAAAAACGTACGAATTCGTGAGTGCGGTCGTACGAATTAGCCACCTCGTAAATTGCTGACAAATATATTCAGATCTGCAGTGACCGCTTTAAAAAAAAAAAAAAAAAAAAAATCAGAAGTACTGGGATAAAAGTTTACAATTCGCATATAAACACTGATTTCTCTGGTAGCGATCAAAATACAGGAAATCGCCTTCCGAAAGTAATACTTCAAAAAAACAAAACGGATTTTATCAATTACATCCTTACACCAGTAGGTGGCGACAAGTGTATGTGTCACTGAATCAATCATTGATTAAGTGATGAAACAAGTTAATCTTGTCTTAATGAGCGAGTCATTGAATGATTCCTTTAAAACACTATTTTTTAATTAATTCTAATTAATTAAATATTTTTAAATAGACTGAAGCAATTAAAAGTTTGTCTGAATCTGTAGTAAATTACATGTTATTTTATTCAGTTGTCTATTCAGAATTGTGGGAGAATCATGATCTCTATTTAAAACAACAAAAAAATTGTGCAGCTCTACTTTGTTCATACATTCAGATCCTGTATAATATGCTGCGATAGATAAATAAGAACATGGTCTGTGTAAAAGGACTCTGTGCCAGACAAGCCAACAGTGCCCGTCACTGGACAGCATTATGCCACGGTGGCACCATCTTGTGGCAACAGGGGCAGTCAAGCTTGTAATGGCTATTCCATCATGCCAGTCAGCAATCCCTTCAAGCCTATAGATAGACAGTATCCCACAATTCATGTGTGCTAAGAAAAGAGAGTTGACCTGAAAGATCTGGAAATACATAACACGATTTGCACGGTTGGTTTGCAACAATGAGCTGAAAACAAAAAAAACAATTAGTAATCAGCAGGAAAAATAATTTCAGTCCATCCCACTCTTTATTCTGAGCAGAGGTCATTGTTTCAAATTATCGAGATGTCCGGCAGCCTTTGAATAAAGGACGTAGATGAGCCTTTTCACAAGGCCTGCCCTACAGAAGAGAACAAGGCATCCAGTCAGGGGCCGAGATGCACCTCATGGCCTGAGTGAAGCTTACCTCTCGCTTTGTACGGCACAAACAAAACAGTCTCCTCACTTTGCCCGCTTGAAGTTCCCAATTAACACTGAATGTCCTTGGAGAGATCAGTTGGCCACAATTATCTGCTTGTGCTTTGATGGTGCAGACTCGCCATCACTTCCAGTGGATGCACATTAAAAACAATCATTGTGGGTCCACACACAGCACAATGAGGCAGGACAGTGTTTCGTGTGGATTCTTCCGCTGGGCAACCCAGAAGTAATGAGTGCTAGATTGGAGGTTTGGGTCATTTCACTCACATTCCAGGGCACAATGATAATGCCCATCAGAGATTTGCTGCATTCAGAAAGATGCCAGTACAGGGCATCCTCAAAAACATGATCTATCCATGCATAAAAACATGATTAGGTGTTCAGGCACTTTAAGGAAAGACAATGCAAGCAAACACTCATTTGTTTGTTTAGCATAAACACATGTTTACTTAGCTTTTTAAATGAGACCACAGCATTTTTAGAAAAAAAAAAAAGAAAGAAAAAAAAAGTTCACAGTAAAGGCATCCCTAAATGTCCCCAAAGAGACGTTTTCAGCCAAGTAAATACACACATGTACTCTAATTAAGGATGGTACTGCTTTTATTTAAAAGTTTATTTGAATTGCTACAGACGAATCCTAACATGTTATATATATATATATATATATATATATATATATATATTTCCATTTGAAGAACCATCAGAAGAACCCTATATTTTCTGGGGGAACTTCTACAGTTCTTATTATAGCCATTAACCTAACCCAACCCCTATCCCTCAAAGAAAATGCTTTTAGAGTTCAAACAAAACATCAGGCATAACATTATGAGCACTGACAGGTGAAGTGAATAACTCTGATTATCTCTTCATCACGGCACCTGTTAGTGGGTGGATATATTAGGCAGCAAGTGAACATTTTGGGTGTCTCAATCAGCTCGTGAATCAGTATATTGTACACGAATTCGGGCACTGGTATGGACAGTAAAGGATGCTGGTTCACTACACATTGGGACACTTATGACTCTATTTCCAGTAATGTGACAACCTCCTCATTGTACAACATCACTACTGGTATATTGAAACAACAGCAGAGCTGAAATCTTTCTGACATTGTGATAAATTCTTTGCTTGTTACATATACGTGCAGCATTTCAGCCATTAAAAAATTATAAATGTCGGCTAGATTATGTTCATTACCAGTCTAGCGACATATGTTTATGCTGAAATATAATAAAATAATGGTTTGTATTTTTAAAAACATCTATTGCACGTCGTTATGGGTAGTGAGTTGGCTCACGTAATTTAAGTTTGCGCCATTAACTTACGTTAATTGTGCATAGTGAGCATCGATGCTTCCTGGTTTTCACGGTGCATTGTGGGACCTTTTAGTGAGCGAACGTTTCAGTGCCCTGAAAGGATTCTGCGATTGAGACAGCCTTTAAAATGGCCGACTGCCTGATCAGTGCCCTGACTACTGAACTAGGGAGTTGATTGAGACACACCTTTAGTCCTCAAAGTTGATGTGCTAAAAGCAGGAAATATGGGCAAGCGTAAGGATTTGAGCAAGTTTGACAAGGGCCAAATTGTGACGGCTAGACAACTGGGTCAGAGCATCTCAAAAACTGCAGCTCTTGTGGGGTGTTCCCGGTCTGCAGTGGTCAGTATCTATCAAAAGTGCTCCAAGGAAGGAACAGTGGTGAACCGGCGACAGGGTCATGGGCGGCTGAGGCTCACCGATGCACGTGGGGAGCGAAGGCCCGTGTGGTCCGATCCAACAGATGAGCTGCTGTAGCTCAGATTGCTCAAGAAGTTAATGCTGGTTCTGATAGAAAGGTGTCAGAATACACAGTTCATCACAGTTTGTTGTGTATGGAGCTGCATAGACCAGTCAGGGAGCCCATGCTGACCCCTGTCCACCGCCGAAAGCGCCAACAGTGGACACGTGAGCATCAGAACGGGACCACGGAGCAATGGAAGAAGATGGCCTGGTCTGATGAATCACATTTTCTTTTACATCACGTGGATGGCCGGGTGCATGTGCGTCACTTACCTGGGGACGTCCATGCATACAGGAACTCATGGCACCAGGATGCTCTATGGGAAGAAGGCAAGCTGGCGGAGGCAGTGTGATGCTTTGGGCAATGTTCTGCTGGGAAACCTTGGGTCCTGCCATCCATGTGGATGTTACTTTGACACGTACCACCTACCTAAGCATTGTTGCAGACCATGTACACCCTTTCATGGAAACGGTATTCCCTGGTGGCTCTGGCCTCTTTCAGCAGGATAATGCTCCTGCCACAAAGCAAAAATGGTTCAGAAAATGTTTGAGGAGCACGACAACGAGTTTGAGGTGTTGACTTGGCCTCCAAATTCCCCAGATCCAATAGATCATCTGTGGGATGTGCTGAACAAACAAGTCCGATCCATGAAGGCTCCACCTCGCAACTTACAGGACTTAAAGGATCTGTTGCTAACATCTTGGTATCAGATACCACAGCACACCTTCAGGGGTCTAGAGGAGTCCATGCCTCGACGGGTCAGGGCTGTTCTGGCAGCAAAAGGGGGACCAACACAATATTAGGAAGGTGGTCATAATGTTCTGCCTGATCGGTGTATGTGTATGATTCAACAACCAAGACATAAACTGAGCAAATTTCAAACACATTTGAAACTGTTAGTGTCCTATGGACTGTTAAACAGGTGCATGTGCATGGTTATGGTTCACTGAACAAGCACAAAAACATTGTTTAAACCCATTGTTTTCCAGTAGAGTGGTGCAGGTATGACGTCACGTTGTAGGCCAATCGGCAGTTAGCATCACACTGGTTTCCTCGGCTTTTGGATTATTGCAAAAAACATGCTCTGTGATCAAAAAAACTTTATGTGATACTTGCATGTTTTGTCCATCAAGATAATTTTCATGGATGAACACAAGTTTTATGAAATTTGAAGCCTAAATGTAGGCTTCAGAAGTAAAAAGCTAAAGGTAAACGAACCACACTATGGCGTATGACTTCAGGGTCACCATCATTTCGGAGAACTTTTTTAGTTTTTTAAAAACATTTTCCCATGAGTTTGAGTTAGAATATTTTATAAGAGCACAATTATGAGCATAATGAGGCTGTAGAAGTCCGCTTACCTCTTAAGTGACGTGATGACGTTTAATGTCAGCGACAGCCTCTGTCGTTCCATTTAGTCCCTTTTTCAAGACACGTAACAGCTTTAAAAAGATCACGAATACTGATGTATTTTATAACGTGTAACGAATAAAACATGAAAGTGTCTTGAGTTTGTGTTCACCACAGACCTTATTTCAGCCATTTAACCAAAATCCCATTTACTTTGGGACAGAAGTGCTAAAATGCTAACTTGTTTCCGCGTTTTGGTCCACAAATTGATGTCACACCTGCACCACTCTATAAAGACCTGTAAAGCTTTTTACAAATTTCTCTTTAAAATACATTATCCTGAAAAAGGGACGTTTCTTTTTTTGCTGAGTTTATATGTCCACAAAGGAAACTTTTGTCAGATTTAGCCAACTTGAAGAGAGAATTCTGTCCACCAAGTAAAGTCACAGATACACACACAGAATCTTTGCCAGTGGTGAGAAAGATCATTCCCTCCCTCTTTTTGATGTTCAAATACAAGCCAGAGTTACAGAACTGAGAATATAGTAAATCACAGGGGTACAGTGTCTCTCAGAGGGCAGGGCTGTTTGCATTTGAACATCACTATTTGTGGGCTCCTGACAAGATGTGACAGCCCAACTATAACTCACCAAACCCTGCATTTTGGTGCATTTTCCAGCCTTACCCATTTACAATGGTTCAGTGGAGATTTCTTTATTTCAGCACAGACAATGGTCCCTTTCTTTATGGCTGCCTCGTTCGCTCTTTCTCGCTCTCCCTCTCTCACACGCACATACACTCGCGAGCAGACTCACACTCTCGCTCGCTGTCGCGCGCATTTTGATGGTAATTAATGACATCACTGCAAAGCGAGGGGAAGAAAGGCTGAGGTGCGTTTGTTTGCTGTGCGGACCGTGGGAACCCCGAGCCTCTTGAGAGTGGCGAGTCAGGCGCTGGAACAATACTCACGCTGTCGCCTCTCACCCAAACACCCCCTCGCGCACTCCCAGACCCTCACAGTACTCCTCCCTGCCTGCCTCCTCCTCCTCTTCAACGATCTCCCTCTGTCCCGCAGTGCTGTGCTAGGAATCGGCTGCCCTCTTTCTGCCTGGTGCTGCAGCGCACCGCTGGCCTTCATGCACGCGCTAGGAGAGCTTTTGCAGGTTTTAAAGGGTTAGGGAAATTTCTGTCATTGATTACTCATGTCGTTCCAGACCCGTAAGTCATTCGTTCATCTTCAGAACACGAATTAAGATATTTTTGATGAAATCAGAAGGTTTTTTTTTTATCTCCTATTGAAAGCAACGTATTTCCCGTCATTCAAGGTCCAGAAAAGCAGTAAAAACATCGCTAAAATAGTCAACGTGACTAGAGTGGTTCAACCTTAATGTTATGAATTGACGAGAATACTATTTGTGCACAAAAACAAAACAAAAATAACAACTTTATTCAACAATATCTTCTCTCCCCTGTCTTTCTGCTACGCTGTTTATGTCCAGGTTACATCAGAATGCCGGCTCATTATTGGCCAACGCTGTAACATGTGAGCAGCACGACGCATGCACCAATAATGAGCCGGCGTTCGGACGTAGAACCTGCGGTCACATTAGACTTTGAACATGCAAAATTTCTTCGGATGCTGTAACGGTTGTGATATGACGTCACCGTCTACAGCGTCTTTTTTATAAACATGAATTCAACATATAACTTAAAGTAATACATTCAAAATGTCAAAATATAGAACCTACTCAACTTTACTGCAAAAAATATAATTCTTTTAATTCAACCAAGAGGTCATGCCATGACAAATCGATCTTCTACTGGTCGCACGTCTTCACGTGATGCGAATTCGCAGCTCAGAGTTCACCAAGTTTGCACTTTGGAACACAACGAAATGCGAAATGTTTTCGCACGAGATTGCGTTTCCGGTCTGACGCATTCGCATGCGTTTGAATGGAAGTCAATGGAACGAAAAGTGCAGTGTGACTGCCCCTTAACAGCTATACGTAAACAGTACTATGGAAGCTTGTTTCCGCCAGTGAATAAAAAATAATTTAAAAAATACATAAATCTTTACTTTTTTCCTTGCAATTACAAGTTCTCATAATTCTGACTTTTTTCTCATTGCGTGATATTCCTAATATTCCTTAACTCGCATTTGCGAGACATAAACTCGCAATTGCAAGTTATAAAGTCAGAATTACGAGTTTATACCTATAAGTCAGTCTTTTTCCCCTCAGAATTGGACTTAACTTGCAGTTGTGAGTTATATCTCACAATTCTGAGAAAAGAAGTCAGAATTGAGAGATACCGCACAATTGCAAGGAAAAAGTCTGAATTGCGAGATATAAACTGCATTTGTAAGAAAAGTCATACTTGTGAGATATAAACTCACAATTGAGAGGAAAAAAGTCATATTTGCGAGATATGAAATACAATTACGAGAAAAAAAGTCATACTTGCGAGATATAAATTCGCAATTGAGAGGAAAAAAGTCAGAATTGCAAGATCTAAACCCACAATTACGAGAAAAAAGTGGGTTGTGTTGTGGGTTGAAAGAATTGTGGGTTGTAATCTGCAATTATGAGAAAAAAGTCAGAATTGCAAGATTTAAACCCGCAATTTCGAGAAAAAAGTCATAATTGCGAGACATAAACTCACAATTGCAAGGAAAGTCAGAATTGTGTGTTGTAAACTGCAATTATGAGAAAAAAGTCAGAATTGCAAGATACAAACTGCAATTGCGAGTATTAAAGTCAGAATTGTGAGTCCATTTTTCTATAAGTCCTTTTTTTTATAGTTCAGTTTTTCCCCTGAGAATTGGACTTTTATAACTCGCAGCAGTGAGTTATATCTCACAATTCTGAGAAAATAAGTCAGAACTGTGAATTTAAATCTTGCAATTCCGACTTTAGAATTTGCAATTGCGAGTTTATATCTGGCAGTTCTGAGAAAAAAGGTCAGAATTGCCAGATGTAAACTCACAACTGTGAGGAAAAAACGTCAGACTTATCTTTTAAATTGTTTTATTCCATTGCGGAAACAAGCTTCCATATGAGTTGCTAAGGAAAGATCCCACATCTCATATTAGCAACCTTATAGTAACATGCTAAAAAGGCCTATTTGTCATTACTAATTTGTCTTTTAAATGCAAAGTAGTTTACAATAGGCTATATTTGTGACAGTAACCGTAACCACAATAATGACAGATCAAAATTGGTCCTTTACAGGGTTCAAACCTTCAATTTTTCAGTTTCAAGCTCATATCCTTAACAAATGCATGACCACTCAATGCTGTAGAGTTGTTGTTGTTGTTGATGATGTTTTAGGACCTAAGAATAAAACTAATGTTCCTCTGTATTTTTCTATGCTCAATCATAATGGCCTGCTACCGCTGTCGAAGCACACAATGAACGGTCCCATTTAGTGGGCAACAGTAGGAGGAACTGAGCTGGCTGTCAATCAGGGGCCAGCCTGGGGCCAGAGGTTAGTAATCAACTCTCATTTCACTTTAATGTTGGCAGAGATGAGTGGACACTCACCATAGGTCATGCTCTTTAATAGTACAGTCTGTGCTCTGCAACATGGCACCTGTGTAATCACCCACCACTACACCCTAATGGGACGTCCTAGTGTTACGTCTATAACCATAATTACACCCTTTCAAATGCTTTGCCACTGAGCTGAGAAGAAATGTGCTGGAGAACAGCTATATCATGGGTGGTTAGGGGAACAGGTCCATTTTTATGACAGGACTTTAAATAGCAGGTTCACACTGTTTTTTTTTTTCTTTTTTCTGAGAGTACTAGGTGAGATAGAGCAGAAAATACAGCGAGCTGTGATTTAGCAAAGACATGATAGATCTACAGTATAGTAATAAAGTCATTAATTACTCACCCTCATGTCGTTCCAAACCTGTAAGACTTTCGTTCATCTTCGAAACACAAATGAAGATCTTTTTAATGAAATCTGAGAGATTTCTGTCCCTCCATAGAAAGCTACACGACTACCACTTTGATGCTTCAAAAAGTTCATAAAGAGATTGTAAAACTAATCCATATGAATCGAGTGGTTTGAACATGTTTAACATTTGTTCTCGCACGTGAAGCAGTTTCGGTCGTAGCATCTGGACTGAATCAGCGATGATCGATTCATCTTTAAATTTTGGGAAAATCTTTTGAACTTGAACTGCGTAGGTAAATCACGCTATAGCTCTGGTCAGTCTGACTTTTACGGGACACTTGGCACTTTTGTTGCCATGTATCGATGCTAAACAGCCCTGTCACAAACTTCTACCTCGACTTCACAAAGATCTTAATCAAATTTACTCAAACCAGGCCCCAAATTCTTGTGTGATGGCCAATTTCGGTTGAGCTTCTGTTTATGTTCGTTGATCAGTTTTGTGAATACAAGCCTAAATTCAATCTGTTCATCATATAAAGCGATCGTGTCTCTTCAGAAAATTTTGACTAAACCACTCAAAACATTATTTTGTGTATTTGACTGTTTAAGAGCAATAAGCAGCGAAAAATAACTCAGTTTAGAACTGAGAGGCGGCTTTATGTGGCGCACTTTGGGTTTGAGCACAAAATCTGCAGGAATAATTAAAATTATGTGCAATATGCACAATCCCATGCCGAAATTCAAGCCCTGTAACACCAACAATATTCATCTGGAGCAAATGTAACGATTGAGGGGAGGAGGGTTTGTGTGTCGACTTGCTGTCAGAGAGATGAGAGAGAGAAAGAGCGGCTGGTATTGTGTGTCTGTTCTGTGGAAAATGAGTATTGGAAGCGATGCAGATATTTCAGTGTTGATATGTATCGAAAAATCGATATTTTTGACAACACGACATTGCACAGATGCCTTTTTAAAAGACTACATTTGAAAGATGTACATAAAATTCAACCTTTCAAAGTGGCTAGTAGGAGTTACTGCTGAAATCTACCCTCATTTGGCAGGTTGGCGGGTGTTAATGTCAAGCCCTGGTCCTACTGCATATAAATCTATACTTTCACATGCGCTGTTCCAGAGTTTCCTATAAATGTCTGTTGATTATGAAGGGCATGAAAGGCACTTGACTTCACACCGTTGTTCATGTAGCCACTCTTTAGCAGAACATGAGAGCATCGACAGGGTCCATAATGCTTCCTTGGCTTTGGCATGCGAAGCAATCATTGCGCTTAATGACTCGCACAAGTAATCATTATGGAAACCTCAACATGCTTAACAGCTAGCAATACCAAATAACTGCATTGCAAATGCAAAACCATCAGGATGGTGAAAGGTAAGAGCAAGGTTAAAATGACTCATTATTCCATATAGATTTGTTCCACTGCTCGGGGTCAAAGTATTAAGCTTCTTACAGTAGGTTATGAGTCATTGTACAAAGCCTTAGGATACCAATAATTTCTGAATGGCAATATACTGTGAAAAATTCCTCACAGTAGCAAATTGATGTGCTCCTGGGCCTATCTTCATGTTTCTGTCACACACTTATGATGTATAATGTCTGAAGGAGAGATTAAACGTTTTGTCATAGAGAATACGGCTCAAATATAATCATGCGTATGAATTACTGCAATTGCAGTACTGTCGAGAATCTTTAGATACATAACCTGAAATGCTTGAGGGATTAGAAGGTAACAACGGCTTCATTTTGATGGTTTAATTTCAACCTCCATGTGAGAATTCCCATGGATTGAACACAATAGACGGTGCATCTGGAATGCAGTCTAGTCTACAGAGTGGCAGATTAGTTGCCTCAGACTGACTTTTTGACCCCAGTGTCTGGGAATTGCGTCCTCCGATGGTAGTGGGAGGCAGAACATACACTTTTGAAAACCAGAAATCTGATCAGACGGTGCCTGTGATGTCTGAGTCAATGGAGTAACATGACTCCACCCCTCCTGCTCCACCCATCCTCGTCTGGCAGTCTTTGCACTTGAACATGGCTCAGTCTGGTTCCAGACAAGGGTCTGTCTGGGATGGTGTCTATTAAGAGGCTTTTGAGGGCGTATCTCCCCTTGTGCATCCTATGTGGTGCTGTCATGCTGAAGCGAGTCTCTGGGAACCCCAGAATGGTTCCCAGGGGCCTCACGTGTTCTTTGGTTCTCAGAGCTGCATGCAGAGATATGAATATGCATGCTTTGATAAATGGAGTCTGGCTGAGTTGTGATTGTGAATTAGCTGTTCTGCTTTATGTCCTGGAAAGTTAGTATGTAGAGGCCCCATTGACCATTCTCAGGACCCTGATTTCAATGCAAGAGACTGTCTGGGGTTGTGTTATCAAAAATATTTTGATATGTATCGATACAGAAATATCTGAAACGGTTCCAGTACTCCTTTTCTGCAGTAGTGATATACTGATACCAGCTGCGCATTTTCACTCTCTCTTCTTTCTTATGGTGAAGAAAGAAGAGCCTCCTGCCTCCTCGTTTAATTCGCTCAGGTTGAATAGTGCTTGTATTGCACATAATTTTACTTGTTTTGAGCTCACACTAAAAGCGCTTGCACCACTGATCTATGTAAGTGGCGCTCTCATAAAGCCGCCTCTCAAACAGCCCGCGAGTACCAAATTGAGTTCTTTTTCGTGGCTTATTGCGGTCAAATACAGACAAAATTATGTCAAAACTCCCGTCTTAACGAGTATTTACAGTCAGTTTGGGAATGTAAATAGTTGAGAGAAAGCACATGTAACAGTATATTGGATTCGCGTAGTCTCTTAAAGTGACAGCAGCCTAATAAACCTGCTGCTGTCTGTCATGTTAATCAAAGAACAAAAGACTAAGGGTACATTTACACGACAACAATACGCTTAAAACTGAGAAGTTTTCACGTACAGACGACACCATTGTCAAAACGATCCCCACACATACAATCTGTGAAAACGACTAAAAATGCTGTATTCTGCTGGCAGGCCATTAGATGGTGATGAAACACTTTAGACTGAACATGTATGTATGTGCATGACAATCGTTTTCACAGATTCGCGTTTTAGTTGTTTACACGGAGACCGTTTTCGAAACTTGCACTTTGAAACCTGTTTTCAGGCCACCAAAACACTGTTGTCGTGTAAATGAATGGCCATTTTTTCCATTTTTAGTTGAAAACAGTGGGGTGTAAACAGCCCCTAAGAGAAAATCACTTGCTGCTCTTAACTGAAAAAAATGTTTACAATAATAATAACTATCCAGTGTTATTTTACATTTGATAACTTTCATTTCTGTAGTATTTCTTACCTACTACTTTTATGTTTATTTAATTTGTCTCTTTATTCTATTGTATTTATTTGTGCTACCTTTTGCAATTAGTTTATTTGCTCTTATTTTTATTTTTTTAGTAAATTTAGTTCAACGGTTCAAATAAAGCCTCACTGTGCTCTGTGTAAGCTATTGCAACAAAATTATCAAAACATTATGAAATAATAAGAAATTATCTGTATGGCGGTATATATTGCAGTTTTCCCCATGGTATCGAATATTGATATTTTTTAAGGTATCATATCAAAGTTGAAAATTCCAGTATCGTGACAACACTAGTCACTGGACTCTTCTTGCAGAAGATATTGTCTCTTTTTACCTGGGAGGGTTTATGTTAATTAATTAAGTAGGTTGCCAGTGACAGCTAGAAAACAGCATATTCCAATATTACCCTTTCAAATTCATGGCATACAGACACATTTGAGAAGAAATCAAGAAATATGGGCATATCGAAACCTTAAAATACTGCTGTGCCCCAGTAAAAAACTGATCCTTGCCTGTCAATGGAGATCACCATATTATGACCTGAGAATCATTTTTTCTGATAATATTTCACCAATCATGTCAGATTCGCAAGTGAATCACTTTTGATCTAATCGGTCAAACAGCTTTACAAAAAGGTCTGAAATTGTTTGTGATTCAGTTTGATTCATTCAGACCGTTCATTCACACACTGAATTGTTTTCAACTGTTTCTCACATCGAAATAGTATCAGGATGCTTTATAAAACAAAAACAAAATAAAAAGAGCGTTCACTCTAAAAAATGCTGGGTTAAAAACAACCCAAGTTGGGTTAAAAATGGACAAACCCAGCGATTGGGTTGTTTTGACCCAGCTGTTGGGTTGAATCTTAAACCCAACCTGCTGGGTAGATTTATTTAACTCAACTAATGTTTAAAAATTACTTTATTGATCACTTAAAATGAACCCAAAATAGGTTGGAAATTAACATTTATTAATATGTTTAGTTAATAATAATTAAATAATGTATTAAATTGCTTTTTAATGAATGTTCACCTTTTGATATTATTGTTGCCTCTAGTAATTATGTGTCTGATTTTTAATTTCCAACATATTTGGGGTTCATTTTAAGCCAGCCATATAGTCATTTTGAAACAATAGTTAGGTTAAATAAAACTACCCAACAGGTTGGGTCAAACATTTAACCCAACCACTGGGTTAAAAGTGTTGGATGAGATGGATATTTACCTTTACAAACCCATTTTTGGACACAAAACTTGGCAGTGACTTCTATCTTTTGCAGCTATGAGTCTTTATTGCACATGCAGCTTGTCAATGACTCTACTGCAGGTGAAGACAATTTATATCCCATATCCATAACAGTACATACAGTCTCAAACTACAGGTCACTTTTTTTTTTGATAGAGGCATGTGCCCCGAAGGCTAGAAACGCTCTAGAAGTGTGGAAATCAGCCAAAGAGCAATCAGGGAAATCGGCCCTGCCCATATTCAGCCCACTGCATTCAAAGCAACGTTTTGTTCCATGATGGTACCACCCAGTAAGTCTGGGGTCCCCTTCACAAGGAATCGGGTCCCACATGAGGTATGCAACCGACCTGTCATTCAGCAGCCATCAGGAGAAAAAGAGATGTTTCAGCCAAGACAACAATGCTGCCAGACGGCATAGCGTGCACTCCTCCACTTTCTGCCCTGCCTAGCAACCACTGTCCAGTGACAGAGAGGCTTCATCCTTAACAACAAGAGCACAGAGATGGAGAGGCCTTATACCTTAGCAACAAGGCCCCTGCAACTGAGAAGGCCGCTTCTCTAAGTGTGACTGAAAAGACGTCCCTCTCCCCGTGTCCCCCACCTCTCTTTCGGGTGTGAAGTTCATCTGATGGCTCTGAAAAGCGGACCCTCCCCCTCTCAGACACTTGTCAGATGGAGAAAAGAAAGGGGCAGATACTTGGTGGATAAGATCATGACTAATCTGTTGTTTTTTGCTTCCAAGATCCGACAGGGCCTCTAAAAAAAAAAAAAAAAACTCACAAGGGCTGCTGGCAGCAGCGCATACAGATGACGCTGGGACTCCTCTCTGGATCAGGGGTGGGAATGAGGGTACAAGGGGCTACCAAGCCTTTATTTGGGTGGGAAACAACTTTATGACGAGGTGCAACTTTTTCCCCTGCATTTTAAAATATTTGAGGTTCATTATATATTCCATTATATATTAAATGTACCTTTATGGATATTTAATTTGTGACTTCACACATTTTATTATACTGTATGTAAATTTTTGCAGGTTTTTCAAAGCAATTACTTTTATTAAGTATGGATGCAGTAAATTGGTCAAAAGTCGCAATAAAATCTTTTATACTGTTACAAAAAATCTTCTGAACTTTCTATTCATCAAAGAATCCTGAAAATGAATAATAGTTTCCCAAAAATAAGAAGCAGCACAAATGAATTCAGCATATTAGAGTGATTGCTGAAGGATCCTGCGACACTGAAGCCTGGAGTAATGATGCTGAAAATTCAGCTTTGATCACAGGAATAACTACATTTTAATACACAGTAGTGGCCAAATGTGATGTCCGGAAGGGTTTTTAAAGACCCTAAAAGTTTGATAGAGTGAACAAAATATGAGAAAAACATTTTTAAATATTTTAAATATGAGGGAAGAACAAAACACTAAACTTGGTTAAGTTGCTTATCTGACAAAATTATTTGGCAAGCTACAGGTTTTATTTTACTGTGCACAAAATACATAAAAACTATGAGCTCAAAGGAAAAAGCATACATTGACTACAATAAAATCAATATTAATAATTTTTGGTTGGTTCTCTCTTGTTTTGCATAATTTCTTTGTATGATTTCTTTGTAAAATTGTGCAATTTAGCATGTTTCTTTGTGTTCTCACAAATAAACAATTGACTCGAAGCACAGCTACGTAATATGATCAAAAAATCTTTTCACATTTTAAATAATATTTAAATAAAGAGTGAAGATGTCAGTTTTGCTAGGCCGAAAATTACTTTTGGCCACTACTGTATATTCAAATATAAACATTTTAAATAATATAATATTTCACAATATTGCTGCATTTTAATCAAATAAATGGAATACTGGTGAGCATAAGGGACATTTTTAAGCATTTTTATTTATTTCAATGAAACAAATGACTATATTTTAATTCAATAATGTTTTTTATTTAATATTTTGTATTTTAGGGGATTTTATGGTATTAACTTATATTTATGCTGTAGTTATAATCCATTTATTCACTTTTTGATCATAGACCTGAAAATGAAATTTCCAAATTAAACAACATTTTTTAATGCTTTAAAGCACAGACTTAATTTTGGTATCTTTTCAAAGACGACACATGGCAAATTATTGTGAAAAAAAGTTACAGTGAAAATAAAATTTTACATTTATTGTGAAAAATGCATAAAAATACTATTATCAATCGATATATCGCCCAGCCCTAAGAAAGTAAATATTATAAGTATTAGTTATCTGTGAGCCACACAAAAGCTGCTTTAAAATATCTTTCAGCTTTCTTCACTTCACAGATGCACATCACCTCAGATCTAAAAATCAGAGCCGATCCAAAAAAACAACGAGACATTTCCTGTGAAGAACCCTGAAGACGCTATGCAAAGGATTTAGATACTAAATTAATCTGTCTGATAAATACATACCTGTATTTGACTGAATGCTGTTTGAATTTAGTGGAAGCTGTGACTCTTCCTTTAAATCTTTTTCTTCAGAAAAATCCTGTGAAGTGTTTGTGAACAATCAAAGTTGAAAGAAAATCTAGGCCTATTAGAAAACTAAATACCATGCCATTACATGGTACTTTGATATATAGCATGGTATTGCATGATTACCGTTGGATGTGAAGTGAAGCTATTATCTGTATCTGAAGGGATAACAAAAATATTAACTTTTGGAATTCATCTAAAAGTTGGTCAAACTCAACCCATTTTTGTTAAATATTAATTAGAAGTATTTGTTTCACACCATTCAGATACTGCAATATTCTCCACAACCCAGAGCACATGTCAGTCAATAAGAAACTTTACATAAGAAACTTGCAAAAATGCAGGTAATGACTAGGTGCCTCCTTTGCACATCACCTTAAACACACGTTAAACACCAGCAGATGGTGGAACAGAGGGAGAGAGGTGTTTCCTTTGCTCAAGTGCTTTTGTGTGACAGCTTGCCCTGTAAGTGCATCCCTACTTCAGAGCTCTCTGCTTTTCTTCTTCTTGGTCAGGTAGCAAGCCTTTTTCCATGTCCACTGAAGGAAAATAATGTGTCCCTGTCTGTGTCACTCAACAGAGGAATCGATCAAAGGAGCCAATCAGTTTATTCCAACCAATTAGTCCCCTTTTTGCCCTGAGCATTGGCTTAAAGGAGCCGGCCATAATCATCGGTTCCACCTCCTAATTAGTTGTAATTCTAGTGCTGACATGGCTTAAGATCCTCATTTAGAGGGCTTGTCACTCTGGGGGTGGGAACGTAGCACGGGGAACAGGAAAGGCTACCGTCTCTTTAAACACGGCAGATGTGTTCGTCTATTGATTGCATCCCTCCTCCTCCATATTGAGCAGTGTACAGCTGATAGGAGAGCTGGGAAAAGGAGGATTGGCCAAATAAAAAAAGGTGAGATGAGTGGGTTAATAAAGAGATCCACAAGGCCTATTCAGACCATGGACAATAACTATAACAATAAAGTTTTAAAAATAGTCCACACTGCAACTCTAAAGGCCCGTTCGCACCAAGAATGATAATTTGGCATCCACAGCAGTGGACAATAATGTTCTGTTTATTATAGACAGTTTCAACGGTAACAACCATAAACATTTTGTGACCCACACTTAAAGGAACACTCCACTTTTTTGGAAAATAGGCTCATTTTCCAACTCCCCTATAGAGTTAAACAGTTGAGTTTTATCGTTTTCGAATCCATTCAGCCGATCTCCGGGTCTGGTGGAACCACTTAGCTTAGCATAGTTCATTGAATCTGATTAGACCGTTAGCATCTCGCTCAAAAATGACCAAAGAGTTTCAATATTTTTCCTATTTACAACTTGACTCATCTGAGATACCTTCACCTTCAGATTTTTGATGTGCTTTCCATTCTGTGACAGTAAACAGTAGGAGCTTAAGAATAAAGATGGCGCTTGAAAGACGCGTTTGCCAATCACGTCGAAGCGCTATAACATTTGCAGCCAATCAGAGAGCGCCATTCTCAAAATTTTCTTGACATTTTCGACATTTGACCAATCAGAGTAGACAGAAATGTTGATTGCGCGTTTACGCTTATCACCGCTAGGTGGATTCAGGAAGCTAGCCAGATGAGCCAAAAGGGGAGTGTCAGAGGTCAAAAAAGTTCAGTAGACGAGCATCACTGCTACGGAGGTCAGCATCATATTTATATCAAAGTATATTTTATATAAAACACATATTACGGAAAACGGGTAAGAACGCATAATTTAATTGCATATTTGAATATGTTGTGTTGTGGCTTATTTTTAAGAAATCATTTTGTTTTTTTGTTCAAAACGGTTTAACCTAAGGCCAAAAAAAAAAAAAAAAAATGTCTGGCAAAAAATCCCATAAAGCCATGTCGGACGCTAAATGGATTTCACGTCACAGAAGTTTGGCCATCAAATGAAGGAAACAGGCCAGCTCCTAGACAGAAAAAGTGGCATGACATATATCAAAAGGTGAGTGTATACTTTTGTTATTTATGCATGATAGAATATTTCCAAATAATCTACAGATGCTTTCAAGTAGGTAGCATTTGTCATCCAATTTGTGAATCGTTCTGTCGAATCTTTTCAAATCAGCACGAACGATTTGTGTTTGGCAAATGGTTCAATTAACCCTTTTAAAACTCGACCCCGGCAGGACTCGAACCTGCAATCTTCTGATTCGAAGTCAGACGCCTTATCCATTAGGCCACGAGGCCGATGTGTTCCAGTAGGTAGCATTTGTCATCCGATTTGTGAACCGTTCTGTCGAATCTTTTCATTTCGAACCTGCAATCTTCTGATCCGGAGCGCCAGCTGCCGAAGGATAGTCCGACAATATGGGGCAGATGTTGAACAATGTTGAACTTCGGATGTCATTTCTATCGAGAAATTACTATTGCAGTAATTAAATATTTTAGTTCTCACCAAAGCTCACTCTATTTAGCTATAGATCATTAAACATAAGCAATCCTATCGATTTACGATGGATACAATTATTTACTGCCCTACGTTTTCTTGTTTGAGAAGCCATTTCTCTCGGATATGTGTCACGAGAAAAGACAATTGCAACTTTTATTTCATGCCGACTTTAACAGGAATGATACCATTGAAATCACTTTCAAAGTGTTTTTTTTTTTTTTTCAGATGATAAGGGTAAAAACATTGACAGCCAATCAGAATCCATCCTGCTTTAAAGAGCTTGAGCATTTAAAGTGGTAGACAACAAAACTGCAGAGCGTGATTATAATAAACAACTCACCTCATCGTGCATTGGTGAGGAGGTGATATAATAATCGTTCTTAGTGTAAAAGGGCCTATTGTTTTGTAACGTAAAGGGTTAGTTCACCCCAAAATGAAAATTATGTCATTTATTACTCACCCTCATGCCGTTCCACACCTGTAAGGCCTTCGTTAATCTTCGGAACACAAATTAAGATATTTTTGTTGAAATCCAATGGAGACCTGCATAGCCAGCAATGACATTTCCTCTCTCAAGATCCATTAATGTACTAAAAACATATTTAAATCAGTTAATGTGAGTACAGTGGTTCAATATTAATATTATAAAGTGATGAGAATATTTTTGGTGCACCAAAAAAAACAAAACGACTTCTATAGTGATGGCCGATTTCAAAACACTGCTTCAGGAAGCTTCAGAGCGTAAAGAATCAGGGTATTGAATCATGATTTTCGTGTGTCAAACGGCCAAACTGCTGAAATCACGTGACTCCGAACTGCTGATTCGATACAAAAGATTCATAACGCTCTGAAGCTTCATGAAGCAGTGTTTTGAAATCGTCCATCACTATATAAGTCGGTATTTAGCTTTATAATATTAATATTGAACCACTGTACTCACATGAACTGATTAAGGCTGCAGTGGTTACTGCAGGGCTTAATGCTCGATTTTTTTGCAAGGCCGTTCACATTTTCAATTAAATGCAACCTTTTGTGATCTCCTGTGTGAACGTGAAATGACCCAAAAGTGACCCGCATGCGCAGAAGAGTACACAACGGTCAACGACGTCACTCGTCGTTTGTTCCAGGCTTTAACCTCCTTGTATTTGGCTCGGAGGCTTTTTATTTTTCGCTGGCATTGGAGCCAGGATCGTCTGTAACCACGCTCGGCCATTTCGCTGGAAATGTTTTCGTAAACCGCCCGCTTCCGATAAGAGCCCTCGAGTTTGGCCTGAATAGAGCTGTCACCCCAAATATTAATTAAATCTGTGACCTCGCTTCCCTTCCATTGACTGGTCTCAGCAGCATCGTCCGCCATGGTTGTTGTTTATCTTCTCGTTCCCGCCTACTTCAACGCACAATTATGACATTTGTAGCGTATCAATGACGTACGGGTCGGATACATGTGGTCTGGATGTTCAGACGGAGGTCGCATTTGAAAAGATCGGATACGTATCGGATTCAGGACCACATACCCAAGTGGCCTGGGTCACATTTGAAAAGATCGGATCTGTGTCGTTCAGACTGTCATGAAAAGATCAGATACAGGTCGCATAGGGGCAAAAAAATCGGAATTGGGTCGTTTCAGCCTGCAGTGTGAACGTAGCCTAAAACATGTTTTTAGTACATTAATGGATCTTGAGAGAGGAAATATCATTGCTGACTATGCAGGCCTCACTTGGATTTCAACAAAAATATCTTAATTTGTGTTCTGAAGATTAACAAAGGTCTTACAGGTGTGGAACGACATGAGGGTGAGTAATAAATGACAGAATTTTCATTTTTGGTCAACTAACCCTTTAAAGAAAACTGTCTTCATTATTCTGCAGCCTAATTTCAAATTTAAAAGCTATCTTTTTGCAACATAATCCTGAAATATATTTTTCTCATCCAGCATCCCAACAATCAAGCACAGAGAGTGACTGAAAATGCAAATAATGTTTTGAAAAGAACTGCCATTATATGGACTATGGCTCCATCCTTCCCACGTCCATTCACACTTTTCCCAATGCAGGTGGATCCTCTAATTAGAAGTACATTTTAGTTTGAGCTGCTCGTGCTCCATCTTTATTGTCCCACCACCACTGACAATTTAATTCCCGACTCTTTGCCTCTTGTATCTGAATCAAAGAGCTGGACTGCTATGCATTGCCGTAAATGGACTCCTATATTTATTGTCCATGGGGTCATATTCTCTCAAACCTGACCCTTTGACCCATGCGAATGGATTCATGGCGCACTGAAAAAGCCTGATTCAGTTTTAACAAGGCATAATGCTCTTGGTGGTAGAAACCAATGAATACGTATAAAGGAACAGCCGACATGAGAAGCAGTTTGGGAAGACCAGCACACGAGAGAAGGAAGGTCCTCTAACAAGGGAACAAATAATGAGGATTAGCATGACAAGCAGGGCAGGGATTGAGGGCCTATGATGCTGTATATGAACTTTTCTCTATATGCACTTAAGGAAACCAAGACTAAGAAAGGACTGATTTACACTCACATGCTTTATTTTAACAAGAAAAATTAAGCTTAATTTCACATTAGAAATGGTACAACAGTTGCCCACTTATCAGCTTTGATTTGATCCTGGAATTGATAAGATTACAGACCAAACTGAAATGCGAAAATAACGGACAGAGGCAAACTCATTTACTAGTGAGTTTTGTATAAAGGAAAGAAAGGAAGGATGGATGCATGCATGATAAGCAACGATAAAAATAGAAAAAAAAATTTTTTTTATTTATTTTAAATTTCAACAAAACATTATTTTAGTCCTCACAGACAATTTTTCATAATAAATAAAAATATACATAAGCAAAAAAGGTGTTGGATGAAGCCTTTGCCTGTTATGCCTACCCTTTGTACATATTTAGTAAGTATCACTCTTCTCAATAGATTTGATAATTGCATTAATTTTAGTTTCATATGTTTTTTGAAAAACCTTTATTTTCAGCAAAACATAATCTAAAATGGCCAAGTAAATTTGGTCAAATTTAACACTGTAAAAATGCTGGGTTAAAAACAATCTAAGTTGTGTTGAAAATGGACAAACCCAGCGGTTGGGTTAAATTTTTGCCCAACATGCTGGACAGTTTTATTTAACCCAACTATTGTTTAAAATTAATATATGGCTGGCTTAAAATGAACCCAAAATCAGACACATAATTACTAGAGGCAACAATAATAATCAAAAGGTGAACATTTATTAATAAGCAATTTAATAAATGTTTATTGTTTAATTATTATTCATTAAATTTATTAATAAATGTTCATATATTAAACATATTAATTTTTTAACATACTTTGGGTTCATTTTAAGTAAGCAATACAGTCATTTTTAAACAATAGTTGGGTTAAATAAAACTACCCAGCACATTGGGCATTGTCCATTTTCAACCCAACTTGGGTTGCTTGTAACCCAGCAATTTTTAGATACTGACAAATAAATATCTTTATTTCATGAATAAGGAATACCACTGTGTTTTGGGGGTTATACACACTTAAAAATGCTGGGTTAAAAACATCCCAAGTTGGGTAGAAAATGGATAAACCCAGTGGTTGGGTTAAATGTTTGCCCAACCTGCTGGGTAGTTTTATTTAACCCAACTACTGATTAAAAATGACTATATGGCTGGCTTAAAATGAATCCAAAATAGGTGAGAAATTAAAAATCAGACACATAATTACTAGAGGCAACAGTAATAATCAAAAGGTGTACATTTATTAATAAGCAATTTGATAAATGTTTATTGTTTATTATTAATTATCTTATTAATAAATGTTCATTTATTAAACATATTAATAAATGTTAATTTCCAGCATATTTTGGGTTCATTTTAAGTAAGCAATACAGTAATTTTTATACAACAGTTGAGTTAAATAAAACTACCCAGCACGTTGGGTAAACATTTAACCCAACCACTGGGTTAAAACAACCCAACTGCTGGTTTTGTCCATTTTCAACCCAACTTGGGTTGTTTTTAACCCAGCATTTCTTTGAGTGTAATTAAACAATAAACATTTATTAAATTGCTTATTAATGTTCACCTTTTGATTATTATTGTTGCCTCTAGTAATTATGTGTCTGATTTTTAATTTCCAACCTTTGGTCCATTTTAAGCCAGACATATAGTCATTTTTAAACAACAGTTGCGTTAAAATAAAACTAGCATGTTGGGCAAACATTTAACCCAACCGCTGGGTTTGTCCATTTTCAACCCAACTTGGGTTGCTTGTAACCCAGCAATTTTTATATATTGACAAATAAATATCTTTTTTCATGAAAAAGGAATACCACTGTGTTTTGGGGGTTATACACACTTAAAAATGCTGGGTTAAAAACAACCCAAGTTGGGTTGAAAATGGATAAACCCAGTGGTTGGGTTAAATGTTTGCCCAACCTGCTGGGTAGTTTTATTTAACCCAACTATTGTTTAAAAATGACTGTATTTCTTGTTTAAAATGAACCCAAAATATTTTGGAAATCAAACATGTATTAAGTGTAATGAATAATAATTAAACAATAAACATTTATTAAACTGCTTATTAATAAATGTTCACCTTTTGATTATTATTGTTGCCTCTAGTAATTATGTCTGATTTTTAATTTCCAACCTTTGGTCCATTTTAAGCCATATAGTCATTTTTAAACAACAGTTGCATTAAAATAAAACTGTCTAGCACGTTAGGCAAACATTTAACCCAAACGCTGGGTTTATCCATTTTCAACCCAACTTGGGTTGTTTTTAACCCAGCATTCTTTAGTGTACCATCTGACAACCTGAAATCTAAAAATGCCATAAAAATATCAAATCATTACTGATCTCGACACACAGGCTGCATCTAAAATCGTGTACTCTCTTGAGTAGGTACTTATTTTTACATTGCAAGCATTATAAAAGTATGTTCTATATAGTATGAATGCATGTAGTATGAACGTAATCCGGATGTACTACATCCGCCATGCTGTCTTTATCATGTGACCTACCAGCGTCAGTTGCGTCGCTTCACCTCCATTCACAAATCCTCTCCCGTGGACTCATGGGGTAGTAAAGTGTCCCTCGTATATATGTGCACTTCAGGATCTCTGAAGTGTGCATAGTAGGTCATCCGGGTAACTTACTGTGAATTCAGACATACTTCTTTTGTCACATACTGTACAATAGGGAAGTATGCGATTTCAGAAACTCAGTTTAACCCTTAAACAGGACCTTCATCTTTGCGACCCAAGCAAAATGAAGCGTTTTCCCCCAACCACGAGTAACGAAGGATTCAGTGACAGATTCTGGGTAAAAAGGTCTGTCGACACAGATGTACCAATCAGCCCTTAAGAGTGATATAATTATCAGGTCAGGAGGGGAAAGACTGCTGAATGAAAGACGCCACCTTTCCTCCAGCCCCCCCCACTCACTGCCCACCATTATACCCAAGCAACAACAGGCCAATTTGTCCATGAGGCCCTTGTACCCACACTCCCTGCCGAGTTATTTAGCTCCTCTCCTGCTCTTCAATGGCAGGTACTGATTAGAGGGGCTGCAATCTCCCTCCCTGTTCCCTTTAAAAAAAGAGAAAGAAAAACTAGCCCCCTTCATCCTGGCAATCTTTAATCTGATTACAGGCTTTCTACAGCTTTTCAGACAAGACCGGCCATGTAGGACAATGGCAGGCCAAGTGGTTCCACACACAGCCTCTGAGCTATGTGATCCAAGTGTGGATCTCTGGGCGCTCTAACTCCACTGGCAGTTCTTTTCAGAGTAAACTAAGGCTGGGTCGGCCCACCTGCCCGCTCCCCTTCACACAGGGGATTAACGAGAACATCTCTGTTACAGGAGCGACACCCTCCCCTCCTCAGACCCTGACCCCCCCTCGTCCCCTGCAGACTTGTTTGATTAGAGAGGAGAAGAGATTTGACCCCGGCTCTCTTGCTTTCAGCCGCTCTGCTCGCTGCGGCGCTAGATCCTGAACTCCGGGCCCCGCCTCCCTTTTCTACATCCCCATGGGAAAGCCGCCTGGAATCAGTGGACGTGCCGGCGTGCTCCGCTGCCATCCGCCTCGTTTATACCTTGTAATCCCTCAAACCTGAGTGAGCTGTTGTGTATCTGCCCGGACATTTTTTTTTTTTACTTGTTTGACTTCAGTAATGCTTAAAAAAAAAATTACTGCATAACATTTTGATGGTGGGGTTTTTGTAAAAAATGTGGGAAAAAAATGGGAAAAATTAGGTGATGTGTCAAACTGCATAGAAAAATACTATCAAAAAAAGAAAGAAAAAACTGTGCACAACTAAGCAGAAAAAAGAAGCATACTAAAGTGTACGCTCACAAAAAAAAAAAAAATGCTGGGTTAAAAACAACCCAAGTTGGGTTGAAAACGGACAAACCCAGCAGTTGGGTTAAATGTTTGCCCAACCTGCTGGGAAGTTTTATTTAACCCAACTATTGATTAAAAATTACTATACATCTGGCTTAAAATTAACCCAAAATATTTTGGAAATTAAAAAACAGACA
This sequence comes from Chanodichthys erythropterus, assembly GCF_024489055.1. Taxonomy (NCBI): domain Eukaryota; kingdom Metazoa; phylum Chordata; class Actinopteri; order Cypriniformes; family Xenocyprididae; genus Chanodichthys; species Chanodichthys erythropterus. Next base: position 6,324,110 of record NC_090231.1, on the reverse strand, counting down.
CAATTATAGAGGCAACAGTAATAATCAAAAGGTGAACATTTATTAATAAGCAAACTATACACTCTAAAAAAAATGCTGGGTTAAAAACAATTCAAGTTGGGTTGAAAATGGACAAACCCAAAGGTTGGGTTAAATGTTTGACCCAACCTGCTGGGTAGTTTTAACTCAGCTGTTGTTTAAAAATTATTATTGCTTGCTTAAAATGAACCAAAATATGTTGGAAATTAACATTAATTTGTTTAATAAATGAACATTTATTAATAAGTGTAATGAATAATAATTAAACAATATACATGTATTAAATTGGTTATTAATTAATGTTCATCCTTTGATTATTATTGTTGCCTCTAGTAATTATGCGTCTGATTTTTAATTTCCAACATATTTTGGGTTCATTTTAATCCAACCATATAGTCATTTTGAAACAATAGTTGGGTTGAATAAAATTGCCCAGCACATTGAGCAAACATTTCACCCAACCGTTGGGTTAAAACAACCCAATTGCTGGGTTTGTCAGGATTAAATTTGGAAATACTTTTTGAAAATAATTCTTCTTACATTTTTGTGTATAGTATCCCTACTTTTGGCAATGAGCAAATAAGAATGAGATGTAAAAAAATTGTCACACTGGAAATGGAAGGTTGCATTGTGGGATACAGTGTGCTTTACTGCATATTTTGGGAAATATTGTGCTCAATAGCCTTTCTGGCCGCAAATTTAAACAGCACTTTTTCCATAGTAAATCCTGAAAAATAGAGATAGAATCCACAATTTATGTCAAAGTGAGTAGACAAATAATATCAAACAAACAAATACAAGCAAAAAAAAGTGTACAACAAAAGAAAAAAAGAAGCAAAGTTTCAGTGCTTGTAGCCAAGTATATTTGTACAAGCGTCGGCAGTCAGAACTTTAAGCCAAAATTAATTTGTCACACTGGAAAGGGAAGGTCAAATCGAGTACATTGCATTGTGGGATACAGTGTAAGCTGCACATTTTGTTAATGTTGTAGTATTTTATGCATAAAGAAAATGTACATATATTATTGTGCTCAATAATATACACTGCAGAAATAGTATTCTTCTTTTTGGCAGCAACATCAACCTGTTCTGCAGAGTATGAGTCAGGTGTCAGTAGCACTGATAATAGCACATCTATTAAATTCATGAACATGAAATCATGCACAAACTGAAGTCCTTCATAAAGACATGAAATCTCTCAATACCATCATCGGCGTCTTGCTGTGCTCATTCACAAAAGCAGCGTGTATTTGAAGTTCATTAAATGTCACGGTGATTGATCAGGAAATGACCCAATTGACCCCGTTTGACCCTCTACAAGGAGTCTATTTCCATGAGAATGGAGGAGTTTGGCCTGAGGGTGACCAGAAAACACGCTAACAGATGACCAGCAGCTCAATTAAAGAGCGTTTTGTTGTGATTTTGACAGATAACCGTTAATCACCGCGTGTCTCTAGTAGTTGTACCATTACACGGTATTAGTAGAATAAAACCAAAAGCAACTTTGAGGCATTTTTAATTTAATGAAACCTGAAATCTACTGTTTGACCTGCAGATATCACAACATGCAATAACAAAACAAATGAATTCATTAACAAGATTTTTTCGTTTAACAATACTCTTGCCATGTCACGACAACACGAACCAAACTCTTCCAGTCTCAGCTTCAACTATAGTGTTTGAGGGTCAAAGTTGACGTATGAAGACTATAAGCTGGCATTATGCCAATTTGTTACATTGTTGCATATGTTTGAAACAGGAAGTGAGACTGGAATTACTTGTTTCAGGCAGTTCAGAATCGATTCTTTCTTTTAAGGCGAGACACTACAGCCTTTCAATTTTAAGATTTTGGTCTTTTTGGCTTTCTAGTGGTAAGAAAACATCCAAAATCCACATTTAAGGATTTATTTTTTTGACACTTTTTCTATTTGTCTATAGATTTCAATTACAATACATATTTTTAAAGGCTGTTTTCTCAAAATGAGTTTTTACACTGAGCCATATATCTCCACTTCAGAAGCACCAAACTATAGTTTTATTCCTATCTATATTCTGAAGGGATTTGTTCATATATAACTTGCCAGATTTACAACATTTTATTTCAAATAAAAATTGAGAACATTTATTTTGTTATGGAGTGATAAAAAGAGATACCCAATGTAAAAACCTTTGACTCTAATATGTCAAAAAAAATGAAACAAGAATTCTGAACCTAACTTCATCCAATGTTCATATTTTTGTTTAAGAGTATGCAAATTAGTGCATTTTTAAGTAAATAATATGCATATTTAAACATAACATTTTAGAAAACTTGTAATGCAAAAAATGTTTGAAATTCTTATTGTAATCAATCCAGGGATGTATGTTGATAACTATTAGTTTTTTTTACCCTATTAACCTGCAGTGTTTCTCCTTAAGAGACAATAACTTTCAAGTCCTTTTACATTAACAAACAGCTACATTATACACTACATGAAAGGTAATATTTAAAAAAATCATAGTGGAGACACTTTAAAACACTCAAAAACAAGTAATTTTGTGAAGAAGGGAGATTTTAAGGGACGTTTAGCAGAAATATGCGTAATTGTCTATTTATATTTGAGAGAATTAAATCAACATTTTTTTTATTGTCGTTCGTAAAATGTGAATTAAACAAACATTTAACAAAGAACACCAAAGTCATTGAGCAGAAAGATTGTAATATTGCCTTTTTATTTTTTAACATTAGGCAAAGAATATGAAATAGCAAAGAATATAAAGCTTTATAATGACAAAATTAAAAGAAATTACTATTATCATTCATGGTGATATTGACTTCTCATTTAATCCTTAACAGTCTACATACAAGGAAGGAAACAATATCACATCACTGTACACTTGAAAATAACTAGATAAATAACTAACACAAGAACACATTCATCATATCAAAATTGTAATAGCCTAGTCAATTCATTAACACAGAAAACATGAACATTATTGTATAAAGTACAATAATTACTATTTCATTCTTTTCCAGAATGATTGAAACTTAATACAATTTAAGTTTAAAACTTGTTGTACAGGTGAATTATGAAATATGCATCAGTTTTAGAAATTATAAAACGTCGTGATTAAGTTAATTTGAGGACTCTCAAGCATAAAGACTTGAAATTGAACAAAGAGCTGACCCTTGTAGCCTTGCAGGCCAATACCTTGAAAAGATATTACAGAGACTAGATTCTCTTGAGCACAGACTTGGTCTGAACATTCCTTCTGTCTAATTTCCCCCTCCAATATGATGTGATCAGGTTCATCTTTTGTGCATTCCTTAATTCTTACATTAGCTCTGTTCCATAGAGAAGTTAGTATCTGACCTGAATGATGAAAAAATAAATGCATATATTTAGGACCTTAAAACAATTAATTCATTTAAAAAAAAAAAAAAAAACTTAAATAGTTATGTAACACATCATCTTGGTCATTTTGCATAAATATGGAGTTGATGTTTAATTAATTATTAATTTAATAATTCATAATCTAATTTATATCTTTACTGAAATGCTATACTACACAATTATCAGATCATCATGCGTTACAGTGATCAAATGCACTTAAAGCTGGAAATATATTATGTGGTGTGTACTGCCATCTAATGGTGATGTACTAGAATGCAGCAAGCACTTTTACAGCATAGTGACCCCATACTTCTACTATAAACAATTTCATAGTAACCAAATAAATTGTATGTTCTATATGTAACCCTGGACCACAAAACCATCATAAGTCGCACAGGTATATTTGTAGCAATAGCCAACAATACATTGTATGGGTCAAAATTATTGATTTTTCTTTTATGCCAAAAATCATTAGGATATTAAGTAAAGATCATGTTCCATGGAGATATTTTGTAAATTTCCTACCGTAAATATATCAAAAATGTATTTTTGTGAGTAGATATGCATTGCTAAGGACAACTTTAAAGTCGATTTTCTCTTTTGCACCCTTAGATTCCACATTTTCAAATATTTTGGCCAAATATTGTCCTATCATAGCAAACCATACATCAATGGAAAGCTTATTTATTCAGTTTTCAGATTATGTATAAATCTCAATTTCAAAAAAATGACCCTCATGACTGGTTTTGTGGTCCAGGGTCACATATATAGTGTATTATATAGTTACAGTATATTCTCAATAGATCAAGAGAATCTATACTTACATGCCAGGATTTTTGCCGACCATGTGGGAGTTGTACTCTAGAATGGGAGGGATGCTCTCCTCGTCTTCAGGCACCTGTAAAGAAGGATTTTTTTTCAAACTCAACCCAGACATAAAGAATTCACACTGGGAGAAACTGGGCTACTTGTCATTACATTCTCATTTGAGTTCCATAGTGCCACCTAGCTGTGAAACAAGTAAAAACAAATTCAAACTCACCTCCCAGTACACCTCATCATCAAAGCAGTTGTCATCTGATGGGTCTCCCCAGAATGGCAGTCTCAGGATGCAGCCTGTTTTTACATATACCAGTGTTATTATAGATAACTAAAACTAAAAACATCATTATTTTTTAATCATTAAAATAAACAATAACTGTAATTATACACACAAATATGTTCTTTTAATTATTAACATCTCAATGATACTAATATGACATATTTATATTACATCCTCATGCAGCTGCTAAATTTTATATTCTTACGTGTGGACGTGTTTTGTTTGTTTGTTTGTTTTGGATGCTCACCTACTATAATTCCACCTACAATCCCAAAAACGAGAGCAACACAGATACCAGCTGCCTGGAAGCCTCCTTGCGTGGCGGGTGTCCTGTTAGCATATTTCCCTTTAAAATCAAAGGTGTTTACCAACCTGTTGAAATAAATGGATTTGTATCAGCAACATACAAAGTTTTGATATTCAAAAATACAAGCAATATTTTATAATATTATTGATTTAACTGCACTGAGCTTGAACTGAATTAAGCAGGATAATGAAACTACCTTTCCAACATTTTCAGTTAATTGAATTGAATCTGAATTGCTGAAAAATGACACTATCGTCTTCTGTAGAGCTGCTTATTGCTGAACTTGTTTCAAAACTGATTAACTTTGCAACACTGACATGGGCTAAACGGGACCAGAGCCAATGATTTAGTCTGAAATATGAATTAAAAAATAAATAATAATGCCATTTTATTTGTCTTATCTTATTATTTATTATTATTATTTGTGTAGAGTGAGTAACGCTATTTGTTGTTAGAATGACAAAAAGTTAAATGACAAGTTACATTTTTAGGCTGCTATGCCTCAGCAGTCTAATGGTGCTCGTCAATGTCAAAATGATCGAGATGGCCAATCAAATCAAAGGAGGCGGGTCTTACTGTCATTGTCACAATGCAATGTGAGTTCGTGGAAAGATGTAAATATGAAAGTTAGACAACTGCTTTTAAACTACTCAACTTTTCTTGTGAAATTTCGCTGTTTTTAATTAAAAATGCGATCATTATTAATGTGGGCTAATTTATAAATGAATGTGACTAGGCATGCGTCACTCGCTCGTGTGCATCTCGTCATATCCATAAACAAAGAAAAGTTGCTCCGGCTACTTTGACACATGTCTGAGGCATAAGTTAGTTTTTTATTATTATTTTTTTTTTAGTTTTTTGCTTATTAATCTCATTAACTTTAACTCTGTTTTAGTGTTATTTTAACATTATTTAGAGAGGGACCATATGTACTCTGGAGATTTTGCTGTCTATAAGAAAGAACCATATTCATCTGCACAGAGCTGAAGAAGCACAACCAAAACAATTTTCTTCTGCAAAATGCATGCAGTTTTGTGTTTTAACTGCTAGACAGTGTACCTTAAATCAACTTTTCATGAATTAATAGTTGTATACTAACATAACTAAACAGTCACACTCACCCTTCATGTCCATAGACACTCTCGCTGGCAGCAGCCGCTGTGATGGCACCTACAACTCCTCCGAGGAGCCCGGGCATGGCATGCAGGTTGTGGATGCCACAGGTGTCTTGAATCTTCAGGTACTTCTCCATGAAGGGCTGCACAGGGGGAAAAAATAGGTATAAATGAATCGGTTTTCACAGCGCAAATGACGCTCGAATCTGCTCTTCTGTCACACTCACAGTGAGCACCAGGTAGCCGAACGTGGACAGTATCCCACAGAAGAAACCCACGATGAGCGAACCGTAGGGTGTGATCATGAACTCGGCCGCTGAGCCCATGGCCACGCCCCCAGCCAGTGTTGCATTCTGGATATGCACCTAAGTTGCACAAAACAGGTGCAATGTTACAAATCACAGATTAGATGCTGCAGACATCATTGGGATATAATGAAGTGCTGTAATTTACCATGTCCAGTTTTCCCTTCTTGGCAGAAAGGCTGGATATGGCAAATGTAGTAAGTACAGAGGACGCCAGAGCAAGGTAGGTGTTTATGGCCGCCCGGTGTTGACCATCTCCATGATCTGAGATGGCGGAGTTGAAACTGGGCCAGAACATCCAGAGGAAGAGGGTCCCTGGAAGAGGAAACATTTTCAGATAAAGGACTGGGTTTTTTTGTAAAAGGCTCATGTAAGATCTTATCAAGTGTATGTACTGTGTGTAACATACCGATCATAGCAAACACATCAGAGTTGTAGACAGAGCTGCCCAGATGCTTGCTTTGGTCTAGCTTCGGTCGATACAGAATCCATGATATTGTCAGACCGAAGTAGCCTCCAAAAGTGTGGATGACCATGGATCCACCAGAATCACGAACCTGTGAAATGCAAGAACAATTTGTTAAAATCACTTTGATTTAGGAGGACATTTTCAGAATGATGAACTTAAGGGTTATCATCAAGGCGAACCCAAACACAAAAGAAGATATTTTCCGTAGTATTTTCGAGTATTTTAGTATATTCGATGGGGTCCAATCAGCTGTTTGGTTACTGAAAGTTTTGAGAAGAAGTTCGTACAGGTTTGGAACAACTTGAGGGTGAGTAAATGGTGACAGAATTTTTGGGTGAACGGTCTCTTTAAGTAAAATAAAGCGGAAATAAATTGTCGTTTGACTGTATGTTTATCAATGTTAAAAACAGTTGCTGCTTCATATTTGAATGGTATCAGACACAATTTTGTATGGTTTCATATTTAATCTTAGTTTTAAATGACATTAATTATCCTAATAACAAAATTATTAAAAATGTAACAATGAAAAGTATAACAATAAAAGCTATAATAAATATAGCTGCAAGCAGCAATTACGGGGCCAAGCACAAAAACGGCACAATAAGCCAGCCAACATGGCCGGGAACATCAGACCAACTGCAACTATGAGCAATTAAAGACCTATTAAGATCATTTTAGGAAAAAGAGCTGAAAAATGATCAAAAATGAGGATTTACTGGTTCATCACTTTCCACCAATAGGTGGCGCTGTGACCATATTCATGTGGTATGGTCAGAGTGAGTTGACAATGACAACAGCAAAGTTTGGTGTCAATATGTCAAAGCATTGCAGAGGTGCAGCTTCAAGAGTCGTTTTTGCATCATGCCTCAAATTCGTTGCTCCGGTATACGAAAACTGTTTGATGTATCGACTTGAAATCTATAACTTTTTGTCGGCATGGTCTGAAGATGATGCGATTCGATTTTGGTGAAAAACGGAGCTGCGGTCTCGGAGGAGTTTGAAAAAGTAGGTTTTTAAAGAAAAACAATATGGCGGACAGGAAGTTCAGCCGACTATGGCAAATTTGATATCTATGTTCTCGGCATGACCCAAGGAATCATTACAATTGGTCAATATAGTCAAAAGTTATTAGCATTTTTGTAAATTTTGTTATAACTTTTGACCACAAGGTGGCGCTGTGCCAAAACTTTTTGAGTATTGTCAGGGCATGTGTAAATATTGTTATAATTCACACAAAATTGTTCATGTACGTTTTATGATACCTGATCTAGGAGTGCGCTTCTCCTTTAGGTGATGCGAGGTCACACTATGACCTAATTTCCTGTCCTGTCTCCTCCTCTTCCCTTTTGAAATTTGATTCGATGGAAGAGAGTGTTATAAGGGCCATGCGATCTGAGGCTGCTTATGTCTCTGTTAAACAGTAAAACGATCCAGTGAATCAGCTGCCTGCTGTCCCGTGTCTGTTTCTGCATCCACACAACGTAACACAACGCAGACCAAGTTTTAACACCCGGTGTCGCTGGCCGCACATCACGCTGGGCATAAGCGAGCCGCACGGGTTACACATGGTGCCAAAGATGCATACCGAGTTTCGTAATGATACGTTAATGGGTTCATAAAATACAGCATTTTAGCACAAAACTCAAAATGGCCGATGGCCAAAATGGCCGATATGTAAAAAATTGGATATCATTCAACTCGGCATGATGCTCCGAATCCAACGTGATCAAATTTATCATTTTTGGACAAACACGTCAGAAGTTATATGTAAAAATAGCCATTTTTCATATCTCCTCACCAGTAGGTGGCACAGTGCCAAAACACTGCATGGCAACTCAGGTCATGCTTGTGATGACATGTACCAAGTTTGGTCTGAATACGATAAAGCGTTGCGGAGATACAGCCTTATGTCTATTTACGCAAGCACTACGTACAATTCGCTTGCATGTTTTTCAAAAACGGTTTGAGGAATTGACTGGAATTCCATACATTTTTGTTGGCATGGTCTGAAGATGATCTGGTTCAATTTTTGTGAAAAACAGATTAACAGCCTAGGAGGAGTTAGAAAAAGTACGTTTTTCAGAAAATTCAAAATGGAGGAAAAATTTTCCTGACGGAAAATTAGGTCATAGGGTGCAATCGATTTGTCTTGACCCAAGGAATCAGATGGAAAAATTTTGTTTCTAGCCCTTACAGTTCAAAAGTTATTAACATAAACATGAGTGCAACTTTGGACTGCTGGTGGCGCTAGAGAGATTGAGTTAGAGACTCCAAATTTGCTATGGGAAAAGGTCAGACTGTCTTCTAAATGTGTGCCAAATTTCACAACTTTTTACCATACGGTTCTATGGGCTGCCATAGACTTCCAGAGCGGAAGAAGAAGAATCGAAAATAAAAAGAAATCTAATGATTACAATAGGTGCCTACGCACCTTCAGTGCTTGGCCCCTAAAAAAAAAAAAAAAAAAAGAACGCCAATTGATACAACAGGTGCCTCGGTGCTTGGCCCCTAATAATACTAAAATAACACTGCTACTCACATGGAGAAGATCAAGAATGATGTATTCCTCAACCGCAAACAGTGTGATGCCAAATAGTGTCAAGATCATCAGTTGCACTGGACTGACTTTTCCCAGGAGAGCTCCATATGCAATGAGGCATCCCGCCACACAGAAATCGGCATTGATGATACTGACAGAAGCAAGATGGGAAATGAAACTTTCTCTGTATCAGCTGTATCACATAAGTCATTATCTTCTGATGTATTGTTCAAGTAATGCCCATGATTTAAATGCCCACATGATTTAAATGCCCACATGATTTAAATGGCCATCTGGTGCCAACTATATGGCACGTACTTCATTTGCCAGAGTAACCTTAAATAAATGAATCAAAACAAGTTATTCTAAGAAAGCGAGGTGCCAAACATACCTCTCAATGCCGATCTTAATTTTGCCATCAACTGGGTCCAGAGAGTGGAACCAGCCCTGCATGAGCAGAGCCCACTGCAGACCAAAGGCGGCGATGAGGAAGTTGAATCCGACCCCGCCGAAGCTGTAGCGCTTCAGGAAGGTCATGAGAAAGCCGAAACCCACAAAGATCATCACATGTACGTCCTGAAAACCTGAGAAGGCGGAGTGGTGGAGAAGGTTAACCTTCATAACTTTCTACGTACTGAAAGCTCAACAAAACATTATTTTACTCTTTAAACATGACATGAACTGCCTTAGCAATATCAAACCCTGCAGAACATGAATACTCACTTGGGTATCTGTAGTAGAAGTCGTTCTCGATGTCACTCGTGATGTTCTTCTCGTGTTTGTGCTCAGCCCAGTGCGCATCTGATTCTTCATCGTAACGCACAAACACTCCAAACAAGATGATCATGGCGATCTGCCACACGAAGCAGACCGCAGGCAGGCTGATCCGGATGTTAGGGTTTTTGGTCGGGCACCAGAAGCCTCGGCAGCAGTCGACGAAGTTCCCCATGGTGAAGTTAAGAGATGATCGGTTGGGTGAAGCTCTCTTGTATTTTCTGAGTCGGGTGCAGCTGTATTTATAGCTGGTAATCTGGAGGTGTGTCTCTGCTCACCTGTTGCAGGTGTACCTTTTGGAAATGAGGGTGGCCGTGACACTCACCTGACAAGACTGATCAATATCTGGTATGGTGTCTGACTGACTTTTTTTTTTTAAAAGAGATCATACTTGTCATAATTATAATTACACTTTGACTAATAGATTATTCAGACCAACTTCTCTGACAAGGGCAATTCACCTTCTGGTCAGATTATTTTCTTATTATCTTATGCAAACCGTCAAAATCAAGAAAATCAGGGCAAACATGTTAATGACTAAGAGTGCAAAACTTTCAGTGCAGCTTTTAATTCTTCTTTATCTCTCTTGTTCTACAGGGAAAAACTGCACTTCTTTTGAGTCAGATGGGCTTTTGACACATGCAAAGAATCGTTTCTTTGGTTCCTGATCATCTGACGGCAAGTAAAGCTCTAAACGAGTAGTTTTCTAAACAACATTTTTAATTTTTCTGTAATAGTTATACAGGCAATAATCATGAGCTCATAATAAATAAGAGACTAGATATAAAAATCTATCTGCAAAAAAAAAAAAAAAAAAAAAAAAAAAAAAAATCACACTACAGCAATGTAACAGCTACAAAACATAAATTTTAACCCAAAATATTGAATTGATGTTGCATGAATTTAGTGTTGTCATTACCAATAATATATATATATATATATATATATATATATATATATATATATATATATATATATATATATATATATATGAAAAGCTGCATTTTCTGCAAAATCTTTTCTTTTTTTTTATCTTAAAGAGATAACAAGGTAAGCATGACCAGTTTAATAGTTATTATCAAGCTTCAGGTATTCAACTCATAAGTCATAAGACTCTTCTAAATAGGCAATATCTCAATGATTGACATTGTTCTCTGTCAGGTACATACCAGATACTATCAGTGTTTTCTGAAGTATAGCTGAACTGCTGTTTCATAACCGAATCACGTGTATCTACTCGTTATGTAAAGACCTTAAAGCTTCATGTTTAATTCAACTTACAACAAAACTAATCTCACAGATGTTGATCACAATAAGGGAAATAACTAAAACTTTTTTAATCATCTTAATATATTGCATATCTTTGGCATATTGTGTTAATTCTGCAAAATTTTGCTGTTTATGTTCATAAACTGCTGCATTAGCTTTCATTGTATGTAATGAATTGTATAAATTAATTTCTGCTTTTTTCGTTTTTGCAATTTGCTCCTCTTTTTACACACGTCATTTCACATCAAATACGGCTGAAAACCGTGACGACCAAATTCTGAATTTTCTGAAAGCACAATATTTTTTATTATTTGTTTTTTTCCCCTAACTTTTAGCAGTACAGACTTTTATTAAATTTAGATTTAAATTGTATTTATTATTAAATATTAAAATGATTTTTTTTTAAAAAAAGACAAACATTTAATTATCTAGACTGCATACAATAGCTGTATCTAATCTAATCTAAATATACAAAAGAAATAATAAAAAACGTGCATTTTAAAATAACCATTTTTTTTTATTCTTCTAGGATTTAAAGCTTATTATATAACAAATCTCTCTAGCACCATCCATTCAAGTGTGAGTCACTTTCCACATTATAGAATAAAAGTAAAATGATCAAAACTGTCAAATAACACCAATGAAAGTATGTAAAGTAAGTAGTGACCGAACATGTGACCAGAAATGAATGCATAGGTAATTTACATGTGTATACCAAACTAATTTCAAGCATTAAGTAGGAAACATTTAGATCAACAGACATATTGTAAATCAAGTGTGTCGAAACATTTCCCTGGAAGCGTATTCATTTCTCTCGCATCCCAAAGTCAGGCTCACGTCTAGAAAATAAAAAGAGTGGTGTGTGAATATCTTCACACTTGAGGGAGCATGTGGCTGTTGCAGTGCTCAGGAGGTGTGTTTCACGAAAAACAGGTAGAGAGCATGTGACAGTAAGTGTTGCCCTCAGATTGTTATCAGGGCGGCATTCCAAGGATAACAGGAATCACATGACCATGCCTGGCCTTTGCAATCTGTCACTGGGACATTCCATTACTGACAACAAAAGGATATCACATGATCCACTGTCAATCAAAGACGAGTCAAGTCTTCACTTCTGTGCAGCGGATTCTGCACAAAAGATAACATTACACTTTTATTCTTTTTTAGTTTAATGATCATGCCACAATATACCGGTGCTGGTCATATAATTAGAATATCGTGAAAAAGTTCATTTTTTTATTGTAAATTATTTTTAAAAATGAAACTTTCATATATTCTAGATTCCCAACATGTAAAGTTTTTTTTTTTTTTTTTTTTTAAATTTTGATGATTAGAGCGTACAGCTCATGAAAGTCCAAAATCCAGTATCTCAAAAATATTAGAATATTTCCTAAGATCAATCAAAACATGGATTTTCAAAACAGAAAAGTTAAAGTTCTTTAAAGTATGTTCATTTGTGCACTCAATACTTGCTCCTAGCACAAATTACAGCATCAGTGAAGTGTGGCATGGAAGTGATCAGCCTGTGGCACTGCTGAGGCACTGTTGAGCCTTCAGATCATCTGTATATTGTTGGATCGACTGTTTCTCATCTTTCTCTTGAAAATATCCCATAGATTCAGGGGTCAGGCATGTTGGCTGGCCAATAAAGCACAGTAATATCATGGTCAGCAAACCACTTGGAAGTGGTTTTTGCACTGTGGGCAGGTGCTAAAGTCCTGCTGGAAAAGGAAATCAGCATCTCCATAAAGCTTGTCAGATGGAAGCATAAAGTGCTCCAAAATCTCCTGGAAGATGGCTGCATTGACTTTGCACTTGATAAAACACAATGGACCAACACCAGCAGACGTCACGCCCCCCCAAATCATTACTAACTTCAGAAACTTCACACTAGACTTCATGCAGCTTGGATTCTGTGCCTCTCCAGTCTTCCTTCAGACTCTGGGACCATGATTTCAACATGAAATGCAAAATTTACTTTTATCTGAAAAGAGGACTTTCGACCACTGTTCACTGTCCAGTTATTTTTCTCCTTAGCCCAGGTAAGATCCTTCTGATGTTGTTTCTGTTTCAGAAGACCTCTTCCTGAAGATGTCTGAGTGTGGTGACTCTTGATGCACTGACTCCAGCTTCATTTGACTCATTGTGAAGCTCTCCCAAGTGTCTGAATCGGCTTTACTTGACAGTATTCTCAAGCTTGCCGTCATCCCTGTTGCTTGTGCACCTTTGCCTACCCAATTTCTTCCTTCTAGTCAACTTTACATTTAATATGCTTTGATACATCACTCTGTAAACAGCCACCACATTCAATAATGACCATCTGTGACTTACTCTCTTTGTGGAGGGTGTCAATGATTGTCCCCTGGATCATTGCCAAGTCAGCAGTCTTCCCCATTAGTGTGGTTTCAAAGAACAAGAGATATAGTTTATAGTGTAGGGATGGTCATTAAACGAAACTCAAATGTAAATATTCTAATATTTTGAGATACTGGGTTTTGGACTTTCATTAGCTGTACACTCTAATCAACAAAAAAAAAAAAAAAAAAAAAAAAATTGAAATGTTTTACTTTACATGTAGGGAATCTATTATAAAAAAAAAAAAACTTTTTCACGATATTCTAATTATATGACCAGCACCTGTATTTGTCCAAATAAATTAATAATGTTTAAATATTGTGGACAATTAATCTGAAATGTGTATGACTGAAAGTTTAGCTTACATAAATGTCTATGACCAAAAACTAAAACGTGTGCATGCATATTACTTTTAAAAGTAATGCATTACAATTTTGCATTACTCCCTAAGATAGTAACTAATTGTGTTACTTTGTAACTGTGTAACTGTGTTACTGTGTAACTAATTAGTTACTTTCAATATGTCACTTTTGCGTTATTTTTTCTCACCTCATCTGGGCTTGCTTGATTGTTTTTTAATAACCAAAAATACATTTAGTAAATGTAAAGTCCCTTTCACACCAAAAGTGAAATGAATAAGACTCAGAATGAAGGACAAGCAAATTCACGTCTGTAAAGTAGAGGGCGCAGCTCAAACAAACCTTTTATCTGCGCTGCCATTATCGATTGCAGAAGAATAGGATGCAGGAGAAAGATCAATGAAAACAACAACAAAAAAACAAACAAAATAACAAACAAAAAACCCTCAAATGGGATGTTCATCTAAAGTCAGTATGTATCAAAAGTGGTCCAAGTAAGGAACAGTGGTGAACCGGGTCATGGGTCATTGATGCACTTCGCTCTGAAGGCTGGCCAGTTTGGTCAGATCCAACAGACGAGCTGCTGTAGCTCAAATTGCTCAAGAAGTTAATGCTGGTTCTGATAGTAAGGTGTCAGAATACACAGTGTATGTATGTATAAATATAAATATAAATATAAATATAAATATAAATATATATATATATATATATATATACACACACACACACACACATATAGGTGCATCTCAATAAATTAGAGTGTCATGGAATTGTGGAACTTGTGTATTAAATAAATTCAGTGCACACAGACTGAGGTACTTTAAGTCTTTGGTTCTTTTAATTATGATGATTTTGGCTCACATTTAACAAAAACCCACCAATTCACTATCTCAAATCATCTTCCTCTTGACAATACCTGTATGGGGTTCAGGTCAGGCGAGTTTGCTGGCCAATCAAGCGCAGTAACACTTCATGGTCACTGAACCAGCTTTTGGTACCTTTGGCAGTGTGGGCAGGTGCCAAGTCCTGCTGGAAAATGAAATCAGCATCTCCATAAAGCTTGTCAGCAGAAGGAAGCATGAAGAAATCGGCTTCATCTGACAATCTTCTCAAGCCTGCGGTCGTTCCTTTCACTTGTACACCTTTTCCTACCTCACTTTTTCCTTCCAGTCAACTTTTCATGAATATGCTTTGGCACAGCACTCTGCAAACAGCTCTTTCAGCAGTGACCCTCTGTGGCTTACCCTCATTGTAGAAGGTCTTGATGATCATCTTCAACTGTCAAGTCAGCAGACTTCCCCATGACTGCTGTTGGGATTACTGACCTAAACCCAGTATTTATACCCTGAAAATGGCAATTTAATAGAACTTGAAATTAAATATTCAAATAATATGAGATACTGATTTTTTTTATTTTATTTTGATGAGCAGCAAGCTGTAATCATCAAAATGAAAACAAAAAAGTCTGGAAATATTTTACTTTATGTCTAATAAATCTAGAATATATTTAAGTTTTACTTTTTTAATTAAATTACAGAAAACTATTTCATGATATTCTAATTTATTGAGATGCACCTGTATGTGTGTGTGTGTATATATATACACACACACACACACACACACACACAGTTATACAGTTTCTTCCAAGTTTAGAAAAAAAGAAATCACTAAGGGCCACTGTAGTTCAAATCACCAAGATGTGACCCATGTGACCTCATGTGACCCAGATATGAAGGTAAAAGCATCTTACAAAAACAACATAAGCAAAATTTAAACCATCGCATTATAAATCATCTCAGTGACAAGCAGAGTGAGGTCTACTTGTCAAAAACACACCCACAAACTGGGAATAGAGGCTTGGCGGAAATAGACATGCTTTGATTAGGATCAGATCTCGAAGATATTAACTTGTGAGTGGCCAAACGGTTTAAAGAATTATCTGTTTTTCTGCAGTTAAGTCACAAAAAATGGGAGGATCTGGAATGTCGAGCTGTGAAGAGAACCCTTGTCACAAAGACAATGACTTACTGATAGTCATGCTGATAGTAACAGTGAGCAGCAATGTAATGTACTGTGTGCCTGGGCATGTGATGACACGGACATAGATATTAAAGAAGGGTTAGAAATGCAATTTCTAGAGCTAAGCAAAATATAATACACACACACACATGCTCTGGGCAAATAATGCAAATGTCGCGGGTTCACTCATTAAGGGTGACCTGTGTACTATAGAGGAGCACTGAGGGTATTCTGTTATCGTGACATGGCAGGTGTTAAAGGTTAAATCGCTGCCCCTCCTCTACACAACTTCTACATGCTATTTCACACATTTTTCACAGGTCTGCCCGGTATAGGCTTTGGCTTTTTCTTGAAAATGGGTATCTTCCTAGTTCCTGTGCCCTCGAAGAACCGCGGACACAAGCTCTCGGCGGAGGACCACCTCTGGATTGCCAGACAGGAAGGCTGCCCGCTGGAGAAGTATGTGGAATTCGCCGAGCTTTCTTGTAAAGTGAGCTGGCCAGATGCGATCCTTAACACCTGTTTTTTGAGGGGTCTGGACGAGGAGATGATTCGTTATATTGAACCTGAATGCCTCTTTTCCCTAGTCGAGTCTATTAATCTGATTCTCTTTCTTAATGGTTTGAAATTGAAGAGGTTCAAAAAGAGTCGTATTCTCCTCGTCCAGCCCTCTCAGAAATACAGGCGGCCTGGCCAGTTCACCAGCTGCCGATTTCATCCACCTACCGTTCCATTGGGTATTCCCCTATGGCCATGTCTAACCCTCAGCCAAGGGCGTAGATTTGGTTTCAACTTTGGGGGGGTTGAACGTTGGTATGGTTGTATTGTATTGGGGGGGTTATAACTGATGTATTTGAAAATTGGGGGGGTTACCTCCCCCCCATCCCCCCCCACAAACTACGCCCCTGCCTTCAGCCTAAGCCATCCAAAAAGAAGTCCTCCAAAAGGTCCAGGCGGCCCAAGAGAGTGGTCGCTACCTCACTTGAGCCTCCTTATAAGCCTGTTGACGAGTTGGTAATAATCCACGGACCTGCTCCAGCCTTCCCCGAACTCGCTCCAATTCTCCTCAAGCCAGATCCTATTCTCCACAGACCTACTCCAGCCTTCCCCGAACTCGCTCCAATTCTCCTCGAGCCAGATCCTTTTCTCCACGGACCTGCTCCAGCCTTCTATAAGCCTGCTCCAATTCACCTCGAGCCAGATCCTATTCTCCACGGACCTGCTCCAGCCTTCCCCGAACTCGCTCAAATTCTCCTCAAGCCAGAGCCTATTCTCCACGGACCTGCTCCAGCCTTCCCCGAACTCGCTCAAATTCTCCTCAAGCCAGAGCCTATTCTCCACGGACCTACTCCAGCCTTCCCCGAACTCACTCAAATTCTCCTCGAGCCAGATCCTATTCTTCAAGGGCCCTCTCCAGGCTTCCATGAGCCCGCTTTTATTCTCCACAAGAATGCTCCAACCTTCCACGAGCCATCTCCAGGCTCCCACGAGCCCGCCCCAGCAGCCGACGAGCCTGCTCCAGCAACCTGCAAGCTCGCCTCTCCGGCCTTCGACGAGCCCTCTCCGGCCTTCAAGCCCTCTCCAGCTCACCAGCATGAGCCAGCCCACGAATCCCTTCCTACCACCAGGGATTGCCACCAGGGAGGGGGGGAGGTGGGGGGGGGGGTGCATGTACCCGTGGGAAACTCATGGGTGGCATGCTAAGCCTCCTGACCCGCCATGGCTGCCTGAACTCCTAGACCCACCCTGGAGACCTCTGTTCCCATCCGCTCCTCTTCCTGCACCTGTGTGAGGTCTCCAGGGTGCCCAACCCCCTAGGTACTGTCACAGTTCCCTCTGTTCCCGGACTCCATTACCCATGATCCTCCTGTTTCCACACCTGCACTCACTTCCTCGTCAACCCCCTCATCACCTGCACCTGGATTTCATCTTCTGCGCTCCCTTTATATGTGGGCCGTTTCTCAATATACGTACTTGTCTGTACTTGTGTTCTTGTGAAACGTCACCTGTCGCTGTCCAAGTACTGTTCCAATTCAAAGTTCGCATCTAGCCAAGTTTAGTTCAAATTCCCGGATGTGTTCTTGATCCGCCCCTTTTATCGAGGATGCATCGAGAGGTGACTTGTGCAGTCTTGAGACAGCCAGGTATCCCAGAATGCATCTCGCACTAACCAGAAAGTGTCAATAGTAAAGGAGAAACCCCGCATAATTTAAACATATTACTGTTTTTATGTCATGATATGTAGTTTTAAGAGTTTTTCAGGTGAGAATGTGCTGGTTTAAAGCTCAAATTTGTGTTTTTTTGATAAAGATTGTAGTGATGGGAAATTCGGATCATTTTACCGACTCTGACTTTTGAGTCTCGTTCAACAAAATGAACGAATCTTTTTTCGAGTCATTTCGTTCATTTTAGTAAAATGTAATTAAAATGTTACGTGTTACTTCCCCAACACATCTACTACTTATGCAAACGTTGATCACACTACAAACAATACAAAACTACAATGCTATAAGATTCAGAAATGATTAATTCATTCTTTACCTGGGTCTTCAGTTTATGACAAGCTGATTAAGCTCACCTCACCTCTTGTCTGACAAGTCTTCGGGTTTAAGTCATTCCTTAATGACATGACATGCAGCCCCATATGCTAAACCAATGCATTCTGAGCCGGAAAGAGAATTGATAGGTTAATTTCATGAGTCTTTCGGGTTTTTAAGTCATCCTTAATCACCTGACAGACCCATACGCTAAAACCAATGCATTCTGAGCCGGAAATAGAATTGATTAGTTCTCTTCATGAGTCTTTCGGGTTTTGAGTTGTTCCTTAATCACGTGAAAATTACTAATTAGTATGCAAGCACCGGAGTCAGACATTTTCAAGGAGATAATTTATCTCCTTGAAAATGTCTGAGACCGGTGCTTGCATACTGTAAATGACTTGCCAGACGCGAAAGCTTGACAGGCGTAGTAACAGTAACTAAGGAGGGCAGGGCTTAGCGAAGGGTCCATTGAATCATCAGGGCTGCGTTCCAGTTCGGTTTTAGACATGCACTCGCGAACTTCCCTAAACACTTCCCCTCGGGGGAATCCCTGCCGCCATTTTGAAGTGCGTTCCACTTCGTGAAGTGGACGAGGGAAGTTTATATGGACAGACCCTCGCTCCCTCGATTTTGACCGAGGGAGTGAGTCTACTTCATATGTACACTTCAGGCAGCTCCATAACCCACAATGCAACACGATTGTGACGTCACCGCATATCTCATTTAATTTACCCCACCACAAACAACTATGATAATATTAATTATTTTTTAAACATTTGAAACACACATATATACATATAGAATGCTGTATTAAACAATTTTGTAAGGGGAAAGAATAAATAATAAATCAGCTCCATTGCGGATTCCAAGTGATCAAGGGCTTAGGATGTTCCAGTTCAGCCCATACAAAGGTTCCGCCAGAAGTGGGCACTCGTGCAACGTGAGCAATGACGTACATCCGAGTCAACGAGACCGAGTGAAGTTAGCGAGGGAAGGGCATTTAAAAACCGAACTGGAACGCAGCCCAGCAGGTGAACTACTACTAGCAGTACAGAACCTATAGAATATTGCGCATGCGCGACTGAACGAATCAAAATGAACGAATCGTTCAAAAACGACACATCACTAAAAGATTGCGCCTTTCTGACAATTTGATCTGACGTTGTCGGAGTTGTGAGATCCAGGCGATCACCGGACGCTCAGCGCTCATGTGCGCAGCCTTACCTCGGCTAATCCTTCTGACGTTTGCCGCTAGCTCCGTTTTTGCTGAGGGCGACGTGACGTTTCATAACTGTATATATGGCTATTTAACTTTTGTATCCTACTAAAGCGCTGATTTTGTACGCTTGACTTAATTGTTTGCTTTATTTCTTTTTGTATATTCTTACCTTTTATATTGATCATTAAAACTGACATTATAAAACAAATAGAGACATGGTTTTGTTTTATGTTATAGTCTATTTCATTTTATTACAGTGAAGTTAATCAGAGTATGCACAAATAGTATTACATTTAATATCTTTTGAAATATAGCCTATACGAAAAGAGGCAGGGTTGTTTAATATTTCGTTTTGTTATAAATAAATGCACAATGGAGATAATCAATCACTCGTTGCCTGAGACTATAATATGTTTTTGTTTGTTTTTTAAATAAAACGAAAAGAGGCAGAGTGGTGTTTTATAACAAATTTCGTTTTATTGTTGGCTAAAATATACATACAGAGATAACCGGAGAAGCCAGAGCGAGCTGAGTGAGGTTATCAAGAACGCTGCTGTTCCATTTTTGCAGAATCACTCCTTCACTCCTTGTCTAATCTTAATGTTAACTACATGTGTTTGGTGGTTGTTTCTACTCCTTTGTTTATTAAATACATTTACTTTGTGGAAATCCGTATACGTCTCGTCTCTACAACAGCCAAACGTAACAGAACTCATCCTCCTGTTGATCCCTTAAGACTTTAGTTCATCTTCAGAACACAAATGAAGATATTTTTTAATAAATTCTGAGCCAGTTCTGTACTCTCCATTGACAGCTACACAACTGACACTTTGATGCCTCAAAAAGTTAATATAAAGAGATCGCAAAAGCAGTTTAGTTCAAATTTTCTGAAAAGATACAATCGCTTTATATGATTAACAGACTGAATGTAGGTTTTGATTCACATATTTACATTGATCAGCGAACTTAAACAGAATCTCAAGCCAATGTGCTTGACACGTGAGAACAAACCTAATTGGTTCTTGCTGAAGCTCAAACGAGAATGAACCTCATTGGTTCTCGCACGTCAAGCAAACATGCTTGAGCTTCTGTTTATAATAACCGATGTGTGCATTGATGAATGTTTATATGTGGGGGGAAAAAAAGCCTTAAAGGATTAGTTCACTTTTAAATGAACTTTTCCTGATAATTTACTCACCCCCATGTCGTCCAAGATGTTCATGTCTTTCTTTCTTCAGTCGAAAAGAAATTAAAGTTTTTGATGAAAACATTCCAGGATTTTTCTCCTTATAGTAAACTTGAATTGGCACCAAACGATTGAAGGTCAAAATTAGTTTCACTGCAGCTTCAAATTGTTCAACACGACCCCAGATGAGAAATAAGGGTCTTATCTAGTGAAACCATCACTCATTTTCTGAAAAAAAAAATGAAAATTATATACGTTTTAACCTTAAATGCTCATCTTGAACTAGCTCTCTTCTTCTTCTTCTCGTCTATTAGAATTCCGGCAGTGTAGACACTGCTAAGTGTATTACTGCCATCCACAGGTCAAAGTTTGAACAAATTTTTATATGCAATATGCTAGTTCAATAGTATATAACAATTAGTTCAAACTTTGACCTGTGGAGGGCAGTAATAGAACAATTTGAAGCTGCAGTGAAACTAATTTTTACCTTCAATCGTTTGGTGCCCATTCAAGTTTACTATAAGGAGAAAAATCCTGGAATGTTTTCATCAAAAACTTTAATTTCTTTTCGACTGAAGAAAGAAAGACATTGACATCTTGGATGACATGGGGGTGAGTAAATTATCAGGAAAAGTTTATTTAAAAGTGAACTAATCCTTTAATTTAATCTGTTTATCATATAATTTGACCATGTCTCTTCAGAAAATTTGGACTAAACCACTCAATTCATATAGATTAGTTTTATGACCTCTTTATGAAGTGGTAGTGGCGTAGACTGTCTATGGAGGGACAAAATCACTCAGATTTTATTCAAAATATCTTCATTTGTGTTCTGAAGATGAATGAAAGTCTTACAGGTTTGGGATGACATGAGGGTGAGTAATGAATGACAGAATTTTCATTTTTGGATGAACTAACCCTTAACACTCCATGTGTGGCAAAACCACTTGCAGAACATAAAAATTCAAATGTCCTCCAGCAAACTGATCTCTGATGTGATTCAGAACTGGTTTGACTATATGTCCAGTTTACTAAGCATTATTTTTAATTGCATGTGGACAAAAACTGCCAATTAAAGGTGCAATTTAAATTTGACACATCTGTCAAAAACACTCAGAGAATTTGCCACAGGCACTTCCACACAATGCTTTGAAACGCCCTTTGGAGAAAGGTGTCCTGCTGCGTGCCTGACCGGCCTATGAGTTCCTGACCCCTTGTAAGGCTGATCATCCTGTCAAATATTTAGCTGGGAACCTTTCTCCAATGTGCCTTTCGAAAAACCATCTTATGAAACTGCACATTTTTTTTTTTTTTGTATAAACCTAACGTGCATGGCAAACATCAAGCACTCAGACAGCCCCAACCAGTGAGTGTTGTGAGGAAGCACGTGCTCCATGTGGGATTACCTGCAGGCCATTCAAACAGTATTTGCTGTTATGTGCGGTTGTGTCAGCTGACACACAACATGTCACACTGGCATGTTGTTTAACACATCAGGACCATCAATGTCATCCTCTCAGAACACTGATGACGTCTTTAACGCTCCCATAAATTAAACTTGTGTCAAATATATTGCAAAGCAATTCTGACAAAAGGGGAGGGAGAGCGCATTTATCCACCTGTCTTTAATAATCACGGTACTCTATCGTCATTTCGCTCATCATGTAGCTGATTATTCTCTGCCAGAAAAACTGATTTAGATCAGAATGCATTTATTCTGACTGTCGTGCACGTGGAAATAGTTTCGTTCTAGATGCTCAAATATGTGCCAGCATCAAGTTTCAACGTCTCCACACGGTAAATGTAGAGGTATGATGCATTGTATATAGTAAAAAAAAAAATTTTTTTTAATTTAAAGTTCATAAAATACACTGGTCCCAAAAAGTATTAAGACATCTAATCCACACTTAATGTATAAACATCATTGCATAGATAGAATGTCAGTTGAATCTGCAAACACACAATGCTAGATCTTTTCTTGAATTTTCTGAGCAGTTTTTGCATTGACATTTAACCAAATGGTGTGAAGGTGATGAACTATGGACTTTAATTAACCTAACAAACTTCTTTTTGTGAGATGTTTTGCTTAAGATGTGTGCTTGTGCTATCTTTTGAATAAATGCATGCTTTGATATTGTTATAGTGTGTCCTAATACTTTTTTGGGCCTCTGTTTTGAAACTTCATAAATGCAATATACTGTACAATGTTTTTTTTTGTTTTCCAAGAAACTTGCATATTAATTTTTCCATACCTCACAAACTATTAACCCATTTTTAGAACATAAAGGTGAAAAACAGGGTAATTCGCAATGCTTTTATAGAGTTTAAGTGAGCAGTTTGACAGTGCACTGAAATGTTTACTTATAATTCAAGGACTATTCTGGACCCATGTTTATTAAAAAAGCCCCAGAGCTTGGATTATCTGTGAATTTTCCCAATAATGGCAATCAGGTTTCTAAGCAAAAATTATCCTGGATTAGCAGAAATGAAAAAAAATTGTTCAATTTCAGTTATGCAAAGTATTAAAGCCTCGTGCAGGTTTGGCTGTGAGTCTTCTCTTTTGTCTCCTTCAGGCAGATAAGACACATGAACAGATAGACACACCTATTCACACCTGTGTGGCTCTGCAGTGCATACATATTTAGGAACATTATACTTTATGGAATTAATTTTTGTTTGAGTGAACAAAAACTAAATTTCCTCTCA
Source organism: Chanodichthys erythropterus (assembly GCF_024489055.1). Classification (NCBI taxonomy): domain Eukaryota; kingdom Metazoa; phylum Chordata; class Actinopteri; order Cypriniformes; family Xenocyprididae; genus Chanodichthys; species Chanodichthys erythropterus. The sequence continues at coordinate 6,300,455 of NC_090231.1, read as the reverse complement.
GAAGATAATGTTACCATATACTGTTCAAACATTTGGGGTTGGAAAGCTTTTTTTTTTTTTTTTTTTTTTTTTTAAATGTCTCTTCCGCTCGCCAAGGCTGCACTTATTTGATCAAAAATACACTATAAAATATAGTAATATTGTTAATTATTTTAACAATTTAAAAGCACTTGTCTATTTGAATATATTTTAAAATGAAATTTATTCCTGTGATCAAAGCTGAATTTTCAGCATCATTGCTCCAGTCTCCAGTGTCACATGATCCTTTAGAAATCATTCTAATATGCTGCACAAGACACATTTCTGATTATTATTGATGTTGAAAAGAGTTGTGCTGCTTCATATTTTTAAGGAAACCATAAGATGTTTTTGTTTCAGGATTCTTTGATGAATAGAAAGTTCAAAAGAACAGTATTTATTTGAAATGGAAATATTTTGTAAGGTTACTTTAATCAATTTCAATGTGTCCTTGCTGAATAAACGTATTAATTAAAAAAATCATACTGAAAATTTTATATTAATAATTAATAATACATTTATTTACAGATTTTCATACAATTGAATGTACAGACTTATATATGATCACATTTGTCATCTGCAAAAAAACAACAACAAAATTTTTTTATTTTTTTAAACATCAGGATGTCACCAATAAAACCTTTCAGAACACAACATTACACAGAATCGAATATAATATAAAATCAAATAATAGCACTCTTTTAGAAGGCACTGATGGTGCATTCTTGCTTTTTTTAACTGTGGCACACAAATGCAAAAAAATAAATCCTTTGCTTTGGCCTCATCATAAAATATATGCACTTACATGTAAGCATGTGTGTGTGTTACCGACTTAAAGCATACAGATCTGCCTTTAGTTTTCGAAATGAGGGTCGATTTCTCGGATCATACTGCCAGCACTGACACATGAGGGCATAGATTTCATCAGGACAGTTATTTGGGGCTGGCATACGATATCCTAAAAACAATAACAAAACATATAACCAACCCTTGCTCTGCAAACAGGCGATTAGCTGTAGTTTTATGTGTGTGTGTTATATATACACTATAGAGTGTGTGAAGTACCTCGCTCCACCTCGTCTCTGGTCTGTTGGTTACTCATGTTTTGTGGTATGGTATATGGTGTGACTCCTCTGGAGAACGTCTCCCACAACAGCACTCCAAAACTCCACACATCACTCTCAGTGGTGTATCGCCCTGATGAAACAACAGAGGGCAGTGTTGAGACGTAAAACCCTCAATCATGACCAGTCAGGCATAATGCAGTGTTGTTTAGGATACTCTGCGCTCTGGGTACAAACTGTACAGAACTAAAACATGCATAGTCTAACATCTGTTTTAGTTCTTTTTTAATAGATCAATCCTTTAGCAATGTGTGCTTTTAAAGGATTAATTCACTTTCAAATGAAAATTACCCCAAGCCATCCTAGGTGTATATGATTTTCTTCTTTCTGATGAACACAATCGGAAGTATATTAATAAATATCCTGACATGTCCAAGCTTTATAATGGCAGTGAACGGGATCAACAAGTATGATCTGAAGAAAGTACATCTATACATCCATTATAAATGTACTCCACACGGGTTAATAAAGGCCTTCTGAAGCGAAGCGATGCGTTTGTGTAAGAAAATATCCATATTTAACAAGATATGAAGCAAAATGTGCTCGGATTGGTCGGCTGCACCAGTGTGTCGTGATTGGTCAAGCACTTCAAGCGTGTTTCAGTAATGTCTCGCCCCTTCCCATGATTTTCAACACACTACTAACTCACTCGACCAGGCCCCGCCCCTTTATTTTTGCATATTCCTTGGGTTCAATCCCAGATGAAAACTCAAAACTACAATGGAGGCGTTTGAGGGAGTTCAGAAACAGTGACACTGATATAGAGAATGACTCCCGCTGGAGGGACTTTGTAACTTTGCAGACCTTTTTCATGCTCAACATTAGAAAGTTAATATAGCATAATAGTGAAGTTGGTACCGTAATTGAGGGCTTCAGGTGCCGTCCATTTGACTGGAATCTGCCTCATTCCTCCTGTAGCAGAATAAACACCATCCTGCTCTTGACGAGACATACCAAAATCACTGATCTTCACCACGCTCTCCTCTCCCACCAGACAGTTACGGGCAGCCAGATCTCTAGAGACAGAGAGAGAGACAGGGGAAATTAGAGAGATTTATTGTAGGTTGCTTTGAAATAAATGAAAGCATAGAGAGAAAGACAGAAAGCTAACTAAAAAAAGTATAACAATGACAGACAGAAACAGAATTCACTGGCTCTATTAAAACTCAATCCTCTCGAGAGACACTGAAGCGTTTGACACAGCATGAGGGAAACTATCAGATGGAGCAGTGAGGTTTCATTTCCTCTCAGTCTCATTATCCCAAAATCTTCCCATCGGGCATTGCTTGCAAAACGCTGGTAAAAAGACTTAACCATAATAGAGAAATACCTAGAGTCTACTTATTGCATTCAATAAAAACCAGCTGTGAGCTCTTTATGAGGTCTGCTAGTGCTTTATGGATCTACTTTAGTTTCTCAGCATTGAGACTGAGATCTTATGGAGTATATAATTTCACTATATTTCATTGTCCTTCTGTTTCATTTTCAAACTCTCACCGATGAATGCACTTCTTGTTTTCCAGGTATGCCATGCCAGACGCAACATTTTCTGCCATCCTGATCAACATCTTGGGCTTCAAGTTGTGGCCTTCGGTGCGCAAAAACGTCAGAAAGTCCCCTCCTGTCAGGAGAATACACCATCAAGAGAACATTTTAAACTCATAGTTCGTCATCATTTATTCATTGATTTAATACTTATGATAATAAAAAAATAATAATTTATTAATAATAATAATAATAATAATAATAATAAATATGCAAATAAAAAAGGAGTTCCTTTATATGATTTTTTTCATGGTAAATAAATACATATTTTATTTATTATTTCATAACTTTAATAATTTATTATTAATTTAATAATACAACAATTTAATAATAATATTATCTCATGATTTTCTACATACGTTTGTTCTTCAAAAAATAACTTACGTTTATGGTGCTCTTGTCATTTTTGGAGCTTAACAATATAAATTATCACCTAGAGCTGCACGATTCTAGATTAATTTATTTCAAATAGAGATCATGATTCTCCCACAATTCTGAACAGACAACTAAAAAAAATAACATGTAATTTACTAGAGGTTCTGACAAAATGTTAATTGCTGCCATTTAAAATGTTTAATTAATCTGACTGATTCAATGACTCACTCATAAATAATTCACTTGTTTCATTACTGGACGAATCAGTGGTTTTGAACAATTAATACATTTTTTAACGTCATGTGTAATGTTGTAATGATTCAGTTGTTATCTGAAGCACCAAGTTACTTTCAAAATGTGATTTGCTCTATTTTAATTGCTTTCAAAGACATCAGTGTTTTTATCTGAACTATACATTTTTATCACAGTACTTCTTTAATAAAAAGAATATTTGTAGCACAGAAATAATGATAAAGTGTTGAAAACACGGTTTGTGAAGCTGTTTAATATGATAACGGCTCTTTCTGGCTCAGCGGCAGTGCAAACACATGTTGTGTCCCAATTCGCCAACTTATACTATGCCCTAAAAGTATGTACTGTTTCTGTGAAGAAAAAGGATAAATTTCCAACCATTTCAGAGAGAAATATAACATTAGTTGCAAGTTGATCTGTCAGTCATGGGAGAACTCTCCTTATGTTTGCATAATGATGTATTTAAAAGTTAATGTCCAAATACATCATTATAAAAGTTCACACTGCTGTTGCAGATGAAAAACAATGTGGATCACATTTAATAAATATCTTTTCGTCAGGTTAGATATTGATTATTAATCACTCAAACCCCTTTATCTTAACTGCTCTGCTTAACCGTCGGTTTCGCATATCCGTCATGTTTGTAGTTTTTTTAACACATTTTATTAATGTTTGTAGTTCTCATCAAATCCTCGTCCACAGCGCAATGGGTTGTGGGCAATATTAGCCGTTAGAGACGAGTGTGCACGGATCTGAACTTTGGATTCTAACTGGAAAAAATGGACCATCCAGGTATCTTTGGAATACTTATTTCCAGTGTTGGGCATGTTACTTTAAAAAAGTAACTAGTTATAGTTACTAGTTACTTCTCACAAATAGTAAAATGAGTTACATCATTATAAAAGTAACTAATTACCAGGGAAAGTAACTATTGCGTTACTTGAAAAAAATATAAAAATATGTCAAATAACTTGTCCCTAATATTAAATATAAGTCTAAAAATAAATTATTCTTCATCCGACTCATGACTTATGATCTGCTCTTGCTCACGACATGAAATTTCTCTGTACTGTACTACGTGTTGTAGCCATTAAAGAAAACGTAGTTTCATATTTATGTTTAAATAAGCCTATGTTATATTTTAAATTCATTATTTGAATATGAAAAGTGAACAGCATGAGTAAGATAGGATACATCGTAAGATGTGCAATATATCGGGAGTCATGGAGTGGGTCAGACGTGATTTTGACCACTTCATTAAGTTTTGTTTTGTAGAAAACCTTTCTTTAAAGTGAATTTCATTTGGAAAAAATGTATCTTAATTGTAATCAATGTTTCATCAACCAATTGCCTGGATTTCATAAATAACAAGCAAATATAGCAGAAAATATAATCATGACAATATAATCATGGCGCAGGCGCGATCACTTGCACGTGAACTGGAGCGCGTCTTACAGGCTAAATGATCCGAAACTCATCAGCTGCTCGCCTCACAGACATGAGAAATATATCTATGGAAAGCTTGAAATGTCTACTTTAAAACAAAATAATTCATAACGAAAAGAAATAGGCTACTCTCTGATTATGTAATCCGAATGAAATGTGCATTTTCTCTCTAAGCACGTCCACAGAGATGATGAGAGTCAGCAATGTCAACTTCATCTTTGCAGCCGACACGGATTCAGAAAACATTAGTTTATTAATAAACAATTAAAATGTCTCCTTGCTGTTTTTTGTTATATTCATAATCATTACTTTTGCCAGTTCTTTATGGCAAGCTTTACGCTTGAGTGCTATATAGCCTATATTACGTAAACGCTCATTATTATGCTTTATTCTCTCCAGTATTTAAGAAATCAAATTAATATAAATGTGATTAGTCAACTAATGGCTACTTGAACTAACAACTATTAGTCGACTAGAAAAAAACTTATTCCACATATTTTCTATCCAGCATGTCACAAAGGGCATTCTCACATGCTCAAAGACATACACACACGGAGCATCGGACATTATTATCAGTTTAAAATTATATTTGTGTATGACTAACCCCAACATACACCAGAGAAAAAACTTTGTAGCTCCTATAGCTGAGAGAGAGCATATATACTCAGATGAAAACCGTTTTATTGAGCTCAATTATAGTAACGCAGCATTTTTTTGTCAGTAACGGTAAAGGCGTTGTAATGGGGAAAAATTAATTAGTTTGATTACTCGTTACTAAAGTAACGCCTTTAGTAACTCCATTTATTTATAACGCCATTATTCCCATCACTGCTCATTTCAACATACTACGATTTGGGACACACTAATTATAATTTCGAATACTATTTAGGACGGATACTATGTAAATTGGGACACAGCAACAGATTTGAATGTTCTGATGTGATTTTGTCAAAGGTGAAATAGACATGGCTGAATCATTGTCATTTAGGAATCAGATCATGTTTGAATCGAAGTCACGATCTTTAACAATTAATCGTGCAGCTCTATGATCTACTTACACTGGTTTACTGCTCAATACCTCATTTTTGTGACAGTCATACAGCTTTGGAACAGCATAAAGGAAGTATATGATCATTTTTGGGTGCACTTTTCCTTTAAATAATTTAATGAACTCTTAGACGTACCTTGGACTAGCTCCATGATGATATATATTGGCTGTTTTTGTGTGCAGACGCCGATTAGCTTCACTATGTTTGGGTGGTCGTACTGTTTTAGGATCCTGGGATAGAAATGGAGATATGTTTAGTTAAATGAGAGTGTGTATGTGTGAGTATACACAGTATGTGTGTGTTCATTAGTGTATATACAAACCTGGCCTCCATTAGGAACTTGTTCTTGTGTTCTGCAGGTAGATTCTCTCGGCAGGCTTTCACAGCGACTGGCGTATTGTCTGAACGCAGGCGGCCACTAAATACCTCACCAAAGTTGCCCTAAAAACATCCAAAGCATTACAAGAAGCAACATCATTAATAAAGAACTGGTTTGAGCAGTTATTTTTTATCTTTAATGAATTTTAAATCTTTTTATATAACACAGAAGATATCCGGGCTTACCCGACCAATGCTCTGTCCAAGGATAACATCATCATGCTCCAACACCCACTTATCCTAAACCCCCCCCCCCCACACAAAAAAATGAATTAATCTATGCAAACTTAATAATTATTGCTCAATCACAGCACTCAGCCATCCTAGGTGTATATGACTTTCTTCTTTCAGACGAACACAATCAGAGTTGTATTAAAAAATATCCTGGCTCTTCCAAGCTTTATAATGGAAGTGAATAGTAACCAATATTTTAAAGCCCAAAAAAGTGCATCCATCCATCATTCCGTTAACGGAAGCCAGTGATTATAGTTTATAAAGTTATTAATATGGTTATTTTTCTTACAAAAACACATCATTTTGCTTCAGAAGGCCTTTATTAACCCCCTGGAGATGTATGGATTACTTTTATAATGGATGGATGCACTTTTTTGGGCTTTAAAATCTCGAGCCCCATTCACTCGAGATTTTGAGTGTCGAGATTTTATGTGACGACGACTCAGGTTGATTGGGATCCATACGCGGTTTATTGGTAAACAGCAAGCTCACAGTACAGGCAGGCATGGGTCTTATCAGCAGTGTAATAAACACTGTCAGAGGCAGCACAATAGCTGTACTCATAACCAGGCAAAGGATCAGGGTAGGCAGCAAACAACAGGGTAACAGGCAGGTGACAAACAATCCAAGGTCAGTAATCCAAAAAAGGTCAATAGACGGGCAGACAGAAACAGGAATCAAACTGATATGATGATGCTGATATGAAATATGATATGATAATCAGGCCAGGTATGTGGGTGCTTGGGATTTGTAGTCCAGTTAATACTCGGGAGAGTGAGATCTCCGGTGGCCAATCGAGGGATCTTCGCTGGCATTCATAACACATTATAAAGCTTGGATGAGCCAGGATATTTTTTAATATAACTCTGATTGTGTTCGTCTGAAAGAAGATAGTGATATACACCATGGCTTGAGGGTATGTACATATAGACCCTTTTACTGTTTGTACACAATGATGACGTGTCAACGTATGCGCGCACATTTTGGCAACGGAAGTGGTGTTGTTCCCCATAGGTTTTAACGTGTTAGCAACTCCGAAAGTGATATATATATCTACAGCTTCGCGAGCGGATTAAGCAACACAGACAGATAAAGTTATTTTAAAAAGTTGACTTTATCAAATGGTATCCGGCTATCAGATCCGTGTAGTCGAGTGGATAGAAGACGTTAGCAGATGGCCAAATATAGTGGCCAGATATACATAAACCAGGGCTCTCAAGTTTTAAAGACAGGCAAGAATGACTAATATCCAACAACATGACATGATTTTTAAAGTGACCAATAACATTGACGATGTAATACACTATAATTTATTTAGTGCTAATAAAATTATTAAGCCTATTTGGAGAGAGAGATGTTTAATGTGACAAAATGTCAGTCATCGTGTGATAACGAAAATATAACTAGGTCTAGACTACTGAGCAGCTGTTTTCAGTGAACAGGCTGTAAAACTGTTGACTAAGTTCAGACACTCATGAAAAACTGATGCTGATTATCTGGGAAACATTCTCTAACAGCAGTCAAGTTTTCATTGTTTGTGTCAAACAAGCTGTGAATTTGTTGTAACATTAAAATAGGAGATCATGACTTACTCTGTGCTCAAAGTGATGCTCAGAGCTGTTTTCCTCTGTGGGTGAACGAGGATGATGGCGAACAATTCCAGGATATGCTTTTTTTTCATTGGTTGTTGCGTTAAATCTTACCCAGATACAATAGTGCTATTTTCTGATTGGCTACTGTGTAGCCTCTTTCTTTTTTTGATTGGCTGATAAGTGGCAGGCTACTCCAGGGGAGACGCGCTTGATTCCTGCCCAGCGCAGCGGCATATTAAATATGAAAAATAGTTTTTCTGCGTGAGAAATACAATGTGTGGCGGGAGTGCGTGACAAAAAGACCGAAAGGAGTGACTGTCACGCAGAGTGCGTTACACTTGAGAGCCCTGAAAAACTTTCAGAGTTGCTAACACGTTAAAACCAATAGGCAACAACACCACTTCCGTTGCCAAAATGCGCGCGCAACTGTTTGATCACGTGGGCTGTAAAAGGGTCTATTGGGATAATTTTCATTTTTGGGTGAACTATCCCTTTAATGGCCAATGCCCATATTTACATATCATTAATGCCCACTCTCTTAGTAGATAAAAAGACACTTCAAATATAAAGTTCAATTATAAACATTTAACTTTTAACTATTAAACTTTGATCTTCTAAGATGTATAAATGTCCTTTTGTCATTTGATGAAAGGTTCTTTAAGAATCTTTGTGTAAAAGAGTTAAATTATGAACTTTTTTCTAGGTGGATCTTAAAAAGGATAAATAAATAAATCATTATTATTAAATAAATGTAATAATTTAAATATTAATTTAATAATTAAATAATACCAATAATAATAATAATTATTATTGCTATTATTATTATTATGTATGTATTACATATTTAAATAATTTAACAGTTTAACAATGTAATATTAATGTAATTATTAATATAATTCTAACTACTACCACTAATAATAATAATAATATTGTGAGTTATTGATATTTTTTTAATAATAATAATAATGATTTTTTTCATTACATTATCATTTGAAAATATTCATAAACCCACAATCCAAAAAAATGAAAATAGTTTATCAATAGTTAAAGGATTTGTTCACTTCTGAATTAAAATTTCCTGATAATTAACTCACCCCCATGTCATCCAAGATGTTCATGTCTTTCTTTCTTCAGTTGAAAAGAAATTAAGGTTTTTGATGAAAACATTCCAGGATTTTTCTCCATATAGTTGACTTCACTGGGGTTCAACGGGTTGAAGGTCCAAATGTCAGTTTCAGTGCAGCTTCAAAGAGCTCTACATGATCCCAGACGAGGAATAAGAGTCTTATTTAGATAAACCATCGATCATTTTCTAAAAAAATAAACATTTATATATTTTTTAACCACAAATGCTCATCTTGCACTGCTCTGCGATACGCCACGCATTACATAATCATGTTGGAAAGGTCACATGTGATGCAGGCAGAAGTACCGCAGTAGGGCAAAAAACTCATCTCATTTTCTCTTCCAACTTCAAAACCGTCCAACATGGTTGTTTTACCTTTTTTGTAAAGGGTGTTTCACTTAGTCTTTGCACATTCGCTTTATGGACACTGGATCAGGACTTCCACCTATGTCACACGTGACCTTCCCAACATGATTACGTGGCGCATCGCAGAGCAGTGCAAGACGAGCATTTGTTGTTAAAAAGTATATCATTTTTATTTATTTGAGAAAATGACATGTTTCACTAGATGAGACTCTTATTCCTCGTCTGGGATCATGTAGATCATGCAGAACTAACATTTGGACCTTCGACCCGTTGAACCCCAGTGAAGTCCACTATATGGGAAAAATCCTGGAATGTTTTCCTCAAAAACCTTCATTTCTTTTCGACTGAAGAAACAAAGACATAAACATCATGGATGATATGGGGGTGAGTAAATCAGGAAATTTTAATTCAGAAGTGAACTAATCCTTTAATCAGATTGTAGAGAGCACTGTTAGTATATTCTGAAGTGGGCAGGGAAAGGGGAAGCTCTTATTTGGTCAAAGGGGAAATGATAACATTCAAAATGAGAAAAAAAATAGGTCCAATTTACAACCTCGCCCAATAGATATCAGCCTGTCACTACTGAGCAGTAATGTGTATAGTAATCATAAGACTGATTTGGGATCAGTGACAAACCTTGAGGATGGGTCTCTTCAGCACAATGTCTGCCCTCTTTGTGACGTTCTGATGGGAGGTGAGCAGGTGATTTATTAGCAGCGGTACAGAGGTGAAGCCCTCACCGTCAAGACGATACACACCCTAAAATAAACACACAAACATGTCAGCTTACCACTGCACACACTATGTACAGGAACAAAAAAGCACCTATAAAACTCACTCACGTCCGCACTCTGAATGAGGAAGTGCCGGCACTGGCCACCCCAGTGCACGGACAACACGTTTTCTTGTTTGCCCTGGCTTTCTCTAACTAGGAAGTCCCCATCGTTCTTCAGCAGTTCCTGAACCTCCGGACGGGGGATGGCACCGTGATACCAGCCCTGCTGTTTCAAGGGCTTCTCCGCCTCGGGCACCGGCGTCAGGGCGGGGGGAACCTGGCGAGATGTATAAAATACACTACTCTACAGAAAGTCGTAGACACAACAATGAGCGGGGAGGAGGAGCGAGAGAAAGACTGCCACCAAACCCAATATCACTAACCGTATACTTGGGCTTGAACAAGCTGCTGAGATGGCTCACGATTACGTCCATGTTGAGGTGCTTATGTTCTTTGTCACGCTCCTGCATGAAAACAACATGGCGAATAAAACAACGGCATGACAAACAAATCTGAACAACAAGATGCAAATGCTTTGACTAGCGCTGTCAGTGTCAGCAGGGCATGGGAAAAGCCATTAAATGTTAAAGGACAAGATCGCAGTGGACATTCAAACTGATTTTTTATTATGAACATAGGACTGACCTGAAGGAAATTGCGAAATCTAAATCCAGGTCCAGGTACTCTTCTACATAATGCAGTAAGCTTCAATGAACAAAATCAATAGAGAACAAACGTATGTTTACGTTGCTAAGAGTGGTTGCTAAGACAGATTCAGCAACATACACACTCAGTGGCACAGCGATCAGCTGTATGTTTTTAGGAATTTTACAGTGGCTTTGAACGCGGCTCAACCAATCAGAATCAAGGTCCGGAACTATCCGTTTTATAAACAATAATATATACAGTTTACTACAATTTACTATAGTATGGTTCAAAAACACTATAGTAATTACTATAAATTACTATAGTATTTTTTCACCTGGGTGTGTATTTATAGCCCTCAGTTTTATATTATATTATATTATTATCAGGGCTTGACAATATTTAACTTTTTTGCTCTCCATCTACTGTGTCTAGTGGTTTTCCAAAGTTACTAGTCACTCAGCATTTCACTGGCCACAATTTTGACATCAATACCATGGGGAAAAACTGCCATATAGATATTTTTCTCATAATTGGGCAGCAGGTTTATTAGGCTGCTGTCACTTTAAGATCTGACGCACGGATCCATTATACTGTTATGCATTTTCTTTCTCAATTGTTTACGTTCACTTAAACCATAACTGTCTGTGTTTACGTGAATACTCGCCAAGACTGGCATTTTGACATATTTTGTTTGTATTTGACTGTTTAAGCTCAATAAGAAGTGAAAAATAACTTCATTTAGTACTGAGAGGCGGCTTTATGTGGCGCACATTGGGTGTGAGCACAAAATCTGCGGGAATGAGTAAACTTATGCGCAATATGTGCAATCCCACGCCAAATTCAAGCCCTGTAACACCAACAATATTCATCCGGAGCAAATTAAATGAGCGAGTGATGGGAGGAGGGTTTGTGTGTCGACTCAATGTCAGAGAGATGAAAGCTGCTATCGTGTGTCTAAACTGCATTTTCTATTGAAGTTTTAATGTTTTAAACATGAAAATAAATATTCTATTTTTCAAAACTAAAGAAATTCACTTAATGTATTTTCTCCTTACTGTATATACTCAAAATATGTTTTTTTAAGCAATACATGTGTTTGGAGAACGTACAGTTAAATTGGGAGGTCAGCTGAACACAAATAAAAATGATTTACAGTGGAATCATGTCTCAGTCTTCTGATATATGTTAGACAAACAACCATATTCCGAAAGGTCAAACAGCAACATGCAAGTCAGGGGAGTTCAGAGTCAACAAGGTTATGCAATATTTCATATTCTCATATTTCAAAATCAATGTAACAACACAGTATGACTGGCTTTGATACTTTACAGTACATCTCTATGGTGCTGCATTTTACAGCTTTGAAGAAGCCACTATATTCTTTACAGGGGCCATATGTTTTTTTATTATTTTATTTTCAGTCCAATTATAATGTTCTATAAAGTTATAAAAGTTTCTACAAAGTTTCTGTGCAATAATTTAGTTTTCTCTCTATCCCTTAGGAATACATGGGCCTTATCATGATTCACTCTGGGGTTTAGAAATAATACTAGTTATCTACGCAACTTCTAGTTATCTTCCTTCTACCTTGACTAAATGGACCAAGTCAACAGATGTCAAGCCGAGTCAACTTTTATTTTAAAAGATAATGTAAAAACTCAAGATTTCTCATGCTCTTATTAGCCTGTCAACCTGCCAATAAGGATGTTTGAAAAGTCAGATATGCAGCTTTTATAATACAGCTGGATAAACTTGGAAAATCCAAAGGTTAATCTAAGCTATCCTGAAACCTTTTCAGCAAATGTGTAGGAATATCTGAAGCTCTCCGGACAGATTTATTGAGATGAGACTGGACTCACTGAGTTGTTGGAGGTGACAGATATCCGATCATCATCCAGGCCAACAGTTGGGACCTCATTATTGCCCAGAGACTGAAGTTTATCGGCCAGAATCCTCCGCTGGGCCTCCAGACGAGCGCGAGCCACCATGGACAGAACTACCTGCTGTCTGCTGTCCTCCAGAGCATTACGCTTACTGAATTGATACACTCTAAAAAAAAACAAGGGAGGACAAGCTCACATTAATGCAAAAAGTGGTGAGAATTTGGTGAAATCTGGATGTTCCTAACGTTTTTTAAAATTATTTGATTAGATTCATTTTGATTCATTTCCTTTTATTGCCACTGTTGAGGCACAAAAAGTTGATATACACTATATATAATATATTGCAGAATGCTTCCATTAAAGGTGTAGTAAGCAATTTCTGAGAAACGCTGTTGAAAGTGGATTAGACTTAGCACCACAACAATTTTGTAGTCAAACAGCAGTAGGGGGTGTGTCCACTCATGATGAGGGAAGAGAGTAAGCCAATCAGCAGGAGGGGGTGTGTCAACTCATGATGGGGGAGGAGAGAGTGAGCTAATCAGCAGTAGGGGGTGTGTCCACTCATGATGAGGGAAGAGAGTAATCCAATCAGCAGTATGGGTGTGTCAACTCATGATGGGGGAGAAGAGAGTGAGCTATTCAGCAGTAGGGGGCATGTCCACTCATGATGGGGGAGGAGAGAGTAAGCCAATCAGCAGGAGGGGGTGTGTCCATTCATGATGGGGGAGGAGAGAGTGAGCTATTCAGCAGTAGGGGGCGTGTCCACTCATGATGGGGGAGGAGAGAGTAAGCCAATCAGCAGGAGGGGGTGTGTCCATTCATGATGGGGGAGGAGAGAGTAAGCTATTCAGCAGTAGGGGGCGTGTCCACTCATGATGGCAGAAGAGAGTAAGCCAATCAGCAGGAGGGGGTGTGTCCACTCATGATGGGGGAGGAGAGAGTGAGCCAATCAGCAGTAGTGTCAACTCGTGTATCACTGATAACGCGTGTATCAGTGTCAGTATTCTGGATCCATGCATTAGTCTTAAAGTGACAGCAGCCTAATATTCCTGCTGCTGTCTGTGTTTTTAACGTTAATCAAACTACAAAAGACAAGGAAATCAGGCACTGCTCTTGACTGAATAGCTTTTGTAACTTTAATCTTTATTTAATTTATACAGTGAAGATTATATGCAATGTTATTTTACATTTGATTATTTTATTCCATTTCTGTGCCTGAAACTACTGTTAGACACCTAAATAACCTGAAAAGCACTGTTTATTTTATTTGTATCTTTGGTCTATTGTATTTATAGCTGCTGTTGCTTGTAGCTTGATTATTTGTTCTTTTTTTCTTTATTTTTATTTGACAGTAGCCCTTTTTTCCATGAACATGAGCACATACCGAACCATTGACCCTAAAACCGTGATGTGAGTAATTTGAAGCACCACCATTACTTACCTAAAAAAGATGTGTAAACTTCCTTTTTGAACTCTATTTGGCATTTAAATTGCAAATCTGGAGCAGAGGAGTTCAGTGATCTGTGGTGCGTATGGAGAGCTCACAGACTCACCTCTGGCCGATGTTTGCAGAACCTTCCTCATCCTGCAGATCCAACTCCAGCTGGTTGACAGTTGCTTGCTGGGAACCAAGAGTACTAGCAAGACACAAGAGCTCCTCCTCCACAGCAGTGAGCCTTGGAGAAGAGAAAATATGAGAAGCCATGAGAGCACAAAATGAGCTGTGATGCGATAGAATATAGTCAAATTGCTGAGGGCCAGAAATACTAAGTAACACATTATATAAGGAAATATGTGTGTGAATCATGGAGCGTGACTACATTTGCTTGGATGTCAGGCCTGGCGTCAAGAGGGGGCTGTTTATTCAGTTAAAGTGATCGGCTTTAGTGTGTGGTCCTTTTATAACTTTCCTGAGTGTGTGAACAGCTTTGTGTAGTGCTGTTTTCTTCACTTCAGATGCAAAAGTATGTGAGCAGGTTGTGATGCCATACTGAATATATGTTTTTGTGCTTTCTATATTACCACATGATGAATTACTAAATGTGTGTTTAAAAAAGTATTTGGAAAAAACAAACAAAACAGTTTAACGCACTTTGCAGCTTGTGTGAAAAGTGTTAAGCGTTAATAGTGTTGTAAAATAACTCTTTGTTGTAGAAAACGACATAATGGGTTGAGATGTTCTGCTTAGAGAGTGAATTTGAGTGTGTAAGTAATTGGAAAAACCAATTATCTGCTTCCTAATAAGCTTAAGTTGACGCCTTATGGCCAAAACACGTGCACACACACAATAATCAACTGAAAAGCAAACAGACTATGCAAAAATACAGTATCAGATAGATAGATAAGATAGAGTTCATTTCCTAATCTCCAAAAAACACACATGTTCCAAACATTCATATGACAGTTTCAGAAACAATCACAAGGATCCTGAGGGTTATGATTTCACTTCTGTCTTTCTGTGAAAGACATTTGTGGTTTCACTTGCACTATTATGCTACCCAGCGATGAAAGAAGAAGAACCTCACCGATGCTGGATTCCCTCTACTGTGAGCTCATTGAGCTGCAGATCTTCAGGCTTCAGACCTTCAGCATCCTCCAACAAACTGCTGTCAAACTCCACACATGCAGGAATCTCTCCTCTCGACCTGAACATAAACATACATGGGTCAATGACGTGACGGATCATTTTTTTGTCTAAAGGCCGTAATAATAATAAAAAACCAAAGTATATATGACCAAAGTATGTAAGGTAGTAAAACTAGATCTCTTACATTGATTCCAAAAGGTTTTAATTATATTTTGCTACATATAAAGGTATTTTAAAGATTTTGAAGTGTCAAAAGGTCATTCGGTTTAACCCTCCAAAGGCCAATACAGCCATTTAATTTGTGATTAAAATAGCTTAAAATGTAATTAATGTTTATATTTTTTATTCTGGCATGATTTTATAACATAATATATCAACATAGTGCAAAAATGAATTCAAATTATGTGTAGAAGTCGATGCTTTGTTATGAGAAAGAATGAATTTCATTGATGTAATTCGGAGTAACCAATATAAAGGGACCATTTTGGATCAAGTCATGCGGTCAATATCATGTGACAGGATGTGACATAATTCAGACACCTGCAAAGGACCACACTGTTGTGAAGCAAAGTAACTAACTCACTCTTAACTATCTGATAAATTCATGTTTTCACTTGATCATACGCATGAAACATCAGGTCATTCGGTACAACCGCTATAAAACATGAAAAATGTTGTAATATTTTAAAAACTTGTACTAAATATAAAATGTTTGATTGTCCTTGTGCTAAATAGCTAGCAAGCTAATTAGCAGGCTAGCTGGTAACACTTTACAATAAGGTTCATTAGTAAAACATTAATGTATTAACTAACATGAACTAACCATGAGCAATACAATACAATCTTCGTTAAGGTTAGTCAATGAAAATACAGTTGTTCATTGTTTGTTCATGTCAGTTCACAGTGCATTAACTAATATTAACAAGATTTTAATAATGCATTAGTAAATGTTGAAATTAACATTAACAAAGATTAATAAATGTTGTATAAGTGCAGTTCATTATTAGTTCATCTTAACTAATGTAGTTAATTAATGTTAACTAATGAACCTTATTGTACAGTGTTACCAGCTAGCTAGATATCAGCCTGTTAGCATTGTTTGAAAATACTGTCATTCAGTATAACCAAAAGTGTAATTCGGTAAAACCGAAATTTTGGTTAAATCTTTTTTCTTGTAAAAAATGACAAAAGCAGTGTTAATTGATTATAAAAAACACATAATCTCATTGTTTACAACACTTAATAAAACTTCAAAATTAATTATATCTTCATTATGTTTTTGTTTTTTTTACACTTTAAAAACCTTATTTGTCAATGACATGTGCATACAGAAAGATCCCAACTATGCTTTTAAAGGTAACATGAAAGGAAATTTCCAATATATTTAAAATGCATAATATATAGCAGAATATTTATAACGAAATCATGCAGAAAAAGACTTGATTTTATCAGTCATGATTTGATTGGACTGTAAAAACTGGGCTATGATGTTATTAGTTATATTATGTTGCCCAGCCCACATGGCCGAAGCTGTTTTGCCAGTGATCATTTAATTTTTGGACTTATTTTATGTTATTTATTGTAACCTTTCACGTCACAGGTCATAATAAAATATTGTGAGATTGTGAGCAACTGTTTGAGTTATTTTTCTTTCTTTAATGCACACTGATGAATCATAAACAATAAGAGAAGGAACATTTGTTATGAAAGTAAACAGGGTCAGTTATGATTTCATGTTGACTTTAGGAGATAAGAAGTTTCCAACATCCTTTTTTCTTCTAGTGGAGGTTCCCATCGCATTCAACAAAAACTGGGAACAAAAGGGAACGGTATATACCTGTTCTGCTGGATGAAGCTCTCGTACTCTTTGTGGGGCTGGATGGCCTTCAGGGCATTGGCCATTTCAGTGTGAACACTGACCACCTCTTCATGAAGCAAACTGGACAGATCAAAATATTCCTGCAGAATCTCCTTCCTAAGAAAAAGTAAGTCACATTAGTCATGTGTATTTTCAAGCACAAGACACTCGGCAAAATGACTTCCTCCTCTCTTTGACTAACTGTAACTATGAGTAACGACTATTCACATTGCTTGTGAGAACTAAACAAGATGACATATCACACATTGAGAAAAAGCAGAAGTCTATAACTGTCACTGTACCGTGTCTCTTAAAATAAGGTAATGAGTGCGCCAGGGTAGAAAAATATGGCAAAAATATCCTAGCAAAGGTCAGTGCCTATTAGTGAGGTGAAGCCGCAGCATCAAGGTCGCACCCACACTCAATCGCAAACACAGCTGTCAATCATGACCTTTTTATAGCACCAAAAAACTAACTAAAACCAAACTTATGGTGAAACGAGCACTTGAACATACGTCTGCGAGATGAGAACTACTTAAAATGATAGAAACAATCTTCGGAAATAAAGTTTTTGAAGTGTAATTGGATTTTTCAGTTTGAATCTCATCTCATTTGATTACATGGAGAGGGCGGAGTTTATGACATATACTGCAGCCAGCCACCAGGGGGCGATCGACATGCTTTGGGGGGTGGGGGCGTCACCTACCGGCAGACCGGTCGCAAGCACATGAGCGAGTGGTGGGGGGATTAAGTCACATTCAGTTATGAATTACATGAATCAAATGTAATGATAGCATATTTTCAAATTCAAAACGACGAAATTTCATAGTTAGCTTTCATCCCTGGATATTACTGTCGGTCGTTCAACATTCCTCTCGTGAAACAGTTGTCAAATATTAAATGTTTAGATACTTACATCTTTCCACGCACTCTTTCAACAGTAAAACTAAAGTGTTGTGCTGGAATTCGCACTCATCTTCTGTGAACGGTAAAGCCCCGCCTTCTTTGATCTGATTGGCCATCTCACTCATTTTGACTCATTGACGAGTGCTGTTAAACCACTAAGACAGAGCAACCTAAAAACTTTTTGTCATCCTAACAACAAACAGAGCTGTGCGTAATGTCAAGAATATCAAATAATGTGGGACAAATTGGCCATTTCTAATTCTTTGGGGGGACTATTTCATACATTTACACTATCGTTCAAAAGTTTGGGATCGCTAAGATTTTTAATGTCTTTAAAAGAAGTTTCGTCTGCTCACCAAGGCTGCATTTATTTAATTAAAAATACAGTAAAATCAGTATTATTGTGAAATATTATTACAATTTAAAATAACTGTTTTCTATTTGAACATATTTGAAAATGTAATTTATTCCTGTGATCAAAGCTGAATTTTCAGCATCATTACTCCAGTCTTCAGTGTCACATGATCCTTCAGAAATCATTCTAATATGATGATTTGATGCTCAAGAAACATTTATTGTGTACAATTGTACAAAATATTTGTGTACAATATTTTTTTTCAGGATTCTTTGATGAATAGAAAGTTCAAAAGAACAGCATTTATCTGAAATCTAATCTTTTGTTACATTTTAAATGTCTTTACTGTCACTTTTGATCGATTGAATGCATCCTTGCTGAAAAAAATATTAATTTCTTTAAATTCTTCTCAAAAAAATTAAAATAAAAATTCTCACTGACCCCAAACTTTTGAACGGTAGTGTATAATGTTACAGAAGCTTTGTGTTTCAGATAAATGCTGTTCTTTTGAACTTTCTATTCATCAAGGAATCCTGAAAAAAAAAAAAGTACACAACTGTTTTCAACATTGAGAATAAAATTTCTTGAGCAGCAAATCATCATATTAAAATGATTTCTGAAGGATCATGTGACACTGAAGACTGGAGTAATGATGCTGAAAATTCAGCTTTTCCAACACAGAAACAAATTACATTTTATATTATATTCCAATAGAAAACAGTTATTTTAAATTGTAATAATATTTCACAATATTACTGTTTTTACTGTATTTTTAATTAAATAAATGCAATCTTGGTGAGCAGACAAAACTTCTGTTAAAAATATAAAAAAATCTTACCGATCCCAAACTTTTGAACGGTAGTGTATATCTTATCTTTTATGTTTAAAATACATTTACAATGAACTACTGTTATACAGAGTAAAAAACATATCTTAGGCCTATCTAATGCAGAAGACAACGCCTGTTTTCAGAGTTGCGTAGATGTTGATAGTTGAAGAGTCAGCGTTAGAGCCCCCACACTCCTTTAGCTGTGGGTTTATTAAAAGAAATGATGAATATTCATTTTGTTTAGTTAGCCCTGTATTTAGCATAAGCATAAACTAAAGCGGGAACAGAACGAGAAGAGAGTCCACTTTGGTACCGAGAATTTGTTCTTGGTTTTTCAGTATAGTATTTATAAATAATTTAGACTTAACTTACTCAGTCTACCCACTAAAATAACACAGTAAGACAAATACGATTTTTTTCATTCATAGCTCAGACAAAATCATAATGCAACTGCATAGCTTTGTGATTAGCTTTGTGATTGCACTGTTTAACATTAAAGTGCTGATGCTATTGATGTTGACTCACAGAATTAGCACCATTTCCTCCTGTAGCGTCTGCAGGGCTCCCAGCAGGGCTGGCTGACTTTGACCATAGTGGAGTTGGTGATGCACCTGGGCAGCCTTCACCGACAGCACATATTCGTTGTGATGTTCATGCAGTTTCAGAGTGGCTTTGATGTAGCGCTCCTTCGCTTTTTCACGTTCTTTGTCTGTACAAAAGGCCAACCACAAACACACAACTTGTAAGAGAAAGGTGACATTACAGCTATATATCAGTAAGGTACAAGAGGCTACGCAAAAGTTGTGTTTTAGGCACAACAATCAGTGGACTGTAATAATAATAATAAATATAGACGCAAGCAGCAATTAAGGGGCGAAGCACAAAGAAGGCATGTCAGCTTGGCTGAGAGCATCAGACTAACTGCAACAATGAGCAATTAAAGACATTTTAAGATGATTTTAGGTAAAATGGCTGAAAAATCATAAATACACTCACTAGGTTTATCACTTTTGACTAATAGGTGGTGTTGTGATGAAATTGACGCGGTGTGGTCAGAGTAAGGTGACAATGACAAAAAGTTTAGTGTCAATATGTCAAAGCATCGTCATTTTGGCATTATGCCATCATCAAAAATGGTTTTGTCTATCAACATGAAATCCATTTTTTTTTTTTTTCTGGCATGGTCTAAAGATGATCTGACTCAAATTTGGTGAAAGGATTTTAAAAAGTCAGTTTTCAAAAAAAATCTAAATGGCGGACAGGAAGTTTGGCTGACTATGGGAAAACTGGTATCTATGTTCTCGGCATGACCCAAGGAATCTATTTAAACCAGTTTCATTACAGTAAGCAAAACTAATCAAAAGCTATAAGCATTTTTGACCACAAGGTGGCACTATATAGAAACTTTCTGAGTACCATCAGGAGTTTCGTAACGATATGCCAATACGTTCATAAAATATAGCATTTTACGACAAAATTCAAATTGGCGGATGCTCAAAATGGTTTATATGGTTCAGCTCGGCATGCTGCACCAAATCTAAAGAGACCAGTTTTGTGTTTTTTGGCCAAACCGTTCAGAAGTTATAAGCAAAAGAGACATTTTCATGTCTCCTGAACACTAGGTGGCACTGTGCCGAAACTGTGCAGGTACACTCAGGTCATGGTTGTCATAACAAACAGCAAGTTTGGTCAGAATACACTAAGCATTGCAGAGATACACCCTCACATCTATTCAACTTGAATTCCATAACGTTTTGTCGCCATGGTCCGAAAATGATCTGGTTCAATTGTGATGAAAATCGGCTAGGAGGAGTTCGAAAATGTTTGTTTTTTGGAAAATTCAAAATGGTGGAAAAATTTGTATGATGAAAATTTGTCATAGGATGCAATCGAATTGAATTTTTGTTTCTAACCCTTACGGTTCAAAAGTTATTAGCATAAATGTGCTACCAAGAGTCTAAACCTTGGACAGTTGGTGGCGCTAGAGGGATGGAGTTTGAGACTTTTTTAGAGATTTGTTAGAGATAAACCAAAATTGCTGTGGTTATTTTTCAGACTTTTCTCTATCTGTGTGCAAATTGCATAACTTTCCTGCAGGTGGTTCTATGGGCTGCCTTAGACTCAAGTGGAAGAAGAAGAAGAAGAAGAAGAAGAAGAACACTAATGATTACATCCTTCAGTGCTTGGCCCCTAATAATAACAACAATTCACAATTTAGCACTGCTATTCGCACTGTAAAAATGACTTTAATTACTGGAACGTACAAGAAAATACTATTTCAGTCTTTCTACTTCAAAATTTCATGGTTAATTCAATGTTTTAATTGCCAATTCTTTGTAACTATTTGTGAAATTTACTAGCAATTCCCAAGTGAAAATTGTTTGAAATAAAATCCAATCAGTTTTTTTTTTTTTTTTTCAGTGTATATTTTCTTTACAATAAAATATACATTTTATAATATTTACCATCTTAGTTCATGATATTTGAACTTAGGTTAAAACTTTTATTTAAATTATAATAAAAAAATATAAAATTATATTAATAATTACACTACCATTCAGTGGGGTCACTTCAACTTCAGATGATATCAAATCAATCTAACAATATAATGTGACACTGAAGACTGAGTAATGATGCTGTAAATAGACTATATGCACAGTTACTTCCTGGTTGTGGTTAAGCCAGATCGGGCATTTCCAGTGAACTGTTAGCTGGTCATTCTGTACTCGCTGTACATTGACACAAAACCATCAATGGTTGACTTATTAATGTTGTATTCATTCTTTCATGCAGTTATCACATTTACCTAATTTGCCAATAAACCAGCTTTATTGATTGCAATAAAGACGAAGCTATTGGGACTGTTTAAAAACACTGTGTCTGTAATTAGACATGCACATGCATTTTTTTCCCCCAGCACTTCAAATGTTATTTTTAAAGCGATGAACACAAACATCACTTGTTCATCCTTAATGTCCCCATTTTAAAACCAAACATTTAAAAATGTAGGAATTTCAATATTTGATAGAAAACACTTATTTAAAAATAAAAAAGACAATAATTACCACTATAACCATTAGGTGGCGGCAGAGTAGCATTTATTTGTGCAAATATCAGCCATTTCCACTAAGCGTTTTTCAATTAGTTTAGTTTTTGACTAAATATTAAGCTTTATAAAATTATTAGGTTTACATTTTGTCAATGTGAAGTATGAAGTACTCAAAAAACATCTTATGAAAAACAATAACTTTTCTTGTGAATGAATGACACAGAAAGCGAACACTGCGCTTTCCCTTTATAATCACAGCTGCTGTCAGTCAGTGAGATCAATAATTTCAGCACACTTGTAAGAACTGTGGACGAACCAGACAAATGAATCATTTAGATGATTCTTTCAAAACATAATTCTAATTCAGAATTGAGGTTCCGGCTCCGGACCGTCTGCAGATAAAGCCAGGCTGATTACTTTTACGACACATGCTTCCTGATAGCAGAAGCGACATACCAAAGGGTCACCCAAGAAGACAGAGACACAATCCAGACCCTTTTGTTTCCTCACTTCACAGGAGAGCCAAAGAGACTGTTGAACAAATAAATCTGCTTCAAAATTGTTCCAACAATTTTAACGGACTTATCAAACATCTTTTAACTACATACATTTTGCATTATGTGTCCACAAGTACTACCTGTAAACAGTTAGGCTTTAGAAACACTCACAATTCGTGTTAACTCTTGACTGAATGATTGAAAGTATGCCTTATTTGGACTTAATTTGATTCTTTCCCCCTTTCCTATATCCTGACTTGAATGAAATCTGTTTAAAATGTATTGTATCCCATTTAACAGCAATTAGGTTAAAATGGCAATCTGCTAAAGCAGAGACAGACCGGGATGTGACACTTATGTTTTATTGGGGACAGAGGAAGGCCCTCTTGAAACAGGACAATGTCTGATTGGCCAAGACTCCTCAGAGGTGTGACAAACAACTAAGTTTAAATGATCATATTGCAAGATAGTGAATGGAGAGAAGTTGGTTAGTAAACGAACTGGAGTTGGTTAGTTCTGGTAAGAGAAACCATGACCAGGGTACCAAGAACAATGGAGTAACAAGAAGAACAGACCAGCCGCTCATTC